>NC_080178.1:28601160-28916353 GCF_950295315.1 Erinaceus europaeus
TCAAGAAAAGTCAGAGACGCAGAAAGGTCAATGAACAAAGGTCAAAAGAGAAATTAGATATTCAACTGAACAAGAACATAAAATCCAAGTTTTACATATTACAGATGGTGGAACAGCTTTTGGTATCTGTACTCAAGTGAACAACACCCAAAAGTTATTATCATACAAGCATTTTAAAAAACTATTATGGCTCTGATTCACAAAGTGTGTTTCTGATCCAATTAAGATCAGTGTGCTAGCAATTATGTCTAACTTAGGATTTTCCTATTAATCATTGTACACATCAATGATAACTACAAGAAGCGTTAAAAATTGAGGGATAAAATTCTTCAGAGGCTTTTCTCAGTGAAAGACATACATCCAAATATAACTGAACTTAACAGTCACTGTAGTCACAACAGAAAATTCCTTGACAGTAACTTTCACGCGTAGACACCTCATGTCAGTGTCCCTTTAAGTGAATCAAAGAAAAATGGACTTTGAATTAAACTACTGAAAATAAGTATTTCAAGCTGAAACCCTCTTATCTAATAAAACACTGAGTGCATTTGTAATTCAGAAATTTCATCTAATTTGAAGGAAAAGACCAACTGCTGGAAGGAGGGGGGGGGGAAAGCAGTCCTTATTAGTCTTAGTCACAAAACCACAAGATAATATCAGTTGAAGTGAGAACTATATTCCTTAATAAATGAAATGTACCAGGAGGCCACCAGAATGTCATCACAAACAAAGCCTGCCCTTTACAAGTGCCTTTGCAATCTTATTTCAATGACAAATGGGAACTGCACTGTGCAAGTTTTAAGACCTATTAGAATACACACACACACACACACACACACACACACACACAGAGTTGCCACCCATTTCTCAAAAATCGTGCAGGGAATTGCAGAAATCTTTTTTCCTGAAGATTCTTGGGAATCTAAGAGTCAGATGTGAGATATATATCCTGCTGCAGTCTGGTCTGTCTGGTAAGTGCCTGGATTCAAACAATTATTTTAGGTACTTTTACGCCAAAAGAAAAGGGGTCCCCTGCCATTACGGGGGCGGGGGGGAACGCTACTCGGAAACTCGACACGGAAACTGCATAAAACTCTCACCTTTTCGGTTAAAACAAAGTGGATAACACCCAAAGGAGAATCTAAAATACAGTTGGCATGCCCACCCTGTAATGTGTCCTACGAAAACCACCTTCCTTTTCACATGTTGAGACACGCCGTGTCTTTATCTAAACGACGCTGCGGAACCACTAGCACATGTAACATGTGAATGTCCCTCTCTTTACTTCCCCGCCCAACGGTGCCTTCCCAGGAGACAGATTTCTGACAGCTCGTCCGCCTGCTGTAGCAGCAGCACAGGGCGGAGAAAATCCTAGATTCCGAAAGCTAGCTGCACAGATGTCTCCATCCCCCGCCAGCCCATCAGGTGGCGGCCCCGACGGGCTCGACCCGAAACCCCGCGGGCTGGCGGGCGGGCGCCAAGTGCTTACCCGGGTCGGCCCGGCTGGGCTCTGCCAGGGCCGCCAGCAGCAGGAGTCCCAGCAGCAGCGGTGGCGGCGGCGGGGGCGCACCGTGGGACCCCCTCGCGCCCAGGCAGCTCGTGGTTCCTCGGCCGGTCACATAGAGCCCGTGCGCCCCGGGCCGGCTCCTGCCAGCTTCCCTCGAAGCCCGTGCTGCCCGGCCAGCTTCCCGTAGATCCCGGGGCTTCGCCTCCTGCCGAGCCATGGGGACGCTTCACACATCCAGGCCGCTGCCTCGCTCCGCACCGCGCCGGGGAGCCCAGCTTTCGGCGCCCAGGTCCTCACCGGGCATCTCTCGCCATGGCCCGGGCGCCGGAGGGCGGGGGCTCCGGGCGTCGCGACTCGCTCGCTGGTCCTGCCGCGCCCCGAGCGGGCTCGGGAAGCCGCTGCTTCAGCCGCGCAAGGTTCGGGGCCGCATGGAGGCGCGGCGGGAGCCGGCCGGGGTTCCCACGGTGCTGCCTCCGCGCACCGGTGCGCCTCGGGGAGCAAGGGTGGGTCGGGCGCCGCCCGGGGCCCCTCCCCGGGGCCGACTCGTGCAGACTGAGGGGACGAGGCTGCGAGGAGCCGGGGCCGGCGTCCGCGGGGCGCGCTCCGGACCCTCCCTCCCGCCGCCAGCTGCTGCCTCTCCGCACCACTCTCCTAGCTCGGGTTCGGGTTCCAGCTCGGGCTCGGGCTCCGGCTCCCGGCCGAGCGTTACTGCAGCTCTGAGCCGCGTCTCATTGACAAAGAAAGCACGTAGCCACCCAAGCGGGCGAGGAAGGCGAGGCAGGCGCGCGCGCGCATCCCCGTGCGGAGCCACCGCGCGCCCCCAGTTCCCGCGCGCCCCGCTGGGCCGGGGCTCAGGTCGGGGGACCCCTTGCGGCCGTTCGCGCTCCGCGAATGTCCGGTTTGCGGACTTCAACCCTCTTACTTCCCCTCCAGTTCATGTAGAGGAGCTGAGACTAGATCCAGCCTGGGGGAGAAAAAAAAAAAGGAGGGGGGTTGGAATGTGCGTAAATTTCATGATCAACATGCTCAAGAAGCCAGCAAGTTCTTCAGCCTAGATTTTGGAAGGCCCTTTACAGATAGCCAGGCGTTCTTTGTCCTGCCCTTAATACTACAGTTGTCTTAGTGGCCAGCAGACACCTGCACGTGAAGGGCTGAAGTAGAATTGCAGTGACACAATAAAAACCCACAATATGCTCCTTGCAACCACAGTGTGCAAAGCAGTGCGCTGCAGTTTGGGAAATCTAGGGGAAAGTCTTTTCATAGAATTCCCTGCCAGGTGAGGGCACAGAACTTTGGCTGTGGTTACAGTAGGAAATTATGTCCTGTATTCTTACAATCTTGTAAACCACTATAAAGCACCCCCGAAAAAAAGGGGGGGAGGCTTGACAAGCAAAGAAAAAGTCCTTCCAGGCAAATAGGATTAGGCATCCAACCACCCCACCCCCACCTTGCCAGGCTAGAGGCATTAAGTGATCATATATTCTCTAAGTCAATAAATATTTATTGAGCACCTACTGTTTGCCAACTGCTGTGCACTGGGAATATAAGTGGTGAGTGAAAGAACACATACATCCTTGGCCTGACAAAGCTCAGATGCTATCCACTCAACAATCTATACTCTACCCCTGTTGTGTGTTGAGTTGGTCTAGATGCTGAGGACAACTGCCATAACCAAAATCTTTGGCCCCCTAAAGCTGCCACTCTAGAGAATGCACACTGACAATAACCAAGCAATAGCCGACCTGTCAGTTCTGTGGGGGGAAACGATGTACAAAAGGGAAGGAGGGTGGAGGCAGCAATCTTAAAACAGGAAAGGCTTTACAAAAGAGTGACAACTGAACAAAAACCTGAGGGAGGGGAGGGAGTAAACCTGGCAGGAAAGGCATTCCAGAGAAAGGGGACAGAAAAGACAAAGCAAGAGCAAAAACCCTGAGCTACCACAAGTGGGGGGTGGGGGAAAGGCACTAGCAAGATTAATTCTCATTGTCCATCTGTAGGCTAGCAATAATGCCATATTACATCCAAGACACACTTTGATGATTTTTTTCCCCACCAATACACTGTTCAGCTGTGGTTTATGGCAGTGCCTGGGATTGAACCTGGGATGTTGGAGCCTCAGACATGAAGGCCTTTTTTGCATCTCCCCAACCCAATTTTTTTTCTTTTATTACTTTTTTTTAATTTTATTACTTTTTAAAAATTTTTTAAATTGCCAACAGGGTTACCACTGGGCTCAGTATCAGTACTATGAATCCACTGCTCCCAGCAGTCATTGTTTTCTTTACTTCCCCCCCCCCTTTTCTGTTTATTATTCTTGATAGGACAAAGAGAAATTGAGATGGGAGAGGAGATAGAAAGGGAGAGAGACAGAGCGATGCCTGCAAGCCTGCTTCACCACTCATGAAGCACTCCCATGCAGGTGGACAATGGGGCTCAAACCTGGGTCCTTGCACATGGTGCTTAACTGGGTGCACCAGTTTATTTATTCATTTTTTTTATTGAATAGAAACAGAGAGAACAAGAGGGAAAGGGTAAGGGGAGAGAGGAAGAGAGAAAGAGAGACACCTTCATGTAGCAGTACCACTTCACGTAGCTTAAAACTCATGGAGCTTTCCGCCTGCAGGTGGGGACCAGGGCCTTGAACTTAGGCCTTGCACATGGTAGCATGTGCACTTAACCAATCCCCTTCTTTTTCTTTTAGATATAGACAGAGGGGCAGTAAATCTTCCTCCAGTGTAATGGGGCTTGGCTCAACCTGGCAAAAAGTAGCAAAGCAACACACTATCCAAGTGAGCTATATCCCTAGCCTGCACTCTAAAACAAAACATATTGACTTCTCAGAGGTTAGGTGTGTCTTATAGTGCATCTGAGATTTGATGAAACACAGTAATGCCCTTTTTGGAGTTATTATTATATAAGTTTTCTGTTCAATTCAATACAAACTACAATCTGTTCTTAAGAAGCTTGCAGTTGAATTGAGACACTGACAGGAAAACTAGCCCATGGCCAACAGCACAAGCAGGAGGATCTGCCAGAGCCAGAGCCAGCAGCAAGCAACTATGCCTTGAAGGAAGGGAGGAAGATTGGCAGCGGTGGCAGAGTCTGACTGAAAGGTGAGATTTTTGAGGTTTGGAACAGCTTGAGTGTTGAGGAGATGAGGCTGCAAAAGAAAAGAAGACTGAGAAAAGAGAGGGAGGGAAGGAGGCAGTCAGAGGACAAGATGCTCAGAGCCCTGAAGCCACTTTCTTGAAATCTAGAACTGGATGCTGGAGCTTTAGTCTGACAGAGAAAGAATGCTGGCACTAATGTTAGACACAGTTTGGCCTTTTTCTCAAAGGCAGAGAGGCAGAAAAGGAAGGAAAGTCACTTTCAGGGACGCTAAACACATGCCACGCTTCAAGCTAGTAGCTGAGGATACAAAAATGGAGAGAAATATGAACCCTTTAGTGTCACAGCCTGGTCTCTCCTGCATTTAGATCTTTGGGAGGGTGGTAGAATAGAAAGATGAGTCTGAAAGAAGATGCCTGTACTCATATGACAAGGGAAAAAAATTGTTGGCCCAGGAAATAGAAAATTCAGAAGGGCAGGAGAACTTGAGATAAGTGAATTTTCTTTGATAAATTTCAGACAGCCAAAGTCCCCAGAGATTTCAGGGTAATTGCCATGGAGCTGAGAGATAGCAAGTGCGTATCTCAAAAAAGCCTTCTGAGAAGACAAGACCATGGGGGGGAGCAGGCAGATATATACAAATATAGCCAGATAGTTGTAGAAATAGTGGTTAATCTGTATCTGTGACCTTGGGAGATTACTACAGATAACTGCTGTAGATTCCAATGGAAGGAATAGAGATACAGAACTCTGGTGGTGGGAACAGTGTGGAATTATATCCCTGTTATCTTATAATTTTATAAATCAATATTGAATCACTAATAACTTTTTTTCGGAAAAGTGAAAAAAAAGAGCTTTCCCATGGGTTTCAAATGAAATTGTCTTATCAACATTATTTGCCATGTTTAGACAAGATATATCACTCTGGTACATGTGCTGCCGGAGTTTGAACTCAGGACCTCATGCTTGAGAGTCCAATGCCTTAGCCACTGTGCCACTGCCTGATCCACCTCATGTTTAGACAAGATATAATTTGCGTCTCCATGTTTTTGGTTGTTAGACTTGTTTTCTGACATTTTTCTGTGATATGATCTCTCTTTTCAAAGAAGCCTAGGAAGAGGGAAGACATAATTTAAAGGAAAAAAAAAGGAAGAAAATGATTTACCTGGTTTATGAGAGGGAGGTTAGGGCTCCCTCTCATAAACAGAGAGACAGAGAGGAGACGAGCACTACTCCATTCTGGCATATTTGGTGCTGGAAACAAACCTAGGATCTCACACATCCAGCTTCCAATGGCAACACTAATCCACTTTTTAATTTTCAGTGTTTCCAGGTTGCAAATGTAAGGTAGGCATTGTCAAGGGGAGACCCCTGGACCAAATAAACTCATCTTTCATTTGCAGTGCTGCTCAGATGACACAGGCCATGCCAGTCCTCAATCATGTCTGCTTCATCTGGGTGTGGCAAATCTTCATACAAACTCTATGTCCCTCGTTTCTAATGCCACTGCCCCCCAAAGCAGTTTCATGACAGGATGAGGTGGGTCAGATGAAGTTATTATTCAGCAAAGTTGTCTTATTTCCTTCTCCAATTTTTAACCAAAGTCTGATTTTTTTAATGTACTTATTCCTTTTTGTTGCCCTTTTTTTTTTATTGTTGTTGTTATTGATGTCATCGTTGGATAGGACAGAGACAAATGGAGAGAGGAGGGAAGACAGAGAGGGGGAGAGAAAGACAGACACCTACAGACCTGCTTCACTACCTGTGAAACGACTCCTCTGTAGGTGGGGAGCCAGGGCTAGAACCAGGATCTTTATGTCAGTCCTTGCGCTTTGCATCACCTGAGCTTAACCCACAGCGCTACTGCACAACTCCCCCACTGACTCTGATTCTATACCTCTTTAACTTCCTCCCTCTTCTAGTCATTTATGTCATTCCTCTTCCTCAAAAAGGAAGAAATGAGGATAATATAGCCAAATACTGTGCTTTTAAAATCACCTACCTGAGGGCAATTCTCTAGAATAAAAATGGAAAGTTAAGAGCTTTTTAAAAAAAATGTTTTTGTGAGAGAGGTGGCGCAGTGGTAAAGCTTTGGACTTTCAAGCATGAGGTCCCGAGTTTGATCCCCGGCAGTACATGTGCCAGAGTGATGTCTGGTTCTTTCTCTCTCCTCCTATCTTTCTCATAAATAAATAAAAATTTTTTAAAATGTTTATTAAGAATGGGAAAGTTATTGAGGGAGGGGATTGGACATGGGCTTCTGGTGGTAGGAATAGTGTGGATTTGTGCCCCTCTTTATTTTTTCCCTTTTGTTGCCCTTGCTGTTGTAGCCTTGATGCCAACCTGAATTCTCTAGGCAGACAACCTCACCAATGTGCCTTGGAGCCCCAACTCTCCAGAACCCTGCCCCACTAGGGAAAGATAGAAACAGGCTGGGAGTATGGTTCTTTGAACTGCCAACACCCATGCCAACACCATGGGGAAGCAGTTACAGAAACCAACACCTGCCAACACCATGGGGAAGCAGTTACAGAAACCGACCTTCACCTTCTGCACCCCATAATGATCCTGGCTGGGTACATACTCCCAGAGGGATAAAGAATAGGAAAGCTATCAAGGGAGGGGATTGGATACGGAGTTCTCATGGTGGGGATTGTGTGGAATTGTACCCCTCTTATACTATGGTCTTGTCAATCATAATTAAATCAATTTTTTTAAAATGGTGAATTCACCTTCTTCACCTCATCTTGGATAGAGCTTGAAGGAATCATGTTAAGCGAGAAAAGCCAGAAATAAAAGGATGAATATGGGATGATCTCACTCATAAACAGAAGTTGAGAAATAAGAACAGAACGAGAGAGAAACATAAAGCAGAACTTGGAGTGGGTTTGGTGTATTGCACCAAAGTAAAGAACCAGTGGCAAGAAGAAAGGAAAAGAGAGCGAGAACAAGATGAAAATTTGCAGCATTTTTTTTTGGGGGGGAGTGTTCAGATCCTGGTGCCTGTGCCTGATAATGGGGGAGGGTCTAGGCAGGGGGTTAGTGTTTTGCAAAAAAACTGAGAAATTTTATACATGCACATACAACTGTATTTACTGTCAACTGTAAATTATTACCCCCATAGTATTTAAAAAAAAAAAAAAAAAACTAGGATTTTGTAACTTTCCATGTGTGTATATTGGCCTATGCCTTTAATTATTTATTTATTTTTATTTTTTATTGCCAACCAGGGTTATTGCTGGTGCTCCGTACCAGCACTATGAATCCACTGCTCACAGCAGTCGTTTTATTATTAAGCGCACATGGCACAAAGCACAAGGACCAACATAAGGATCCCAGTTCGAGCCCCCGCCTCCCCACCTGCAAGGGAGTCGCTTCACAGGCGGTGAAGCAGGTCTGCAGGTGTCTTGTTTTTCTCTCCCCTCTCTGTCCTCCCGTCCTCTCTCTATTTCTCTCTGTCCTATCCAACAACAATGACAACAATAACGATAATAACCACAACAAGGCTTTTTTTTTTTTTTTTAAATCAGAGCACTGCTCAGCTCTGGCTTAGTGCAAGGGATTGAACCTGAGACTCTGGAGCCTTAGGCATGAGAGTCTGTTTGCATAACCATTATGTTATTTACCTCCTCTTGCTATGATCTCTTTAAATATGTTCTCTGTATCTCAGTTTTCAGGTATCCCAATAGCTCTTACCTTCATTTTTCTGATTCAGCCTGCTATTTCAAAGAGAATTGCTTCATTTTCATGAACCTTTTCTCTCCAACAGCTTTGCACTCAAAGAGTGTGGCAGTTTTATCTTCTAGCTTTTATCTTCTTCTTTTATCTTCACCTTGATATTCTCTCCTCAAAGTGAGGTATTCTATTTACTGGGCATCTGATGTAAGCCTCAACTCCATCCAAAGTGTCCTTCATGCCCTATAGCTCTATTTGGAGCTTTCTCTGTGTGTCTTGTAGCTCTTTGGTGAAATAATCTCTGAGATATTGAATTTTTATGTTATGGTTAGAGTCTTGAACTACCTTCATAATAAGCTTTCTGAATTCAAACTCAGATATTTTTTCAAAATCTTTGTGAATTTGAACAGTTGACTTTCTTCTCATGATTTGGCTAAGCTTGTTTTCTGCCATTCAGACAGCAGGTGGCACTGTGGATATATTGTTTATAAATTAAGATGGACGGGGTGGGAGAAAGTTTTCTGTATAAACTTGAGTAGGTTTAGAAAGAATAAGTTAGGGGGGTGGACAGAAAGAAAGAGAGAGAGAGAGGGAGGGAGGAAGGAAGGAAGGAAGGAAGGAAGGAAGGAAGGAAGGAAGGAAGGAAGGAAGGAAGAAAGTTTTTGCTGCACTGTTTCAGACTATACTCTGGCCTCTAGCAGTCCTCTGCCACAGTCTGGGCAGGCCACACAATTTTAGTTTCCAACCAGGTTTTCCCATGTACTTAAGCATGCCTCTGTTTTCCTGTGTGTCTGCACCAACTATCCAGAGCTAACTCCAAATTCAAGTTGTTTTTGCCTTGATTGTCTGGCATCCTTTGCCATGCATGGCTGCACCCATCTGTGCCTTAGTGAGTTCTTTCAAAATTATAATATTCTAGGTGGTTTTTGTTGGTTTGTTTTCATTGCTTTATCTTGTTGTTCATCAGTATGATATTTTGGTTGCTGCTATTCCATGGCTATGCTTCCTGGAAATTCTGTTTGTTTTAAGATTTATTTACTTTGCAAGAAAGAGATCATGGTACCACATCACTTATGTGATGCCAGGGATGGAACCTGGATTTCACACATGAAGTAAAAAAAAAAAAAAAAACCCATTGAGGGGAAATATGAGTCTCTTCAACAAATGGTGTTGGAAAAAATTGGTTGAAACATGCAGAAGAATGCAACTGAATCACTATATATCACCAAACACAAAAGTTATTTAGTTCCAAGTGGGTCAAGGCCTGGATGTTAGACCACAAACTATCAGATACCTAGAGGAAAATATTGGCAGAACTCTTTTCCACATAAATTTTAAAGACATCTTTAATGAAACAAATCCAATTACAAAGAAGACTAAGACAAGCATAAACCTATGGGACTACATCAATTTAAAAAGCTTCTGCACAGCAAAAGAAACCACTACCCAAACCAAGAGACCTCTCACAGAATGGGAGAAGATCTTTACATGCCATACATCAGATAAGAGTTTAATAACCAAAATATATAAAGGACTTGCCAAGCTCAACAACAAGAAAATAAATGACTCCATCCAGAAATGGGGAGAGGACATGGACAGACTATTCACCAGAGAAGAGATCCAAATGGCCGAGAAACACATGAAAAAATGCTCCCAGTCCTTGATTGTCAGAGAAATGCAAATAAAGACAACAATGAGATACCACTTCACTCCTGTGAGAATGTCATACATCAGGAAAGTTAACAGCAACAAATGCTGGAGAGGTTGTGGGGTCAAAGGAACCCTCCTACACTGCTGGTGGGAATGTACATTGGTTCAGCCTCTGTGGAAAACAGTCTGGAGAACTCTCAGAAGGCTAGAAATGGACCTACTCTATGTTCCTGCAATTCCTCTCCTGGGGATAGATCCTAAGGAACCCAGCACACCCATCCAAAAAGATTTGTGTTCACATATGTTCTTAGCAGCACAATTTGTAATAGCCAAAACCTGGAAGCAACCCAGGTGTCCAACAACAGATGAGTGGCTGAGCAAGTTGTGGTATATATACACAATGGAATACTACTCAGCTATTAAAAATAGTGATTTCTCTGTTTTCAGCTCATCTTGGATGGAGCTTAAAGAAATTATGTTAAGTTAAATAAGTCAGAAACAGTAGGATGAATATGAGATGATCTCACTCACAGGCAGAAGTTGAAAAACAAGATCAGAAGAGAAAACACAAGTAGAAGTAAAAGACTCTGGTGTGGATGGGGAGAAGAATACAGGTCCTGGAAAAAGATGACAGAGGACCTAGTGGGGGTTGTAATGTTAAGTGGAAAACTAAGAAATGTTGTACTTGTACAAAGTATTGTATTTACTGTTGAATGTAAAACTAATCCCCCATTAAAGAAAATTTTTTAATTTTTAAATTAAAAAAATTAATTAATTATAATTTTAATTAATTAAAAAGTTAAAAAAACATTGAGGGGCTGGAGAGACAGCATAATGGTTATGCAAAAAATCTGTCATGCATGAGGCTCTGATGTCACAGGTTCAACCCCAGCACCAAGATAAACCAGAGTTGAGCAGTGCTCTAGGTAAATTAAAATAATCAAATAAAAAAATTAAAGTTGGTGCAAAGTGCAAGGACTGGCATAAGGATCCCGGTTTGAGCCCCTGCAGGGGAGTCACTTCACAAGCAGTGAAGCAGGTCTGCAGGTGTCTGTCTTTCTCTCCCCCTCTCTGTCTTCCCCTCCTCTTTCCATTTCTCTCTGTCCCATCTAACAACAATGACATCAATAACAACAATAATAACTACAGCAACAATTAAAAAAACACACACAAGAACAACAAAAGGGAAAATAAATATTAAAAAAATAAAGAAGGAAAAAATCAAAAAGCCAACAAGAAGTCCAGATAGTCTTGTGGCAGGTTGAGCACATTGCTGTGTGCAAGGACCCAAGTCAAAGGGGAAGCCTCATGAGTGATTAAGCAGAGCTGCAGTTATCTCTTTCTCTCCCTATCTCTCTGATTTCTATCTGTTCTAGCAAGTAAGGAAAAAAGGGAGGGAGCGGGATGACCTCCAGGAGCAGTGGGTTCATAATGCAGACAGCAAGCCCCAGCAATAACTTTAGCGGTAATAAAATAAATATATAAGAGAGTTGGGCGGTAGTGCAGTGGGTTAAGCGCAGGTGGCATGAAACGCAAGGACTGGCCTAAGGATCCCGGTTCCAGACCCTAACTCCCCACCTGCAGGGGAGTAGATTCACAGGCGGTGAAGCAGGTCTGCAGGTGTCTATCTTTCTCTCCCCCTCTCTGTCTTCCCCTCCTCTCTCCATTTCTCTCTGTCCTATCCAACAAAGACGACATCAATACCAACAACAATAATAAATACAATGATCAAACAACAAGAGCAACAAATGGGAGTAAATAAATATTTTTAGATATAAATAAATAAATAAGCACCAAGGGCCATAATTGAAACTCCTGATCCCCACCTGAAAAGGGAATGTTTCAGGAACAGTGAAGCAGGTCTGTAGGTGTCATCCTTTCCCTCTCTCTCTCCTTACCTCATCTCCCCTCTCAATCTCTCTCTATCCTATCTAATATAAATAAAATAAAATAAAATAAAATAGGAAAAAAATGGTTTCTGGGAGCAGTGGATTGGTAGTGTTGGCACTGAGTCCATACAGTAACCATGGTGGCAAAATAAATGAATAAATAAATAAATAAATAAATAAGTCACCTTCCTGATTACAGGATTTATTGGGCCCTTCCTTTATCCCTTCTATAATTTTCAGCCTTAGTTCTACATCTCTTTCCTTCCTCCCTGTTCTGGTCATTTATTTCATTCCTCATCTTTAAAAAAAAAAAAATGAGAGTAATACAAGCAAATACTAGACCAGACCCTGAGAAAAGTGCTAAACATAGCCATGCAGGTGGCCTGCAAATAAGAGTTGCCCTTCAGAGCAAGGAAATACAGTTAAACTAATGCCAGAAAACATTAGAGTGGGAGGGGGGTGGTTTCAAGCAGAATGGTGCCATCAGATGTGATCTTCAGAAAGATCACTTTGGTGACCTCATATAATAGGTTACAAGGGGATCAGACCAGAGAGGTCAGCTAAAAGGAAGGTGTTGCAGAAATTCCCCACAGCTTGGTTTCCACACCCTTTCATCTCTCAACTCCTCCTCCTCCTCCTGTTTCTTCTTCTTCTCCTTCTTCCTCTTTTTTTTTTTTGCCTCACCCCCCCTTTTTTTTTTAATTTATTGCCACCAGGTTTATTGCTGTGACTCATTGTCTGCATGATGAATCCACCGTTATTTATTCATTTATACATATTTTAAATATTTATTTATTTATTCCCTATTGTTGCCCTTGTTTTATTGTTGTAGTTATTATTGTTATTGGTATTGATGTGGTCATTGATGTATAGGACAGAAAGAAATGGAAAGAGGAGGTCAGTTTAATTTCACTGTGGTTTGAGAAGATTCTTGGGATGATTTCAATGCTCTTGAATTTTTTGAAGCTGTCTTTGTGGCCTAACATATGGTCTATCCTTGAGAATGACCCATGTGGACTTGAGTAGAATGTGTATTCCAGTTTCTTGGGATGAATGATTCTGAAAATGTCCAATAGTTCTAGTTAATCTATCTGCTCACTAGCTCCCTCATTTCTTTATTGATTTTCTGCCTAGATGATCTGTCAAGTTGAGAGAGTGGGGTGTTGAAGTCCCCTACTATGACTGTGTTGCTGTTAATACATAGCTATAGCTCTTTCAGTAGATACTTGATGTATTTAGATGGCTTTTCATTGGGTGCATAGATGTTAATGCTTGTTAAGTCCTCTTGATTGACTGATCTTCTGAGCATTAAGTAATGCCCATCCCAATCTTTTTAAATTTTATTTACTTTAAAGTCTATTGTGTCAGATATGAGAATAGCTGTTCCTGCCCTTTTTAGTGGGGCATTGACTTGTATGATAGTTTTCCATGTTTTCACTTTGAGTCTGTGTTTGTCTTGCTGAGTTAGGTGGGATTCCTGCAGACAACATATGACTGGGTTGTGTTTTCTGATCCATCATCCTACTCTGTAATTTTAATAGGTGAATTCAGGCCATTGACATTTGTTTATATCAAAGATTGAAGATATTTTAACGCCATTCTTATAGACTTTTAGAGTGTTCTGAAATATGGTATATTTATGGTGGTCTGACTGTTTATAGGAGACCTTTCATAACTTCTTTCAGGGTAAGCTTGGTGATAGTTGATTCTTTCTTTCTACTGTTGCTTGTCTGAGAAGGTTTTTATGCCTCCATCTAGTCTGAATGACAGTCTAGCAGGATACAGTCGTCTTGGTTGAAAGCCTTTCTCATTGAGCACTTGATAGATATCTTGCCATTCTCATCAGGCCTGTAGTGTTTGTGTGGAGAAGTCTGCTGCTATACTTATGGGGTTTCCTCTGTAGGTGACTCTTTGTTTTTCTCTTGCAGCCTTCAGGATCCTTTCTTTATCCTTATTCCTTTCCATTCTAAATATGCTGTGTCTTGGTGTCTTTAAGTCTGGGTTAATTCTGTTCGGGACCCTTTGGTCTTCTTGAACTTTTATGTCTTTCATGTTGTCTAGACTAGGGAAGTTCTCAGCTATTATGTCCTGAAGAATGCTTTCTTCACCTCCCCCTCTTTCTTCCACTGTTAAGCTAATAATGTGTATATTATTTCTTCTGAAGTTATATCATAGGTTTCTGTTGTTGTTTTCAGTATATTGTAATCTCTTTTTGAGATTTCTTACTTCTGTTTTAGTTGTCTCTGATTCATACTCAATCTTGCTAATTCTGTCTTCAGCCTCGTTTATTCTACTCTTTCTCCCCTGTAATGTTTTCTGGAGTTCATCTATTTTGTTACCCTGTTCTGATACTGTTTTAGCTTGTTCAGCTAGTTGTGTTCTTAGGTCAGCTATTTCAGCTTTCAGCTCTCTAATGACCTTGAGATAATCAGTGTTTTCTTCCAGAGTCTCATTTGTTGTTTCTTCATTTCTAATGACAATTCTTTCAAACTCTTTCCTCACTCCTTAACTAGTTATTTTCCTTAGCTAGTTATTTTCCTTAACTAGTGTTTGGATCTTGACCTCATTATTTTGTGCTTCAACCTTTGGGGGCTTTTAGCTGGACTCTTGTCCTGGTTCATTTCTCCAATATGTCTTCTTATTGGTTTAACCATTCTTTTTTTTTTTTTTAAATCCCTAGGCATTTATTTATTTATTTACCTAAAATCTACCTGGAAGGTACCTAAATCTTCCTAAAAGACAGAGCACTTTGGTTTTCTTTTTTTTTTTATATAATTTATTTCTTTATTGGGGAATTAATGTTTTACATTCAACAGTAAATACAATAGTTTGTACATGCATAACATTCCCCAGATTCCCATTTAACAATACAACCCCCACTATGTCATTCATCATCTTTCATGGACCTGTATTCTCCCCACCCACCCACCCACCCCAGAGTCTTTTACTTTGGTGTAATACTCCAATTCCATTTCAGGTTCGACTTGTGTTTTCTTTTCTAATCTTGTTTTTCAACTTCGGCCTGAGAGTGAGATCATCCCATATTCATCCTTCTGTTTCTGACTTATTTCACTCAACAAGATTTTTTCAAGGTCCATCCAAGATCAGCTGAAAACGGAGAAGTCACCATTTTTTACAGCTGAGTTGTATTCCATTGTGTATATATACCACAACTTGCTCAGCCACTCATCTGTTGTTGGACACCTGGGTTGCTTCCAGGTTTTGGCTATTACAAATTGTGCTGCCAAGAACATACGTGTACACAGATCTTTTTGGATGGATGTGTTGGGTTCCTTAGGATCTATCCCCAGGAGAGGAATTGCAGGGTCATAGGGTAGGTCCATTACTAGCCTTCTGAGAGTTCTCCAGACTGTTCTCCACAGAGGTTGGACCAATTTACTTTCCCACCAGCAGTGCAGCAGGGTTCCTTTGACCCCACACCCTCTCCAGCATTTGCTGCTGTTACCTTTTCTGATATATGACATTCTCACAGGAGTGAAGTGATATCTCATTGTAGTCTTGATTTGCATTTCTCTGACAATCAGAGACTTGGAGCATTTTTTCATGTTTCTCGGCCTTTTGGATCTCTTCTGTGGTGAATATTCTGTCCAAGTCCTCCCCCCATTTTTGGATGGGGTTATTTGTTGTCTTGTTGTTGAGTCTGGCAAGCTCTTTATATATGTTGGTTATTAAACTCTTATCTGATGTATGGCATGTAAAGATCTTCTCCCATTCTGTGAGGGGTCTCTTGGTTTGGGTAGTGGTTTCTTTTGTTGTGAAGAAGCTTTTTAATTTGATGTAGTCCCATAGGTTTATACTTGCCTTAGTCTTCCTTGTAATTGGATTCGTTTCATTGAAAATGTCTTTAAAATTTATGCAGAAAAGAGTTCTGTCAATATTTTCCTCTAAGTATTTGATATTTTGTGGTCTAACATCCAAGTCCTTGATCCACTTGGAATTTACTTTTGTATTTGGTGAAATACAGTGATTCAGTTTCAGTCTTCAGCATGTTTCAACCCATTGTTTCCAACACCATTTGTTGAAGAGACTCTGCTTTCCCCATGTAATAGTCTGGGCCCCTTTGTCAAAGATTAGATGTCCATAGGTATGGGGCCTCATTTCTGGGCTCTCAATTCTATTCCACTGGTCAGTGTGTCTGTTCATGTTCCAGTACCAAGCAGTTTTGATGACAATGGCCCTATAACACAGTTTGAGATGTGGGAGTGTGATGCCTCCAGTTCTGTTCTTTTTTCTCAAGATTGTTTTGGCAATTCTAGGTCTTTTCTGGTTCCAGATAAACATTTGTAGCATTTGTTCTATTCTACTAACAAATGTGCTTGGGATCTTGATGGAGATAGCATTAAATTTGTAGATGGCTCTGGGTAATATATTCATTTTGATGATGTTAATTCTACCAACCCATGAACATGGAATATCTTTCCACTTCTTTGTGTCTTTTTCTTTTTTTTTTTTTTATTAAAGAAAGGATTAATTAACAAAACCATAGGGTAGGAGGGGTACAACTCCACACAATTCCCACTGCCCAATCTCCATATCCCACCCCCTCCCCCGATAGCTTTCCCATTCTCTATCTCTCTGGGAGCATGGACCCAGGGTCATTGAGGGTTGCAGAAGGTAGAAGGTCTGGCTTCTGTAATGGCTTCCTCGCTGAACATGGGCGTTGACTGGTCGGTCCATACTCCCAGTCTGCCTCTCTCTTTCCCTAGTAGGGTGGGTCTCTGGGGAAGCTGAGCTCCAGGACACATTGGTGGTGTCTTCAATCCAGGGAAGTCTGGCCCGCATCCTGATGACACCTGGAACCTGGTGACTGAAAAGAGAGTTAACATACAAAGCCAAACAAATTGTTGAGCAATCATGGACCCAAAGCTTGGAAAAGTGGAGAGGAAGTATTAGGGAGGTACTCACTGCAAACTCTAGTATACTTCTGTTTTCTTACTTTGGTGCCATACTCCAAACTCAGTTAATTTCTGCTTTGCGTTTCTACTTCTTTTTTTTTTTTTTTACATACATAACATTCCCCAGATTCCCATTTAGCAATACAACCCCCACTATTTCATTCATCATTTTTCATGGACCTGTATTCTCCCCACCCACCCACCCACCCACCCCAGAGTCTTTTACTTTGGTGTAATACTCCAATTCCATTTCAGGTTCGACTTGTGTTTTCTTTTCTAATCTTGTTTTTCAACTTCGGCCTGAGAGTGAGATCATCCCATATTCATCCTTCTGTTTCTGACTTATTTCACTCAACATGATTTTTTCAAGGTCCATCCAAGATCGGCTGAAAACGGTGAAGTCACCATTTTTTACAGCTGAGTAGTATTCCATTGTGTATATATACCACAACTTGCTCAGCCACTCATCTGTTGTTGGACACCTGGGTTGCTTCCAGGTTTTGGCTATTACAAATTGTGCTGCCAAGAACATACGTGTACACAGATCTTTTTGGATGGATGTGTTGGGTTCCTTAGGATATATCCCCAGAAGGGGAATTGCAGGGTCATAGGGTAGGTCCATTTCTAGCCTTCAGAGTTCTCCATAGAGGTTGGACCAATTGACATTCCCACCAGCAGTGCAGGAGGGTTCCTTTGACCCCACACCCTCTCCAGCATTTGCTGCTGTAACCTTTTCTGATGTGTGACATTCTCACAGGAGTGAAGTGATATCTCATTGTTGTCTTGATTTGCATTTCTCTGACAATCAGAGACTTGGAGCATTTTTTCATGTGTTTCTCGGCCTTTTGGATCTCTTCTCTGGTGAATATTCTGTCCAATTCCTCCCCCCATTTTTGGATGGGGTTATTTGTTGTCTTGTTGTTGAGTCTGGTAAGCTCTTTATATATGTTGGTTATTAAACTCTTATCTGATGTATGGCATGTAAAGATCTTCTCCCATTCTGTGAGGGGTCTCTTGATTTGGGTAGTGGTTTCTTTTGCTGTGAAGAAGCTTTTTAATTTGATGTAGTCCCATAGGTTTATACTTGCCTTAGTCTTCCTTGTAATTGGATTCGTTTCATTGAAAATGTCTTTAAAATTTATGCGGAAAAAAGTTCTTCCAATATTTTCCTCTAAATATCTGATCGTTTCTGGTCTAACATCCAAGTCCTTGATCCACTTGGAATTTACTTTTGTATTTGGTGAAATACAGTGATTCAGCTTCATTCTTCTGCATGTTTCAACCCATTGTTTCCAACACCATTTGTTGAAGAGACTCTGCTTCCCCCATATAATATTCTGGCCCCCTTTGTCAAAGATTAGATGTCCATAGGTGTGGGGCCTCATTTCTGGGCTCTCAATTCTATTCCACTGGTCAGTGTGTCTGTTCATGTTCCAGTACCAAGCAGTTTTGATGACAATGGCCCTATAATACAGTTTGAGATGTGGGAGTGTGATGCCTCCAGTTCTGTTCTTTTTTCTCAAGATTGTTTTGGCAATTCTAGGTCTTTTCTGGTTCCAGATAAACATTTGTAGCATTTGTTCTATTCTCCTAAAAAATGTGCTTGGGATCTTGATGGGGATAGCATTAAATTTGTAGATGGCTCTGGGTAATATATTCATTTTGATGATGTTAATTCTTCCAACCCATGAGCATGGAATATCTTTCCACTTCTTTGTGTCTTTTTCAATTTCCTTGAGTAGTGACTCATAATTTTTAGTATACAAGTCTTTCACTTCTATGGTTAGGTTTATTCCTAGATATTTTATTGTTTTTGTTGCTATAGAAAAAGGAACTGATTTCTGGATTTCAATTTCTTCAAACTTAGTGTTTGCATAGAGGAATGCCACTGACTTTTGAATGCTAATTTTATAGCCTGATACATTACTGTATTGCCTGATGATTTCCAAAAGCTTCTTGCTGGATTCCCTAGGTTTTTCCATGTATACTATCATGTCATCTACAAATAAGGAGAGTTTGACTTCTTCTCTTCCAATCTGTATGCCTTTAATTCCTTGATCCTGCCTGATTGCTATGGCAAGAACTTCCAACACTATGTTGAATAGTAATGGTGATAGTGGGCAGCCCTGTCTAGTACCTGATCTGAGGGGAAATGCTTCCAGTTTTTCACCATTGAGTATGATGTTGGCTGTAGGTTTGCTATATATAGACTCCACTATCTTCAGGAATTTTCCATCTATTCCCATTTTTTGTAGTTTTTTGATCATAAAGGGATGTCGTATTTTGTCAAAGGCTTTTTCTGCATCTATTGATATGACCATGTGGTTTTTGGTCTTGCTTTTGTTGATGTGGTGGATCACATTGATTGACTTATGTATATTAAACCAACCTTGCATGCCTGGGATAAACCCCACTTGGTCATGATGAACAATCTTTTTGATATACTGCTGTATCCGGTTGGCTAGAATTTTGTTCAATATTTTCGCATCTATGTTCATCAGAGATATTGGTCTGTAGTTTTGTTTTTTGGTTGTGTCCCTGTCTGCTTTTGGTATCAGGGTGATGTCGGCTTCATAGAAGCTGGCAGGGAGTATTCCAGTGTCTTCAATCTTCTGAAAGACTTTGAAAAGTAGAGGTATTATTTCTTCTTTGAAAGTTTTGTAGAATTCATTTGTAAAACCATCTGGTCCAGGACTTTTATTTTTGGGGAGATTTTTGATAACTGTTTCAATTTCATTAGCTGTGATGGGCCTGTTTTTGTTATCCACTTCCTCTTTACTTAGTTTTGGAAGTTGGTAGGTATTTAGGAAATCATAGATTTCTTCCAGGTTCTCTAGCTTGGTGGCATATAGTTGTTCATAGAAGCCTCGCATGATATGTTGAATTTCTGCAATGTCTGTTGTGATATCTCCTCTTTCATTTACTATCCAATTTATTTGGGTCTTCTCCCTTTTTTGTTTTGTGAATCTGGCTAAAGGTTTGTTGATTTTGTTTACTCTTTCGAAGAACCAACATTTACTTTCGTTGATCTTTTGTATGGCTTTCCTATTCTCAATGTTATTTATTTCTGCCCTAACTTTAGTGATTTCTGTCCTTCTGGTTGCTTTAGGGTTCCTTTGTTCTTCTTCTTCTAGGTCTTTAAGATGTGCAATCAGGCTGTTTATTTGTGCCTTTTCTTGTTTCCTAATGTGTGCTTGTATAGCTATGAACTTCCCTCTCAGTACTGTCTTAGCTGTGTCCCAAATATTTTGATAGCTTGTGTCTTCATTTTCATTGAACTCTTGAAACATTTTGATTTCTTCCTTGATTTCTTCTTTGACCCAGAAGTTGTTAAGAAGTGTACTGTTGAGCTTCCACATTTTGGGACTGTTACTAATCTTTTGTTGATTGTTAAGTGTTAGTTTAATTCCACTGTGGTCTGAGAAGATGCTTGGTATGATTTCAGTGCTCTTGAATTGGCTGATGCTGTCTTTGTGGCCTAACATATGGTCTATCCTTGAGAATGACCCATGTGGATTTGAATAAAATGTGTATTCCAGTTTCTTGGGATGAATGACTCTGAAAATGTCCAGTAGTTCTAGTTTATCTATCTCTTCATTTAGTTCCCTTATGTCTTTATTGATTTTCTTCCTGGATGATCTATCAAGTTGAGAGAGTGGGGTGTTGAAGTCCCCTACTATGATTGTGTTACTGTTAATATATTGCTGTAGCTCTTTCAGTAGAAGTTTGATGTATTTAGATGGCTTCTCATTGGGTGCATAGATATTAAAAATTGTTAAGTCCTCTTGATTGACTGATCCTCTGAGCATTAAGTAGTGTCCATTCCTATCTTTTTTAATCTTATCTGTTTTAAAGTCTGTCATGTCAGATATGAGAATAGCTGTTCCTGCCCTTTTTTGTGGGCCATTGGCTTGTATGATAGTTTTCCATCCTTTCACTTTAAGTCCGTGTTTGTCTTGTTGAGTTAGGTGAGTTTCCTGTAGACAACATATTGTTGGGTTGTGTTTTCTGATCCATCTTCCTACTCTGTGTCTTTTAATAGGTGAATTCAGGACATTGACATTTATTGATATCAAAGATTGAAGATATTTTAACGCCATTCTTGAAGAGTTTTAGAGTGTTTTGATATATGTCCTATTTGTGGTGGTCTGGTTGTTTATAGGAGACCTTTCAGAACTTCTTTCAGGGCAGGCTTGGTGATGGTTGCTTCCTTCAACTGTTGCTTGTCTGAGAAGGTTTTGATGCCTCCATCTAGTCTGAATGACAGTCTAGCAGGATATAGTATTCTTGGCTGAAAGCCTTTCTCATTGAGCACTCGATAGATATCTTGCCATTCTCTTCTGGCCTGTAGTGTTTGTATGGAGAAGTCTGCTGCTAATCTTATGGGTTTTCCTTTGTAGGTGACTCTTTGTTTTTCTCTTGCAGCCTTGAGGATCCTTTCTTTATCCTTATTCCTTTCCATTCTAAGTATGACATGTCTTGATGTCTTTAGGTCTGGGTTAATTCTGTTCGGGACCCTCTGGGATTCTTGAATCTTTACGTCTTTGATGTTGTCTAGACTAGAGAAATTTTCAGCTGTTATGGCCTGGAGAATGCTTTCTTCCTCTCCTTCTCTTTCTTCCTCTGGTATGCCAATAATACGTATATTGTTTCTTTTGAAATCATCCCATAGGACTCTGTTGTTGTTTTCAGCATCTCTTAATCTCTTTTTGAGATCTCTTACTTCTTTTTTAGTTGTCTGTAATTCATCCTCAGTCTTGCTAATTCTGTCTTCAGCCTCGTAGATTCTATTCTCTCAGCCCTCTACTGCTTTCTGGAGTTCATCTATTTTGTTGCCCTGCTCTGATACTGTTTTAGCTTGTTCAGCTAGTTGCCTTCTTAGCTCAGCGATTTCAGCTTTCAGCTCTCTAATAACCATGAGATAATTAGAATTTTCTTCCATATTCTCATTTGTTGTTCCTGCATTTCTGATTACAATTTTTTCAAATTCTTTACTCACTCCTGTTATTATTTCCTTAGCTAATGTTTGGATGTTGAACTCGTTGTTTTGTGCTTCACCCTCTGGAGGACTTTTAGCTGGACTCTTGTCCTGGTTCGAGTCTCCAATATTTTTTCTTGTTGTTTTAACCATTTTATATATTGTGTTATGAGTTCCCTTTATCAGTACTTTTCAAATTATTGATCACTATTGCCTGGATTGACTTGTGTCTAAGTAATTTAATTAAAGGGTTCACCGTGGTGGAAGTTAACAGTTTTTTCAATTCCTGAGTTGGAGCTCAGTGGTGTAAAAGCCTCTTTTTTTTTTCTTCCCTGTAGGCTATGGGAGCTTGAGGGCTTTTAAACTGTCAATAGGCTTCTTAGCTTTATCACTGACTCCTGACCAAGAGATAAAGCAGGGTGTGGCAGAGATAATCCAGTGGTTATGCAAAGAGACTTTCACAGCCCCTCAGCTATGCCACCGAGGTATAGGTCTTCTCATGAGTTTCCCGGTTAGATCTCTGTCCCCTGGTGTCCCTCCCTGTTGCTGCTCCAGATTCCGAGGGTAGTAGCAATGGAGACTCAGAGTTGCACTTGGTGAGTCTCTGGGTTGTCCTTTCCTCCCTTCAGCTGTCCCCTTGTTGTGGAGCAGACTGGAGGTGGTGTCACACCTGATAAACTGTTGAACTGTTAGCAGGCCCCTCTCTTCTCTCTGTCACCAGCCACGCGTGTTTGTACTCACGGGTGATTTACTGGGTTCCTGTGGTCATTCTAGTCCTGTCTTGTTTCGGTCTGGGTGGTCTCCTTTGGTATTCCTAATTAATCCGGAAGAGGAGAGGAGAGGAGAGAAAGCAATCCGCTTCTCGTAGCTCCGCCTCCGGAAATGGACTGGTTTAACCATTCTATATAGTATGTTATGTTATGAGGTCCCTCTCTCAGTACTTTTCAAATTACTGATCACTCCTGCCTGGATTGACTTATGTCTAAGTAAGGTAATTAAGGCTTCACAGTTGTGGAAATTGACAGTTGTTTCAATATTATTTTAATATTGGAGATGGATATAATAGTTGGAGCTCACTCAGGGATTGAAACAACTGTTAACTTCCACCACTGTGAACCCTTTAATTAACTTACTTAGACACAAGTCAATCCAGGCAATAGTGTTCAATAATTTGAAAAGTACTGATAAAGGGAACTCATAACATAATATATAAAATGGTTAAAACAACAAGAAAAAATATTGGAGACTCGAACCAGGACAAGAGTCCAGCTAAAAGTCCTCCAGAGGGTGAAGCACAAAACAATGAGTTCAACATCCAAACATTAGCAAAGGAAATAATAGCAGGAGTGAGTAAAGAATTTGAAAAAATTGTAATCAGAAATGCAGGAACAACAAATGAGAATATGGAAGAAAATACTAATTATCTCATGGTTATTAGAGAGCTGAAAGCTGAAATCGCTGAGCTAAGAAGGCAACTAGCTGAACAAGCTAGAACAGTATCAAAGCAGGGCAACAAAATAGATGAACTCCAGAAAACAGTAGAGGGCAGAGAGTATAGAATCTATGAGGCTGAAGACAGAGTTAGCAAGATTGAGATGAATTAGAGACAACTAAAAAATAAGAAAGAGTCTCAAAAAGAGATTAAGAGATGCTGAAAACAACAACAGAGTCCTATGGGATGACTTCAAAAGAAACAATATACGTATTATTGGCATACCAGAGGAAGAAAGAGAAGGAGAGGAAGAAAGCATTTTCCAGGCCATAATAGCTGAAAACTTCTCTAGTCTAGACAACATCAAAGATATAAAGGTTCAAGAAGCCCAGAGGGTCCCAAACAGAATTAACCCAGACCTAAAGACACCAAGACATGTCATACTTAGATTGGAAAGGAATAAGGATAAAGAAAGGATCCTCAAGGCTGCAAGAGAAAAACAAAGAGTCACCTACAAAGGAAAACCCATAAGATTAGCAGCAGTCTTCTCCATACAAACACTACAAGACAGAAGAGAATGGCAAGATGTCTATCGAGTGCTCAATGAGAAAGGCTTTCAGCCAAGAATACTATATCCTGCTAGATTGTCATTCAGACTAGATGGAAGCATCAAAACCTTCTCAGACAAGCAACAGTTGAAGGAATCAACCATCACTAAGCCTACCCTGAAAGAAGTTCTGAAAGGTCTCCTATAAACAACCAGGCCACCACAAATAGGACATATATCAAAACACTCTAAAACTCTAAAGAATGGCATTAAAATATCTTCAATCTTTGATATCAATAAATGTCAATGGCCTGAATTCACCTATTAAAAGACACAGAATAGGAAGATGGATCAGAAAACACAACCCAACAATATGTTGTCTACAGGAAACTCACCTAACTCAACAAGACAAACACAGACTTAAAGTGAAAGGATGGAAAACTATCATACAAACCAATGGCCACAAAAAAGGGCAGGAACAGCTAATATCATATCCGACATGATAGACTTTAAAATAGATAAGATTTAAAAAGATAGGAATGGACACTACTTAATGCTCAGAGGATCAATCAAGAGGACTTAACAATTATTAATATCTATGCACCCAATGAGAAGCCATCTAAATACATCAAACTTCTACTGAAAGAGCTACAGCAATATATTAACAGTAACACAATCATAGTAGGGGACTTCAACACCCCACTCTCTCAACTTGATAGATCATCCAGGAAGAAAATCAATAAAGACATAAGGGAACTAAATGAAGAGATAGATAAACTAGAACTACTGGGCATTTTCAGAGTCATTCATCCCAAGAAACTGGAATACACATTTTACTCAAATCCACATGGGTCATTCTCAAGGATAGACGATATGTTAGGCCACAAAGACAGCATCAACCAATTCAATAGCATTGAAATCATCCCAAGCATCTTCTCAGACCACAGTGGAATTAAACTAACACTTAACAATCAACAAAAGATTAGTAACAGTCCCAAAATGTGGAAGCTCAACAGTACACTTCTTAACAACTTCTGGGTCAAAGAAGAAATCAAGGAAGAAATCAAAATGTTTCAAGAGTTCAATGAAAATGAAGACACAAGCTATCAAAATATTTGGGACACAGCTAAAGCAGTCCTAAGAGGGAAGTTCATACCTATACAAGCACACATTAGGAAACAAGAAAAACCACAAATAAACAGCCTGATTGCACATCTTAAAGACCTAGAAGAAGAAGAACAAAGGAACCCTAAAGCAACCAGAAGGACAGAAATCACTAAAGTTAGGGCAGAAATAAATAACATTGAGAATAGGAAAGCCATACAAAAGATCAACGAAAGTAAATGTTGGTTCTTCAAAAGAGTAAACAAAATCAACAAACCTTTAGCCAGACTCACAAAACAAAAATGTGAGAATTCCCAAATAAATCGGATAGTAAATGAAAGAGGAGATATCACAACAGACACCACAGGAATTCAACATATCATGCGAGGCTTCTATGAACAACTATATGCCACCAAGCTAGAGAACTTGGAAGAAATGGACGATTTCCTAGACACCTACCAACTTCCAAAACTAAGTAAAGAGGAAGTGGATAATATGAACAGGCCCATCACAGCTAATGAAATTGAAACAGTTATCAAAAATCTCCCCAAAAATAAAAGTCCTGGACCAGATGGTTTTACAAATGAATTCTACAAAACCTTCAAAGAAGAACTAATACTGCTACTTTTCAAAGTCTTCCAGAAGATTGAAGACATTGGAATACTCCCTGCCAGCTTCTATGAAGCCAACATCACCCTGATACCAAAAGCAGACAGGGACACAACCAAAAAACAAAACTACAGACCAATATCTCTGATGAACATAGATGCGAAAATATTGAACAAAATTCTAACCAACCAGATACAGCAGTATATCAAAAAGATTGTTCATCATGACCAAGTGGGGTTTATCCCAGGCATGCAAGGTTGGTTTAATATACGTAAGTCAATCAATGTGATCCACCACATCAACAAAAGCAAGACCAAAAACCACATGGTCATATCAACAGATGCAGAGAAAGCCTTTGACAAAATGCAACATCCCTTTATGATCAAAACACTACAAAAAATGGGAATAGATGGAAAATTCCTGAAGATAGTGGAGTCTATATATAGCAAACCTACAGCCAACATCATACTCAATGGTGAAAAACTGGAAGCATTTCCCCTCAGATCAGGTACTAGACAGGGCTGCCCACTATCACCATTACTATTCAACATAGTGTTGGAAGTTCTTGCTATAGCAATCAGGCAGGAGCAAGGAATTAAAGGCATACAGATTGGAAGAGAAGAAGTCAAACTCTCCCTATTTGCAGATGACATGATAGTATACATGGAAAAACCTAGGGAATCCAGCAAGAAGCTTTTGGAAATCATCAGGCAATACAGTAAGGTGTCAGGCAATAAAATTAGCATTCAAAAGTCAGTGGCATTCCTCTATGAAAACACTAAGTTAGAAGAAATTGAAATCCAGAAATCAATTCCTTTTACTATAGCAACAAAAACAATAAAATATCTAGGAGTAAACCTAACCAAAGAAGTGAAAGACTTGTATACTGAAAATTATGAGTCACTACTCAAGGAAATTGAAAAAGACACAAAGAAGTGGAAAGATATTCCATGCTCATGGGTTGGAAGAATTAACATCATCAAAATGAATATACTACCCAGAGCCATCTACAAATTTAATGCTATCCCCATCAAGATCCCAAGCACATTTTTTAGGAGAATAGAACAAATGCTACAAATGTTTATCTGGAACCAGAAAAGACCTAGAATTGTCAAAACAATCTTGAGAAAAAAGAACAGAACTGGAGGCATCACACTCCCATATCTCAAACTGTATTATAGGGCCACTGTCATCAAAACTGCTTGGTACTGGAACATGAATAGACACACTGACCAGTGGAATAGAATTGAGAGCCCAGAAATGAGGCCCCACACCTATGGACATCTAATCTTTGACAAAGGGGCTCAGACTATTACATGGGAAAAGCAGAGTCTCTTCAACAAATGGTGTTGGAAATAATGGGTTGAAACATGCAGAAGAATGAAACTGAATCACTGTATTTCACCAAATGCAAAAGTAAATTCGAAGTGGATCAAGGACTTGGATGTTAGACCACAAACTATCAAATACTTAGAGGAAAATATTGGCAGAACTCTTTTCTGCATAAATTTTATAGACATTTTCAATGAAACGAATCCAATTACAAGGAAGACTAAGGCAAGTATAAACCTATGGGACTACATCAAATTAAAAAGCTTCTTCACAGCAAAAGAAACCACTACCCAAATCAAGAGACCCCTCACAGAATGGGAGAAGATCTTTACATGCCATACATCAGATAAGAGTTTAATAACCAACATATATAAAGAGCTTGCCATACTCAACAACAAGACAACAAATAACCCCATCCAAAAATGGGGGGAGGAATTGGACAGAATATTCACCACAGAAGAGATCCAAAAGGCCGAGAAACACATGAAAAAATGCTCCAAGTCTCTGATTGTCAGAGAAATGCAAATCAAGACAACAATGAGATATCACTTCACTCCTGTGAGAATGTCATACATCAGAAAAGGTAACAGCAGCAAATGCTGGAGAGGGTGTGGGGTCAAAGGAACCCTCCTGCACTGCTGGTGGGAAAGTAAATTGGTCCAACCTCTGTGGAGAACAGTCTGGAGAACTCTCAGAAGGCTAAAAATGGACCCACCCTATGACCCTGCAATTCCCCTCCTGGGGATATATCCTAAGGAACTCAACACATCCATCCAAAAAGATCTGTGTACACATATGTTCTTGGCAGCACAATTTGTAATAGCCAAAACCTGGAAGCAACCCAGGTGTCCAACAACAGATGAGTGGCTGAGCAAGTTGTGGTATATATACACAATGAAATACTACTCAGCTGTAAAAAATGGTGACTTCACCATTTTCAGCCAATCTTGGATGGACCTTGAAAAAATCATGTTGAGTGAAATAAGTCAGAAACAGAGGATGAATATGGGATGATCTCACTCTCAGGCCGAAGTTGAAAAACAAGATCAGAAAAGAAAACACAAGTAGAACCTGAAATGGAATTGGCATATTGCACCAAAGTAAAAGACTCTGGGGTGGGTGGGCTGGGAGAATACAGGTCCATGAAGGATGATAAATGACATAGTGGGCGTTGTATTGTTAAATGGGAAACTGGGGAATGTTATGCATGTACAAACTATTGTATTTACTGTTGAATGTAAAACATTAATTCCCCAATAAAGAAATAATTTTTAAAAAATAAATAAATAAAAATAAAATAATAATAATAATAATAAATAGTTGGAGTTCAGTGGCTTAAAAGCATCTTTAGTTCTTTTTCTTCCCTGTAGGCTATGGGAGCCTGAGGGCTTTTAAAGAGAAAGGGAAATTCAAAGCAGGAGTTGACTGAATTTGGAGTAGGGCACCAAAGAAAAAACCCTGGGTGGAGGGTGAGGGTGAATGTTCAGCTTCATGGGGGGGGGGGAGCAATGGGAGCGGGGATGGGACAGAGTTTTTTGGTGGTGGGAATGGTGTTTAGTACACTCCTATTAATTTGCAGTCATATAAATCACTATTTAATTAATATGAGAGGAGAAAAATTGATTGAATATCTCAATATAGAAAAATAAAGAAAATATAAGTAGGCTTCTTAGCTTAATTCCCTCACTCCTGACCAAGAGATAAAGCACAATGGGGCAGAGAGAATCCAGTGGTTATGAAAAGAGACTCTCACAGCCCCACTGCTAGGCCACTGAGGTATAGAGCTTCCCCTGAGTTTCCTTGTTAGTTCTCTGTCCCCTGTTGGCAGCACAGGGATCCCCCCCCCCCCGCCCCCGCTGCTCCAGATTCTGAGGGCAGTAGCAAGGGAGAGTCACAGTTGCATATGGTGAGTCTTAGTGGAGTCTTCTCCACCCTTCAGTTGTCTTTTTGTTGGTGAAACAGACTGGAGGTGGTTTCTCAACTGGTAAACTGCCAGACTGTTACCAGTCACTTAATCTCTCCCTAGGCTCCTCTCTGACCTCAAGCCACATGTATTTGGTGATTTGGTGGGTTCCTGAAGTTATTCTAGTTCTGTCTAGTTGCAGTCCTAGATGATCTCCTTTGGTATTCCTAGTTGACCCGGGAGAGAAGAGGAAAGAAACACAGCTGCTGCTGTGCCCTGCCTCTGCAAGTCCACAATACCTCAAGTTGTTTTTCAAAAGAAGTTTCTCCAACTCACATTCTAAAACCCGCTACAACATAGATAAACCTTGAATATGTGCCACATTAAGTAAGTCAACCAGAAAAGGTCACATTATATGATTAACTCCACCTATGTGAAATAATCAGAAAACAGCACACTTGAAGAAACAGAAATAAGAATACGATTTTTCAGTGTCCAGGTTGTGGCTCACTGGTTAAACGCACATAGTACTCAGTGTAAGGACCTCTGTAAGGATCTGAGTTTGAGCCCCTTGGCTCATAACAGGGGTACCCTTCACAAGAGGTGAAGCAGTCCTGCAGGTGTCTCTCTTTCCCTCTCTATCTTTTCTCTCTCTCTCAATTTCTCTCTGTCCTATCTAGTAAAATGACAAAAAAATAAAAGAAAGAAAAAAAAAGGCCACCAGGAGCAATGGATTCATAGTCCCTGAGCCAAGTGCCAGTGATAACCCTGGAGGCAAAAAAAGAATATGATTTTTTCCCGAAATTCTTTCATGATCATTATTCTATAAACAATTTTTTTCTTTAATGACCAGTATAGCTACAGAGGGATTTTTTTTTCCTTCTTACATTGTCTATTTAAAGAACTATCTCCTAAAAACACCTAAGTGTATCTAAACTCAGTTCTCTTTCTATTGTTTCTTTCATTTGAAATTTATTACAGTTTGAGGTGATTTTGTGTGTCTGTGTATCTCGTTGGCATTAACCATTATGTCAGAAAATAAAAATTATAGGAAAAAAAGTTTTTTCTTAAAGTTACTCTGGCATCATGCTTGAAACATAAATCATTAGAGAACACTTTCTCCACCTGCTGGTCATACTTCAATATAGCAGTAATATAATGAATTAGATGGAAACTCAAGGAAAACTAAATAACTAGAGCAAACTAACTCTAGCATGTAGACAAACTAACCAACATCATATGTAAAACAATTTTCCCCAAGTCACTTTATTTTAAGGTAATAATTATTTACAAGACAACTGTGACATGAGTCCAGTGTGTTATTTCCCCATAATAGATGTCTGAACACCTATTATTTGCCCATTTTTTCCTTTTTTAAATTTTATTTATTTATTATTGGATAGAGACAGAAATTGAGAGGGGAGAGGGAAGATAAAGAGGGAGATACATAGATACATGCAGCTCTACTTGACCACTCATGAAGCTTTCCCCTTGCAGGTGGGGACCAAGGGCTTGAACCTCGGTCCTTACGCATTGCAGTGTGTGCGCTTAACTAGGTGCACCACCACCTGGCTCCTGTGCCCATTTTTTCCTATGGTCCTGCTTTCTCTTCCTGTCTAAAAAACACATTGCTACTTCCAAATGTCCTTCTTTTTTTCTTCTTCTCTCTGGGTCTTGATGAAATTGGAGTTCAGAACCCTCTAGTTATCTTCCCCTAACATTTCTCCCCATCTGGGGATATGGACCGAAATTCTTTATGGGGTGCAGAAGGTGGGGAATATGGCTTCTATAATTCCTTTGATACTAAACATGGACATTAGCAGGCCAATCTATACCCTACCCCCACCCCACACACACACACCTGATAGGAATCTTTCCCTAGTCGGGTAGGGCTCTGGAGAGGTGATGTTCTGGGACAGGTGATGGGGTGGACTGGTATTGACCAAACAGGCCATCATTAGTGAGTTAGTCTCTTACCCTTACTCAGCTTTTGTAGGCCCATTCTTTATTTGAAGAGCTTATACTTTCTCCTAGTTGTTAAAGTGTTGAGTGTCATTTGTTGTATACAAACCAGTATTACGTTTATCCACCTCTTTTTTTTTTTTTTTGAGTCTTTACTTCTACTGCAACAGACCACAATTAGTCCTAGTTTCACTCTGCCTTTTCCACTTCTTTGCTTCTTAAGTTCCACCTGTGAGGCCATCCAGTTTAAAGTAATTTAAAAAATCACTTGTCTATCTTTCAACAACATCCATATTTTTCAAAAAAAAAAAAGATATTGGTGTTTTCTGGTTACCTGCATGTCCACTGATGGCAATGGATTGTCATTAAAACCTGACTTCTAGGTTAAAAGAGGTACTCTGTGGTTTTAGGTTTTGCTTAGATTAACTATCGGTAACTTGTTATGAAAATATTCTTTGTTAATTTTCAAATGCCATTTACATATTTTTTATTTTGTTAGTGATTTAATATTGATTTACAAAATTACATATAAGCAGGGGTGTAATTCTACACTGTTCCACCACCAGAGTTCTGAATCCCCAGTCCCTTTATTGTAAGCTTCAGCAGTTTTTCTAAGGTTGCAGATATAGGTTAACTATTATTTCTACAACTGTCTGTCTATATTTGTATATATTTGTCCCCCTCCACTTTTGTTAAGGTCCCATTTTCTTTTCCTTTCCAGGCTACGCATAACCCTATTACTACATCCAAATGTCCCTTTCTTTTTCTTCTCTCTCGGGGTCCTGATGGAGTTGGAGTTTATAGTCCTCTTATCTTCTTCCTCCTATCACTTCTCCCTCACTGGGAGTATGGATCATAATTATTTTTGGGGTGCAGAAGGTTGGAGTTCTGGCTTCTGTAATTGCTTCTCCACTGGACATGGGCGTTGACAGGTTGATCCATACCCCCAGCCTGTTTCTATCTTCCCCCAGTGGGGTACAACTCTAGAGTGGCATGGTTTCTGGACACATTGGTGAAAAATCAGGATGGGATCATGATAGAGTCTGCAACTTGGTGCCTGGAAGCTGGCAAGATATAAAGTGGGACAAAAATGGCTAATGAACAGGAACCAAAAAGTAGGAACAGAGCAGATGAGATTAAGGACCTTAGGGTGGAAGGAAGCTAGAAAGTCCACTTTAGGCATGTATCTAGGGGCCCACAACTATCGTAGTTTTTGCTTGAGTTTGACAGCTAACATGAAGTTGGATAAAAATATTATCTGAGAAAATGGTGTCAGAGTAGAGAAAAGGGCAAGAAAGTTAGATTAGGACAAAGAGTAGCTCCCATTCTTGAAAAACAAAATATTTGAATAAAATCAACTATATACCCCCATCCACCTGTCCCGGAGCTCATGCACATGCACACACACACACACACACACACACACACACACACACACATATTTAGCACAAGAGTCTGTGTAACCCCTAAGTCCTTACTGGTCTGAGCTATCAATTCATGGTCAGCTGGGAACATTGTAGGATATGCCAGGCTAGCGTGAGGGTGTTTCTTCCTGGGCACGTGCTCTCTGGGTTGGAGAGAACTCCACTGGAGGCAATCTGGGCTGCCGCTTCTCAGCGATGCAGGAGAGAGACCAGGAACTCGTGGCAGAGGGGGAACGCAATGCATCTTTATTAATCAGAGACAACACTTTTATATATTTAGAACCAGAAGTGGCAAGTCAGAAAAGGAAATGGCTAGGAAAGGGGGTGGAGAAAAGGAAAGAGTGGGAAGGTAGAAAGCTTCTGTAGCAACGGTTGCTAGGGTTTTAACTGACAGGATGAATGTACCCTGCAGGCAGGGTGGGTAGAAAGAAGATAGATCTACCTGCAGTCAGGTAGAAAGAAGATAGATCAAAGGTGAGGATCTTTCAGGCAAAACAATGATTATGTAAATAGACCATAGTGTCAGCAATGGAGGATGGAGCAGGAGGCGCTGCCCAACAAGGATGCATTCATCAAGTGTCATTTTTACACAAATTAACCTTAAAACCAGTACAAAATTGTGATTTAGGGAGTGCTAGAACAGCAGGTTAAGTGCATGTGGCCCTAAGCACAAGGACTAGCTAGAGTAAGAAATCTCAGTTTGAGCCCTGGCTCCCCACCTGTAGGGGGATCAATTCACAAGCAGTGAAGCGAGTCTTCAGGTGTCTATCTTTCTCTCCCCCTCTCTGTCTTCTCCTCCTATCTTGATTTCTCTCTGTCCTATCCAAGAACAGCGACATCAATGGCGACAATAACAAGGGCAACAAAATGGGAAAAATGGTCTCCAGGAGCAGTGGATTTGTAGTGCAGGCACGGAGCCCCAGCAACAACCCTGGAGGCAAAAAAAAAAAAAATTGTGATTTATTAGTAATGAGAGGTTATCATTGGTACTTCAGTGCTCCAGGACTGTGGGACTATGTGAAAGCTTGGTAGAGCTTAGGGAAGCTCTCCCATCCTTGGATGGAGGTCTGGAAAGACACCCCACTTGTTAGTCTCGATTCTTATAGAGATGAGCCAAGAGGGAAAAGTCTCCCAGACTCAGTTTCTCCTTGTTAGTCTCTCAAGCTCACAGAAAGCCTACAGGCCCCTCACACTTAGTTTCCCCTGCTAGCAGCAGGCCAAATGGCTGCCTGCTTTAGGGTTCACTCAAAGTTTACACATCCACTTCACCTTTTGATTATAAAGGAAAACACACTCTATCATACACCCCCAACACCAGACAGTGAAAAGCCCCCAAATTTTATTTCCTTGTGTTCTTTGATATCTATGATTCATATCAACCTTTGTTTTTCTTTTTTCTACCTAACCTTACTGGTTAAACCCCTATGCTTCTCTCAAATGCCTTTGGATAATTAATCTGCCTGCATCATGGAGAATAATCGTTTTGACCTTTATGTATCACATCAATTCTTGTCATACCAGCCCCCTACCATAGTGGCAAACTGACCTTTAAGAAACCTGTAATTTCTGACATGTGAAAAATGTTATTTGTTTAACTCTTTATATAAACCTGTACCCATCTCCAAATAAATGAGTGTTCATACCAGAGTACTCCCCGAGGCCTCCTTTCTGTATCACGTGGTCCCTGAGAGCCAGTGAGGGAGGATTGGTGACTACCCCCTGGCTGGATCCACTCCAAGTGAGTGCCAGCACAGGCCAACTTCTTCTGAGAGACAGGCAAACATAAAGACAGAGCAGAGACAGAGACAGAGAGAAAACAGTACCAAAGCCTTCCTCAGTGAGTGGAAGCCAGGTCTGAACCTGGCTCACGCTCCTGGCATAGCAATGCACCATTCAAGTGAGCTATCTTGATGGCCAAACAATAGTAATTTTTAAGTTAAAATATTCAGGTTTTATTGAAATATAAATTGCAGACATGATATCAAGACTGCTGTTTAATGATTGTCTTTTGTGGTCACTCATATTTATCCATTTATTTGATATGAAACTAGAGAATGGGGAGTCGGGAAGTAGTGCAGTGGTTAAGCGCACGTGGTGCAAAGTGCAAGGACCCTGGTCCAAGCCTCCCGGTTCAAGTCCCCCCCACCACCTGCAAGGTGGTGAAGCAGGTCTGCTTTTATCTTTCTCTCACCCTCTCTGTCTTCTCCTCCTCTCTCCATTTCTCTCTGTCCTATTCAACAATGACGACATCAATAAGTACAACAATAAAACAAGGGCAACAAAAAGGAAAATAAATAAATAAATATTACAAAAATAAATAAATAAATAAATAAAGGAAACTAGGGAATGAGTCCCAGGGCTTGGGTATATGCAATACCACTGCTGAGTTGCTGTCCCAGCAACATTTATTTTTATTTTTAATTTCTTTATTGGGGAATTAGTATTTTACATTCGATAGTAAATACAATAGTTTGTACATGCATAACATTTCCAGTTTTCCATATAACAATAAAACCCCCACTAGGTCCTCTGTCATCCTTTTTGGACCTGTATTCTCCCCCACACATACATCGCCTCCCCCCACCCCAGAGTCTTTTACTTTGGTGCAATACGCCAATTCCAGTTCAGGTTCTACTTGTGTTTTCTCTTCTGATCTTGTTTTTCAACTTCTGCCTGAGAGTGAGATCATCCCATATTCACCCTTATGTTTCATGTTATTTCACTTAACATGAATTTTTCAAGGTCCATCCAAGATTGGCTGAAAACAATGAAGTCACTATTTTTAATAGCTGAGTAGTATTCCATTGTGTATATATACCACAACTTTCCAGCAACATTCTTTCATTCTTTTATTCCTTTGAAAAAGAGAGAGGGAGAGGGTATGGGAGGGCAGAGGGACTAGAAAAGGAAATGGAGCCAAGTGCATGATGGTGAAGGAAGGCAAGTTGGGGATAGGAATGATATGCACACATCTATCTCAGGAGAAAAGAAATTATAGCCATGTACCAACAACTGTCTTGTGGTTCCCCCATAAAGTGATATGAAAAAAAAAAAAAAAAGGAAAGGGAAGGAAAAGAAAAAAGAAAAAATGGAGAGAAAAATCAGAGGAGGGAGACAGAGCACCATCTATGGAGTTTGCCCAGTATTGACCATGGTGCTGCCATGTGGTGTTGGAACTGAAACCCAGGGCCTCCGACAGAGCAAGATGTGTGCTCCTCCAGGTGAGCTAACTTCCAGCCCCAGTCATCACTTTAGAATGAAAATTCTCATTTAAATTTGAGAAAAAAGTAGAGGGCAGGGTTGTTGGTACACTGGGCTGAGCACACACAGTATGAAGTGCAAGGACCTGCACAAGGATCCTAGTTCTAGTCCCTAGCTCCCCACCTACAGATAGGTCACTTCATAAGCAGTGAAGCAGCTCTGCTTTCTCTCTCCCTCTCTATACTCCCTTCCCCAGTGGATTCACAGTACAGGCACCAAGCACAAGCGATAACCCTGGAAGCAAAGAGAGAGAGAGGAAGAGGGAGATGGAGAAGGGAAGGGGAAGGAGAGGGGTAGGGGGAGAGAGAGAGTTGGTACCCATTGGGTACTAACACTGGGTCTATTTTCCTAAATATCTTTCCTGCACCCTCCAACCCCTTTGGACAGGGGTTGAAACTCCACTTTGCCATAGTTCTTTACTAATTTGAGCTCTTTGGAGAAATGACCCCCATTCCATACCTGAAACAAGAAAAAGTAAGTTTAAGATACTTTATTGTATAATTTTATAATCATGGAAACCACTATTATTAATAATAAAAAAGACACATTACTGGACTGCAGAACAAGAAAACATTGAGACTAAAGTGAGGATGTTGAAAAGATATGGATGTTGGGGCCGGGCAGTGGTGCACCTGGTTAAACACACACAGTACAAAGCACAAGAACCCATACAAAGATCCTGATTTGAGCCCCCAGCTCCCCAGTTGCAGAGGGGTTGCTTCACAAACACTGAAGCAGGTCTGCAGGTGTCTATCATTCTCTCCCCTTCTCTGTCTCCCTTCCCCTCTCAATTTCTCTGTCCTATCCAATGAAATGGAAAAAATGGCCACCAGGAGCAGTGGATTCATAGTGCCGATGTCAATCCCCAGTGATAACCCTGGAGGCAAAAAAAAAAAAAAAAGATGGATGTCCTGAAGACATCAGTAATTTATAGTGAATTAAATAAAGCAAAAACTCAAAATGGGATAGAGAAATAAAGAGGGGAGAATGAGAGAGATCGTGAAAGAGAGCAAAAAGCCTTTCTTCTTCCTTTCTTTTCACCCAGAGCCCTGCGCAGCTCTGATTTATGATGGTGCAGGAGATTGAACCTGGGACCTTAGAGCCTCAGGCATGAGTTTATTTGCATAACCATTACACTATCCTCCCACCTGCCTTAGAAAGCCTTTCTTTGCAGAAGAATGGAAGGTAATGAATATAGAAAGAAAGATGGAATTGAAAATCATTTTTGCAACCCCTAAGGTAAAATTGAGTCTGAGAATAATCATTAGTGAGTGCTAAAGCCACTGAATAATGTTACTAACACTGTCATAGTTTCACCCCAGAGATGACAATGGAGAAATTACTAATAACTTCATTACTCTACTCTTATTCACTGATAATAGACAACCTGTCATATCAATATTGAATAATAAAAGACACGACTACTATAATTCTTGGAAATGAACATTTAATCTATTTGTTATTTCTGAGCCAAATTTAATAGATGAATCAGAACAGATTCCTGGAGTAGGGGTAAGGAATAGTTATAAAAGACACTCTTAAAACAGTTGGGAAATTTTGTATATAGATAAGATATTAAGGTATTATAGAACTGATAATTTGGCTAGGTGTTAGTAAGGCTTTTGACAAGTTGAAGAATGTCATTCTTTTTTCTCTTTGTCACATTTACTTTTTATTTCTTTATTGGGGGATTAATGGTTTACAATCAACCATAAAGTACAGTAGTTTGTACATGTGTGACATTTCTCAGTTTTCCACATAACAACTCAACCCCCACTAGGTCCTCTGCCATCATGTCTAGGACCTGAACCCTCCTCCACATCCCCAGAGTTTTTTTTTAGTGCAATATACCAAACCCAGTCCAAGTTCTGCTTTATGTTTTCTTGTTTTTCATCTTTTTAAAAAAGTTACCAGTTATTTAATAATGTTCCACAAGATTGTGGGATAAGAGGGGTATAATTCATAAAATTACCACAACCAGAGTGCTATATCCCATCCCCTCCATTGGAAGCTTCCCTATTCTTTATCCCTCTGGGAGTATGGACCAAAGATCTCTATGGAGCAGCAGAAGGTAGGAGATCTGAATTCTGTAACTGCTTCTCCGCTGAACATGGGCATTGACAGGTCAATCCATACCCCAGCCTGTCTCTGCCTTTCCCTAGTAGGGTAGAGCTCTGAGGAGGTAGGGTTCCAGGACATATGGGTGAAGTCATCTGCCCAGGGAAAGCATATTGGCATCATGGTAGTACTGTCCAACTTCTGTCTATGAGCGAGATCATCCCATAGTCACCACTCTCTTTCTGACTTATCTTAACATGATTCCTTCAAGTCTCATTCAAAATGGGCTGAAAACGGTGAAAGCACCATTCTTAATAGCTGAGTAGTATTCCATTGTGTATATATACCACAACTTTCTTAGCCACTCATCTATTGTTATACTCCTGGGTTGCTTCCAAGTTTTTGGCTATTATAAATTGCGCTGTTATGAACATAGGTGTGCTTGGTTCCTTAGGATATATCCCCAGGAAAGGAACTGCAGGATAATAGGGAAGGTCCATTTCTAGCCTTCTGAGAGTTCTCTAGACTGCTCTCCACAAGGGTTGGTCAATTTGCATTCTCACCATCAGTGCAGGAGGGTTCCTTTGTCCCCATAGCCTCTCCAGCACTTGTTGCTGCTGACTTTTCTGATAAACGAGGTTGTCGTTAGTCTTACAGATGCATGCTTAAGTATTTAGGGGCCAGCCAGGTACCATGATTATCCGAAAATGGTTCAAATGAAAAATTACCTGTAGGGTGGGGCAGGGAAGTGGTTCACTGGGTTAAGATCACTTAGTACGAAGTGCAAGGACCCACGCAAGGATCCCAGTTCGAGCCCCCAGCTCACAAACAGTGAAGCAGATTTTCAGATGTCTTTCTCTCTATCTCTATCTCCCACTCCATCTCCCCCTCAATTTTTCTGTCTTATCAAAAAAAAAAAAATTGAAAAAATGGCCACCAGGAGCAGTGGATTCATAGTGCAGACACTGAACCCCAGTGATAACCCTGGGGGGGGGGGACTTATAGGGTCAGAAAAAAAGGGTTCGAACAGGGATCCCTACATCAGTCCTTGCGCTTGGCGCCATGTGTGCTTAACCTGCTGTGCTACCGCCCAAACCCCGTTTGCATTTTTTACAATTGTCATCAGGGCTATCGCTGGGGCTTGGTGTCAGCATTACAAATCCACTACTGCCGTGACCTTTTTTTTTTTTTTTTCCTTCTCTCTCTTTCTATTTTACTTGATAGGACAGAGAGAAATTGAGAGGGGAAGGGGAAATAGAGAAGGAGAAAGACCTGCTTCTCCACAAGTGGAGAGTGAGGGCTCCAAACCAGGTCCTTGCACCATCGCCTGTTTGCCTTTTTTTTTCTTAAATAAAATTTGTCTTAATATATAAGATTTTGTTCTATTAAGAAAAAATAAATGGGGGCCTGGCAGTGGCACACCTAGTTAAGTGCACACAGTACAGTGTGCAAGGACCCAGGCTCAAGCCCCTGGTCCCCACCTACAAGGGCAGAGCTTCACGAATGGTGAAGCAGGGCTGCAGGGTCTCTCTCTCTCCCTCAATCTCCACCTTCCTTCTGTTTCTCTCTACCTATATCTAATAAGTGAATAAATAAATATTTAAAAAAGAAAAAACAAATGCCTTGGAGTGTTCATAGTTAATAAATAATGATTAGAATAAAGCTGGTCGCCCATAAACTTCACATAGTGGCACCCAAAAATGTTTCTCAGGTGTGTAAAACATACGCTGCTCAAATTAATACTGAATTAAAAAATCAGAATAATAAAATTGCTTATATAACCTTAATCACTGGAACAATTAAAAAAAAAAAGAAGGGGGTCGGACGATAACGGGTTTAGCGCACATGGCGTGAAGCTCAAGGACCCGCGTAAGGATACCAGTTCGAGGCCCCAGCTCCCCACTTGCAGGGGAGTCACTTCACAGGTAGTCTGCAGGTGTCTATCTTTCTCTCCCCTCTCTCTGTCTTCCCCTCCTCTCTCCATTTCTCTCTGTCCTATCCAACAACAACGACATCAACAACAACTACAACAACAATAATAATAATAAAAGGGCAACAAAAGGGGGAAAAAAAGACTAGGGACCAGGTGGTGGCACGCTTAGTAGAGCACACATATTACACAATGCACAAAGACTCAGGTTTAAGCCTCTGTACCCATTTGCTGGGAAAACTTTACTATTAGTGAAGCACCTTTGCTGGTGTCCATTTTCCCCTCTCCCTCTCTATTTCTCCCTCCCCTTTCAATTTCTGTCTCAATTCAATAAATAAAAATTTTATGAGCATTAAAAAATATTTCTTCTGTATTTCCCAAATACAATATAATCCTGTCATTTTTATGACAGAAAACCATAAGATGCTAGCATTTTCTTTTTTCAAAGTCATATTTTTTAAGTATAGCTTCAAGATAAATCAATCTCATTAAAGTATAAGGGCTATGAAAAATTAACAGGAACGGAGGCTGGGTGTTGGTGCATCTGGTTGAGCAAGCACACATGTTAAAATGAACAAGGACCCAGGTTCGAGCCCCCAGCCCCCACCTGCAGGGGGAAAGCTTTGCAAGCAGTGAAGCAGGTCTGCAGGTCTCTCTCCCTCTCTAGCACCCCCTTCCCTCTCAGTTTCTAGCTGTCTCTATCCAATAAACAAATGAAGATAATTAAAAAAGAAAAAAAAATAGGGAAGTAGCACTCAGAACTTACATCCCAGGTTTGATCCCAACACCACCAGAGTTAAGCAACACATAGCCCCCCCAAAAAAAATACATATATACTAATTCACTATTTGGAGTAAAGTACTTGTAGTACAAATGCATCTTAGGAATGGTATCCATGAGCTCTCATCTGGACTACATCTGCATCAGCAACTGTCGACCAGTTTCCTTCCACTGCGGCACTGCAAGCATTCTCCAAGATAAACAGCTCATGTTGTTTGCTTAAAATTCTCCTGATTTTCCAATAACATTGAAATTTAGACTCCCTTCTTTAGCACAAGACCTGCATGCCCACCTCTGTAGTTATGTCTTCTAGTTCTTGCTCCTCACTCACACATATACCCTGGCTGGACTACTTTCCTGTTTTGCCCATATTATTAGCTAATTCCTAACATAGGACTTTTTACCTTTACCAGCTATCTCTTCCACTGTGAGTGACTAGTGTTCTCTTTGACTTAAATGACTCTTTCTTTCTTTTTAAATCACTGGGGCTTGGTGCCTGCACTATGAATTGACTACTCCTGAAGTTATTAAAAATAAAAAAAAATTTTTTTTGGATAACATAGAAATTGAGGTGGGGACCCCACCAATGTGTCCTGGAGCTCCGCTTCCCCAGAGACCCACCCTACTAGGGAAAGAGAGAGGCAGGCTGGGAGTATGGACCGACCAGTCAACCCCCATGTTCAGCGGGGAAGCAATTACAGAAGCCAGACCTTCTACCTTCTGCAACCCACAATGACCCTGGGTCCATGCTCCCAGAGGGATAGAGAATGGGAAAGCTATCAGGGGAGGGGGTGGAATACGGAGATTGGGTGGTGGGAATTGTGTGGAGTTGTACCCCTCCTACCCTATAGTTTTGTTAATCCTTTCTTAAAAAGAAATTGAGGTGGGGGAGATAGAGAGGAAGAAAAAAGAAAGACACCTGCAGACCTGCTTCACTACTTGTGAAGCGACCCTCCTGCAGGTGGGAAGCCAGGGACTTGAACATGGAACTTTTTGCAGGCCCTTGCACTTTGTAGTATGTGTGTTTAACCCGGTGCACCGTCACCCAGCCTCCCAAATGCCACCTTTTCACTGAAAACATTCACTAACATTGACTCCTTCCTGTTGATCTTTAGTACACTATACCTTTTTCATTCCATGAACCCTAACTGAATTGACTTATTTTAAAAATTTCCCTTCCGGGAGGTCGGGCAGTAGCGCAGTAGGTTAAGCACACAGGGTGCGCAAAGCGCAAGGACAGGAGTAAGGATCCGGGTTTGAGCCTCTGGCTTCCCACCTGCAGGGGGTCACTTCATAATCAGTGAAGCAGGTCTACAGGTGTCTTATCTTTCTCTCCCCATCTCATCTTCCCCTCCCCCTCCTCTCTCCATTTCTCTCTGTCCTATCCAACAATGACATCAATAACAACAATAATAACCACAACAACAATAAAAAAAAAAAGGGCAACAAAAGGGGGAAAAATTCCCTTCTACTAAAAGAAAAAAAAAAATCAATGTGTCTGATACATACCCAGCATTCAGTGCTTGGAAGGTGGTAGATGTTTCATAAATATTAGTGACACACCTTTATATCAGGCACCATGCTAACTAATGGCAAGATGGTTCAGGTGCTTTGTACTGGAAAATTATTTTAACTCTTTGGAAAATAAAATCACATTCATATATCCATTTAAATAAACTTCCATTCTCAAGTCAATTGACTTTCAAGCAAATTACAAAACCTGAATTTCACCTATGTGTACAATCAGTTTTGACACTATTTTGAATGACTCATACCTATAAGAATGACTAAAATAAAAGAAACAAAAAGATAATGTGTGAGAATGTAAATAACTGAAACTCTCATATTCTGGTATATAAATTAAACCACCTTGGAGTATTGTATGCAGCATTTTGTAATGCAAAATATATATATAACCTGAGTTTATATCTATGAATATACTCAAAATCATGCATGTGTTTTATCAAAAGGAATGATCAAAAAAGTTCCTAACACTATTCATAATAGCACCAAAAGACATATGCCCCCTTAAGTTCCAAGTTGCATTATTCACAATAGTCACAGATTGGAAGCAGCCTAATTGCCCATTAAGAGATGACTGACTAAAGAAATTATAGTATATATTTTCCATGGAACAGTACTCTGCAATCAAAAACGATTAATATTGTGTCCTTTGAGACAAAATGGATGGAACTGGAGGTGATTATGCTTAGCAAAGTAAATACAGAGACCAAAGACAACTACTGAATGGTTTCACTCATGTGGAATCTAGAGATCTGATACACATAAATTAACACACACACACACACACACACACACACACACACAAGCAAACTGTTTCCCAGACCTGTGAGAACTATGGTGATTTTCTTCAGATGAGGGCAGGGATATAAAATTCTGGTGGTGGGTGTGGTATGGAACTATACACTGTAGTCTTACAATCTTGTAACCTATTAATCACAAATAAAAAATTCAATTATTCGATCCTTTTGTAGTTCATAAGCATGTTGACTGGGTTTCATGTGGTTGTGTGAGATGTGCCACCCATAAACCTTACTACATTGGCACATTACCCATCTGAAGTGGAAAAAAGATTAAATTATAAAAAACTTGTCAAAAAAAAAAATAAGTAGCACCCAAAGTGGAAACAATCCAAATGTCCATCAATAAAAAGATAATGACAAGTATTTAAAGGAACACTACACATCAAAGAATACATGAACCACAACTACACACAATATGGATGCACTGACAGAATGCTGAATGAGAAGCCACACATCAGAGTAGTGCATGTGTGTTAACATCAGCTAACAATTTACTGTGAAAGCAGGAAGGCAGTCCAGGATAGAATGCAGAAGGTCCTAAGCTCAAGCTTTTGTGTCACATATGCCACAGAGGTACTGGTTGCTCTCTCTCATGAAATAAATACATCTTTAAAAAAAAAAAAAAAAGCAAGTATTGAGGGTGAGAATATATATTCCAAAGTATGAGAATGTGTTAAGTTCTGGTGGATACTCTCCAAAAAGCTTTTCTACTAGTATTTCTTTAGACCCTTAATGTATGGCATATCCTAAACGGGGCTACTACAACTACATTCTTTCAGGGTTTCGTGTTTTATAGCTTAAAAAGACATGCATAACGAGCAGAAATTCTTAGCACAAAATACATTTAGCAAAATGTATACAAAGAAGATAAGTTGTGCTTGTCCTCAATTGTAGTACTTTTGGCACAATGTCTCAGACTTCAAGTTAAACAGAATTAGTGAAAGGGCCAGGAGGCAGCTCACCCCCTGGAGCACAAGCCTTGTTGCACACGAGGCCCTGTGCTTGAGCATAGAAACAACATGGTGTTTCTTCTCTCTCTCGCCCTCAAAGAACTAATGCAAAAAGGTGGGCTGGTGAGACTACTCAGCAATGTTATCAATGCATGCTTAGCAGTCCCTGAGTTTACTCCCGAACTCCACATAAAAAAGGTGAAGGAGTGAGTCGGGCGGTAGTGTACCGGGTAAGCGCAGGCGGCACAAAGTGCAAGGAGCTGCGTAAGGATTACAGTTCGACCCCCCGGCTCCCCACCTCCACCTGCAGGGGAGTCACTTCATAAGTAGTGAAGCAGGTCTGCAGGTGTCTGTCTTTCTCTCCCCCCTCTGTCTTCCCCTCTTCTCTCGATTTCTATCTGTCCTATCCAACAACAGCAGCAACAACAATAAAACAATAAGGGGAACAAAAGGGAACAAAAAAAAAAGTGAAGGAACCAAACATACTCATCCAAAAAGATCTAGGTATACTTATGTTCATAGCAGCACAATTTGTAATAGCCAAAACCTGGAAGCAACCCAGGTGCCCAACAGATGAGTGGCTGAGTAAGTTGTGATATATATACACAATGGAATACTATTCAACTATTAAAAATGGTGATTTCATCGTTTTCAGCTCGTCTTGGATGGAGCTTTGCAGGAATCATGTTAAGTGAAATAAGTCAGAAACAGAAAGATGAATACGGTGTGATCTCATTCATAAGCAGAAGTTGAAAAATAAGATCAGAAGGGAAAACACTAAGCAGAACTTCAGACTGGAGTTAGTGTATTGCACCAAAGAAGACAACTCTGGGGTGCATTCAGGTCCTGGAACATGATGGCAGAGGACCTAATGGGAGTTGTATTGTTATGTAGAAAACTGGGAAATGATATGCATGTACAAGCTATTGTATTTACTGTAACCTGTAAAATATTAATCCCCAAATAAATTTAAATAAATAAATAAAAGATTAAGTGGAAAGTATTTTGGTAATAATAAGATAGTCTGGTTTGTGAATCTCTGATTCAACACTCATGAGCAATGCCAACTTTGGACAATTTCTTTAGATATTTTGAATCTATTTCCTCATTTATAAATGAGATGGATGTATGTTAGGCATTCAATGTTACTAACCTGTTCTTTGTCTACCTTGTAAGTACCTTTGTCTACCTAGTTAAGTCCTGAGGTGGAAAAAAAGTCAACAAGTTGTTTGCTGCAATATATATATATTTTAATTCAAAGTGAATAGACAGTAATACACCATAAATTCTTATTTTGACACTCACCAAAATAGTCACCTGGAAAACCCGCTTTTTGTGACAAAGTACAGAAGGCTTGGTCACATTTAAATCACTGAGAACTAGAAAGAAATACTATCGCAAACCGTAATAGACAATACATCCATAAAATTTTCCCAGTCCTTATTATAATATTGCACAGTGCAATTGCTACATGGCAAACTAGTGTAGCATAGAAATAAAAGCAAATACAAACAAACCAAAGAAAGAAAGCCACAAGTCTAAAATTGTTAAACAGTTAACAGTTCAAACTTAGTAATCAAAGCTATATCATTGGGTTCATTAAAATAAATCTTCCTACACCTTGCAGTGTATGATTTAACTTTTACTTAACACAAACCAAGTTTAAAATTAGTAGTAAAGGCTTTAAAATAAAATAAAAGGTTTGTTACTACAGTGACATATTTAAATAAGTACCCTGACAGAAAAGTATCAGGATATTTGATAAAAAATAATTAGCAAATTAAAATAGTTATGCAAATATGCAACTTGAAAGTCATGCAGTGTTTTATTTAAGAAAGCGCTAAAACCAAAGAAAATTAGTTTAAAATGTTTTAAAGAGATAAATCCAGATACTTTTGTCAATGTGCTAAATTTAGACCTTAAAAGAATTTTTGCAATTTTAATTTTTTTGATTACATAAAAAGACCATGATTTGAATCAGTTAAGATCGGTGTAATTAACTGGGGTACCCCTTTATCAAACATTACTATTATGAAAACACTAAAGTTTTACCATTTCCTGTCAATTGAACAAGACCACATCAGTCTGGTCCTATAGAAAATATGACACTTCAGGGGTGGGGGTGGGTGGCTGGGGAGAATACAGGTCCAAGAAGGATGACAGTGGACCCAGTGGGGGTTGTATTGTTATATGGGAAACTGGGGAATGTTATGCATGTACAAACTATTGTATTTACTGTTGAATGTAAAACATTAATTCCCCAATAAAGAAATTAAAAAAAAGAAACCTATAAAAAAAAAAAAAGAAAAAGAAAATATGACAATTCAGGGCAGTAAACATGGCCCCAAACAAAAAGAAACCTGTGCCAGTCTTGTACCTGTGGTACAACCATTATCATCAATCCTTTGCACTAGGTGTTTCTAAAACATCCACTGCTGACATTGATTCTTTACCAAAAGGTGAGCACAGTAATCTACTGAACCATATAAATAAAATTAGAAGGCTGTGGAGGGCAGCAAGTTTACTTAAATAGTGACTCCATAAATTTGCCATCTGTAAATAATCTTTTAAATTAATCTTAGGCTATTCCATTTTTCTGTGTAATATATATATTTCTATTTATATAAATGCATAGAATTGATTACTAAAAAACACTGAAACTTGTGGGGAAAATTAAGTCCTTCATTTTCAGTGCGACTAAAAATGTACTGCTGGTTTTTATTTTATGATCTAATACTGTAAAATTTAAAATCAATTTCAGGCACATTTATTTCATCGATGAATATTAAATAAAACACTGCTTGTGTCAATGGAGTAAAGAAAAGTTTATCCATTATTAGCTTATTGTCAACGCTGTACTAAAGCTGTACTAGTGGTATGCAATTCCTTTATCAAAGAAATGCTGTAAATCCAAAACATTTGAAGAGTTCTACACTCAAATGTTTTGTACTGTTTATTCCAGTAAATGTTGTAAGATTACATTCCAGATTTTTAAGGAAAAAAGTTAAGTCAAGCCTGCAAGATACAGCTTTCTCAAGTGTCTACAATGCCAGTATGAAAATAAAAAATTAAGTTACAATCCAAGTTTTTATATGCAGTGATGAGCACAAACATTAATAGAGATAAAATACTGATGCAAATAACACACCCCAAAATAACATATGCAATTATTTTCCATCATTTACAATACAGTAGTTACAATGACACTCCAAACAGAAAAGCAAAGTAAAAAATCAAAACCCCAACTTCTATTTCATGTAATTAGACCGATACAGAAATTAGAAGGCTAAATAACAACTAGTTAATCACCTAATTTCACAGCTATCTGAAGTGGCAATCGTTATATAGCAGCTTATCTATGATACATTCAAGATAAATGATACAATTTATTACTTGTCCATAAGCTAAAACACAGCCTGTTTAATACCTTTCCTTAAATTCCACCTCTATACTACAATATACTTGAGGTCTATGCAAAAAGTAGCTACCTTTTATATAGGAAATGGATGATTAAGTCTTTGGTGCTGTAAAAGCAACTTTGTTTAAACATAACCACCACCACCAAAACAAAACAAAACAGATTAAAAAAAAAAAAAAAGCACAAAACGAAAATCTCACACTTCCTAGGGGAGAAAAAAAAAAGCATGTAATTTCTGTCCCTGACGGAATGTATTAAATAAGCAAACACCACCAACAAGCAAAACAAGTACGATAATGTGAAAATACTTTAAAAAAAAAAACAACTCACATGCATAAATGAAAAATTGCACACAAAGAACTCACATCTTTTCAAGCTTCAATAGTAAATATGCTGCTACTATTTATTTATTAAATACTGCATGGTTTGCCCAAGCTAAGATGAAACCACATCATGAATCCATGAGAATTTTGCATTTTCTTTCTTTATCTACCCAAAGTCATGCCTACTGCACCTCTAAACATTTTATTAGATCCAATTATACAGCAAACACTCTTCAAAATAAACTTAAGATTGTATTGCAGTTTCACTTAACAGTATACAGAATCCTGTTTTGTGACAGTTATCAACTATCCATTAGATACTGAATCAACTTTTTAAAGCATTACTAACTGCTTGCTTTTCTTGAAGCTAGATCACTCTGAAAAACCAGACAGCAGAATTCACCTATAGCAAACATGCTGCCTTCTTAGTATGGAAAAAAAGTTCCAACCTGAAATCATACCACACAAACCCAAAAATGAACATTACTCTAGCAAAAGAAAATTAAAGAGTAGGTCTGAATTTTAAGTGCTGCAGTCCTCAACATTTATATATAGGTAATAACATTAACAACCTCAAATATTTAAGGCACTATGTGTGGGAACGGTTTACAATGCAGCTGAGAGTATTAGAACAACATTTAAGAGCAAAGTCTAGGCAACATCTTGCCCATGCAAAGACACATGCAAATGTAAAGAACAATAGCTCAAATTCTTAGGTAAGTGACCCAACATTTATACACTAAGACACAGATAATACAATTCACTTGTATGCTGTAATTCTGATGTATGTGCATCTGTTGCTCTAAGTCTGTACACAGAATGGCTTCCCAAATGTGAACATGTCTTGCACTGGTTAGAAGGCAATTTTATAAAAAATAGCAGGAGCAAAACTGGATTTCTGCCCCCATAAGTCACCTGTCTAGAATTACTACATAAGAAGATAACATGACCAAAGACAAGTTATACCAAATGTGCAAAACACATTAAAAGTGAGTTTTTTTTTAAAGCTCAAAGTTGTTTAAATTGCACCCAAGTCTACATGATTCAAAAATAATTTTCTTGTGCCATGGCTAATATTTATTAAATACCATGTTTTTATTTTTAATCAAATGTTTGTATCATTGAGCTTCCTCAATATATCCTTTTGACTTTTCACATATATGGATACTGGCTGAGTTTTGTTGGACTCAATGGAAATCCAGTATATGCAGGTGATGCTGCAATGTAAGAATGTGGTGGGAAGATAGGTTTGTACTGAGTCTGATGAATGGTTGGGGATGGTAACAGACGGGGATTTATGCCCACTGGGACTTGGTGGACTATGCCACCAGGATGGGAGATATTATAAGTTGGATGTTGTAACATAGGTCTTGAGGTACATGGAGAGGCTAAGAGGTGGGCCACTGGTGCAGCACTACTGAGAGTAGCTGATGATGGGTATGGGAGTAGAGTAGGCTGTCCTCCAAGGTGCGTGTTTCCAGACAGATGGGCATGTACAGCTGTGTGATTGGGACTTCCATGAGAAAGAGTAAATGGGTTACTGGTAACACTAGTCGGGATATAAGCTTGCTGTCTTCGATGTCCAAAATTTCCATTCCATTCTTGATGTCCTGGTGCAAAGTGCTGAACCTATCCCAAAAAGGAAAAAAATAAAAAAGATTAAACATATGTATTTTTAAGTTGAAAAGAAGGAAAAGGGGGAAATTAGAGAGTATTCTGTGACTGATAAGCCAATGAGGACCCCTCAGGTCTTAGCTTAAATTCTACACTAGCACTAACATTCCAGTATTTCATTTTAATAATAAAATTCATATTTTATTATATTTTCAACACAAACACCACCCATGCTTATACTGTCACTATCCCCACAGATTCTGTAATAGCCACCATCTGTGAAGTACTTAGTATATGGAAAGGCTAACATTACATACATGATACAGTTATTGTTCCCACTAATTATAGTTCACATTTGTTGAAGAGATCTGGTATAGGTAATATACATAGTATTTGGAGGGACAGGGATTTAAATGCAGGTCTGATTCCCTTTTTCCCCCAAGTGAAACAGAAGTGCAGAGAAAATTGTGAAACAGATATAAAGCATTCAATAGTCAGGTGATCACCATGACACTAACCATCAATCTATCAGTGCACACCCTGATTTAAGAGGTATAACACAACTCACACTAAAAAAAAAAAGTTATTTAAGAGAATCAAACAGCCCATTTTCCTAAAGAATTCAATGTCTATGAATGTCCTTAATCATTCCAAAATCAGGTCAATTACTGTTAAGTCACTGGATAGTAAAAAGGGAAAAAATACTAGAACTGCATAGCTTTAGAAATTTTTTTTTAAAAAAAGATTTTATCTATTTATCAGAAAGATAGGAGGAAAGAGAGAACCACACATCACTCTGGCACATGTGCTGCCGGGGATCGAACTTGGGACCTCATGCTTGAGAGTCCAGAGCTTTATCACTGCACCACGTCCTGGACCATAGCTTTAGAAATTTTTTCCAAGTGAAAAACTGATGAATCTGAATCTCAAAGACATAAGTCCACAAACATACCTGACTGAAATTCAAATGCTGCTGTTGGAATGCTGATGTCAATTTTTGTTGACGATTACCCACTGTAGAAGGCTGGTTTGATCTTCCAGGGGCTGATCGTCCTTTCGGTAATGGCTGGCATATAGAATCTGGGAATAAACAGAATATTAGGGAACTGATGCTTTCTTCTTCTCACATGAAAGTTAGGAAGGTCTGATTTTACACAGTAGTGGTTCAAGAACCTCAAAGTAGAAGGAAAGGAGGAGCTGAGAGATAGCTCACCTAGTATAGCACTTTACCATGTGCAAGGACTTGGCCACCCAATGGGAGCACCTGCACAGGGTGTATGAGCAGTGCTGTGGTGCCTCTCCTTCTCTCTCCCAACCATTTACTCTCCATCAAAAAAAAAAAAAAAAAATCACCAGGAGCGGTCAAATCACACAGGCACAAAGCCCCACCAAAAATCCTCAGAAAAATAAATAAATAAATAAATAAATAAATAAAACAACCATGAACAAAAGAGATTTCATGGTTTCTAAGTAGTGGGTGATGTTAGAGATGTCTCTGTACAAGAGATTTGGCAGGGTCAAGCTGGAAATTCATAGATGACTTAACTATGTTGTTCTCCAATGTACCCAAATAAATTAAACCCTTCTAATGGACAATTAGAAAAACAGGAGTGGCTGTTTGTTTACCTGTGTTTGCCATGTGCTCATCAGTATTTAATCGGTTTTCTAGTCTCATTGGTGGCACCACAACAGTACAAACAGCTGGTTTGGTTTTTTTGTCAGTAGAGGTTACCAGTTCTGTGTTCTGATGAGTGTCTCCCACAAAACTGCTCTCTACAAATGGACTGTCATGTCCTGAAGAGTCTGACGCTGGAGAGCCATCCACGGTGTCACATCCACTTTCCTGTTCTTCATCTGACATACTACAAGAAGACAACAGCTTTATTAATGTTTTGAAACATGAAATCCAGAGGCCCCAGCCCATTACTGAACTGTTATTCAATTCTTTTATCTCTAATTACAGTTTCTTCCTGTACAATGTGTATTTTTTCCTCTAAACTCTCACATTAATTCTCCATTCAGACTGCTAGCCCTAGTCCTGTCACCTTCAGGAATATCCTTTCAACATTTAGCTTTCTCTTCCTACTTGACTCCTTAATAGCAGTTCATAAAATTCCACTTTATACTTTTTAGATATTTTCATCATTAAACTATAAACGTAGCACTGTTTTAGATAACTTAAAAAGCATAGATATGTAAGCATGTAATCTGATTATTTCAGATCAAATTCTGATGTTAAACTATATTTCTCATGTGGTGACTGGACCCTTTTAACTAGCCAGTTAATCTGCGAGGTCTTCCCCATCTCTCCAAAGGCCTAGCAAAAATGCTCAAATATTTTCTCTTGTGTTACTGGCTCTCTCAGACCCATTACTGGGATTTCTACAGCATCACTTGTCTGTCTCATACTTAATAATTTGAAGATCAAATTTTAATACACTTAACTATTTATCTTATGCATGCATTTATATAAATATATTCTATGTGTGTATCTATCACTGTATATATATAAGGACTTCCAAGTTTTGTTATAAGAAACTTCTAAGAAGAAAATGTATTAAAAGTTCTTATTTTCCACTATTTTGATTATAAATACTTCATGTCAAGGCTGGAGAGAGAGAATAATGGTTTTATGCAAATCAATCTCATGCCTGAGGATCTGGGGGCCGCGCTTTTTTTAAAAAAAAAATTACTTATTTATTAATGAGAAACATAAAAGGAGAGAGAAAGAGCCAGACATCACTCTGGTACATGTGCAGCTTGGGAACTGAACTCAGGACCTCATGCTTGAGAGTCCGATGCGCCACCTCCCGGACCACTCAATCTTCACTTTTAACCAAAGCTGATCAGTGTCCTGGTTTCTCTCTGTGTACTTTCTCTCTCATTAAAAAGATAAAATATTAAGTAAATAAATATTTGATATCATATCTACTATGGAATTTTTTTTTTTCTAGAAGAATTCCTTAATCACTGCTTCAGTGTACAAAACATCCCTTTGTAATTTTGCTGAAGCCTATGTCTTAATTCAAATTCAAGTTATAATAGTAGTCTGTGGAACCACTGTTGAGAATGTGGCTTTTTTTTCATACTCTCAGAAACAAGATGATTCATTAAAATCACTTATTAGAACCTCAAATTTTACTTTTAGCTGCTTTATTACAATAAAGAAAATTACTCCTTAAAAGCTGAGTTTATTCTTAGGCCAGGTATATCAAAATCAACTGGTCCTGTTTTGCAAATTGCAAAATGGCATAAGTCATGGTGAAGTCATGTATGGTACAGTAAATCCTAACCATGGGGTTTTCAAAGTAAAGCAAGCTCCCAAATAACTTGGTTATAACACTAATTATCTATTGCCTTCTTAAACTCTAAGACTGCAAGGATCCTTCCCCATTCTCTTTAAAATCCCTACTTTTCCCAGTTCTGGAACCTCTGGGACTTTGCTTGTATTTCTTGATGCTTCTTCTCTTGATCCCCTACCCTGTGACACTGTCTCTGCTGGCCTCAACTAAACCAATGCAACCAGTGCCATCATGTCACATTTCACTTTGGACTGTATACAGAGATGGCAAGCCTGAGATGTCAACCTTCTAACTCCAACAATCTGGTGACACCTTTCCTAACACACAAGACTGACTACCTAGTTCCATTTCAAATGCTGCACCTGCTAACAAAGTTACAGAATCTAGATCTGGACTAGGGCCTAAGGGACAGGGTACATATATACATGTATCCATAAGTTAGGGGAAACTATATATCCCTAAGTGCTCAACAGCCTGCTATCATTAGACTTAGACTTAATAAACTCAACAAGTTAGTAGTAAGACCTAAAGAAGATACTATAAAGTGTCTAGTCAAATATTTACTACTTAGGCATAAACATCCTCTGTTCTCCTACCCCAGCTAGACCTCCCTCAATCACTCTGTCTACTCCATTAACTAGTAAGTAAGAGATATCTCCAATCTCTTCTGACAGCAACAGCATTAATGCCATACCATAGATGGTCTTTAGAAGAAACACTGTATGAAATTGGCCAAGAATATACTGGCAAAATTGCTAGAGGATAATTTTGCCCTAGCGGACAATTGCTGCCTCCCAGGACAACCTCCATTATAATCATCCAACAAGTAAAATGCAGTGTGTATTGCATCAAAGTAAAAGACTCTGGGGTAGGGGTGGGGGTACAGATTGACTTGCCTACATCATGTCTAGCAGAGACGCAATTAAAGAAGCCAGACCTTGTACTTTCTGCACTCCATAAAGAACTTTGGTCTACCTGGGTCCATACTCCCACGTGGTTAAATAGGAAAGCTATCAGGGGAGGGGAGAGGATATGGAGCTCTGGTGGTGGGAATTGTACCCCTCTTATCCTATGGTCTTGTCAGTGTTTCCATTTTATAAATAAATAAATTAAAAATAAATTAAAAAAGAACTTTGGTCTTTACTCCTAGAGATAAAGAATAGGGAAGTTCCCAATGGAACGGATGGGACACAGAACTCTGGTAGTGGAAACTGTATGGAATCATGCCCCTGGTATCTTATAATCTTGCTCATCATTATTAAATCACTAATAAACAATTTTTAAAGTTGAGTTTATAAAAGAGATCTAGATCAAAATAGCATTTAATGGAGGTCACTATAAAATATTAGCAAGCACTTATTTTTAAAACTATAGAAAGAAGGGGAGTTGGTGGTAGCGCAAAGCACAAGGAACGGCTTAAGGATCCTGGTTCCGAGCCCCCCAGCTCCCCACCTGCAGGGGAGTCGCTTCACCTGTGGTGAAGCAGGTTTGCAGGTGTCTTGTCTTTTTCTCCCCCTCTGTCTTCCCCTCCTCTCTCCATTTCTCTCTGTCCTATCCAACAACAACAAGATCAATAACAACAGCAACAATAAAAACAAGAAGGGCAACAAAAGGGAAAATAAATATAATTAAACAAAATTTAAAAAAAACTATAGAAAAAGGGGGGAGATAGCATAGTGGTTGTGCAGAGACTCTCGTGCCTGAGGCTTCAAAGTCCCAGATTCAATCCCCCACACCACCATAAGCCAGAACTGAGCAGTGCTCTGGTTTTTTGTTTTTTTTTTTTTAAGAAAAAAAAAAAAGCTACAGAAAGAAATTGAAGTTGGTTTTTGTTTGTTTTTGCTTTTAAGCAGACTTAGTATTTATTATATACTAATATTCCTTACCTGTTCGGTCTCTTACAAGGAGATGGGCTGGACTGCCCAGAGGAACTGGTGCTCAAGGTACTATCAGGACTACTCAATGAACACATCCGATCAATATTCAAAGTGCTCTGGCAAGCTTCACAATCTAGACTACCTTTACATCTGGTGGAAGAAGAAAGGGGAAAATGCAGGTTCAAAATGAGAAGATACTCCTACAGAAGTACAGTCACATTAAATGAAGGATATTAAACACTTAAAAGTGGTCAAGTGGTCAAAAACTTAAAACCTTACAAACACGAGAGAGATTCTGTAATAACCTCATAAATTTTATCCAGGATGTTCTCTCTGATAATTTAACTGAAGTTTTTACTCCGCAGGATGCTGACGGACAAGGATTAAGTGGCAAAAAGTTATTTCCTTTTTCTTTTCCTTTTCATCACACTAGAGTTGTCATCGTTCTTATTTTGAGGCTGCAGCATACACACAGGGATTTGGCACTTACTCTCTAAGTGAATGTCTCTGCGTCTCTTCTTCATCGGTGTCACTGCTAATAGTGATCACACTCACTGCAGGACTTGGGGAGTCAGCAATAATGATCGTTTGTCGCTGTTTGTCTGAAACTGATGAATCAGAGTCTTGCCTGATGGGAGTTTCACAACTTCTTGCCTCTCCTTCTGAGTTATGATTGTCCTGTGTTTCTATGCAAGTTACCTCCTCGACATCTTTCCCGCTGACTATCTTTGGAGAAATAAATGCTGGATGTGGGATACTGGTGTTCTGCAATGAATTACTCCTACAATCAAAAGAATAATGTGCCATTTCCATAATCAAAATATAGAATGTGCATGACAATTTTCTAACATATTTTATTAGACTGAACAATACAAATCTTCAGTTGTTCAAGAACATGTTTATAGTATATACAGATCACGAATTTTGTGAAATATAAAATGTCTAGAATTATTTCAGCAGTGTAGATTGCATTTATATACATTCAATTTATTGGTTTTGGACCATTGTGATATCTGTATATCTAAAAGTGCTATATTGTAGGTATATAATGAAAAGGGCAATAAAAACAATCTTACCAACAGAAAGCATTTATTTCCTCTCTTCCTGGCTCCCATTCTATAAGTTTTACCCAAACACCTCTGAGAAATTGAGAAGGGAGCTGGCTTAGTGTTTGTAGCAAAGCTATCAAAGAGGTCATTTTGAATACAACAGAGTGACCCTTCAGTGTACATGCAGAATTTGTCTTAAAGATTAGTTCTCAAGATGCAGGAAAAAGTTAAACTGTCAGTACCAACCTGTTCTGGCACATTTTATTTTTCTTTGTAGTGGCAGGCTGAGGCCAGACAACATGGGCAATGCCCACACTAATTGGCTGAGGGGCCGATAAAGTTATCTGATTGGTCAGAAGAGGCTGTGGTATCACTGAGCTATAATGATTGCTATGTGAAATCATTTTCCTAGGGAGAAAGTTTGGGAAAAAATGAGTACTTTCTTTACCAAGATCAATTTTGCCAACTATTCACAAAGAAGCACTTTTGTTTTTAACTTACCCCCAGTCTCCAAGCCTTTGCGAACCAGCCATGCCCTCAGAAGCTAGGGTAGTAGTAGCAGCAGCCATGGGTGCTACCTGTTGCCAGGCAGGTACCAGCATCTGCTGTGTTCTACCAGACCAAGCCTGCCATATCAAAACAACAGAGACGGCTATAAGTAATCCATTTTTACTACATCTTAAAACAAAAATTATATTAAAGCACCACAGCAAAGGATTCTGGGGGAGGTGGGAAAGGGAGAGGATGAAGAAACACTGGGACCCTGTTGTGTCTCCCAGACACCAGTCAAGGGGAGTTGAGAGGTTGTGGCTATGTCTTAAATACTGTAAACCATTAGCCCGCTGCTCCCCAACCCCCGTAAAAATTAAAAATAAGTAAATATATAAATATGCAGCTTGGGAGGTAGTACGGAAGATCCCTAAAATCATACATATCAAAGTAATGCTCTTATTCTCCTTCCTCCTCTCCTTCCCCCTCCCCTCTCACTAATAAATCTTTTTAAGTTGAAAAAACAAGATAATTTTCAAGGGGGCCAGGTGGTGGTACACCTGATTAAGGGCACACATTACAGTGCACAAGGACTCAGGTGCAAGCCCCTGGTCCCCACCTGCAGGGGGAAATCTTCACAAGTGGTGAAGCAGGGCTGCAGTTGTCTCTCTGACTCTCTCCCTCTCTATCTCTCTTCCTCCCCTCTCAATTTCTCTCTGTCCCTATCCAATAATAAATAAATAAGTTATATATATATATGTATATATATATATATATGATAATTTTCATAGTTTCAAGTGGCACAGGCTTATATATTTCAAATACATCAGTTCCAGGGTTGAGTATTAGGAGGATAGCACATATGTAAATAATAATGAATTGTTACTGACCTGAGACAGAACTCCTGGTCGTAGCTGTAGTGGCTGCACAGCTGGGGCCTGAGTTACAAGTGGAACTGCATTATCTACCCTTATTGAATAACTAGTGGGTTTACCATGTGTTGCAGGAATACCTGTGAAATAAAACAACAGTTCTGAAGAGAAGTACAATATTCTACTGAGTTAACACATTAACATTCTTTTTTTTTAAATTTTTTATTATATTTATTTATTTTCCCTTTTGTTGCCCTTATTGTTTTTATTGTTACTGTTGTTACTGATGTCATCGTTGGATAGGACAGAGAGAAATGGAGAGAGGAGGGGAAAACAGAGGGGGAGAGAAAGACACCTGCAGACCTGCTTCACCGCCTGTAAAGCAAACATATTAACATTCTTTATATAAAGAAATAACAAAACCGGGAGTCTGATGGTAGCGCAGCAGGTTAAGTGCACGTGGTGCGAAATGCAAGGACCAGCGTAAGGATCCGGGTTCAAGCTCCTGGCTCCCCACCTGCAGGGGAGCTGCTTCACAGGCAGTGAAGCAGGTCTGCAGGTGTCTATCTTTCTCTCTCCCTTTCTGTCTTCCCCTCTTCTCTCCATTTCTCTCTGTCCTATCCAACAACAATGACATCAGTAACAACCACAATAATAACTACAACAATAAAAAACAACAAGGGCAACAAAAGGGAATAAATAAATATTAATGAAAAAAAATTTTTAAAAAGAACAAAACCTAAGTAATTTCCCAGACTGTGAATTTATAGCCTCACAGTATCTTATAGTATTTCACCACTTATTTCACTTAAAGATTCAATTTTTCCTTTTAAACATTTATTTATTATTTATTTACTTATTTATGGGGGCAGCAGATTACCACTCCCGACCATACGATGCTAGGGATTGAACTCAGGACCTTATGCTTGAGAGAGAACTCAACACTTTATTCATCTATGTCACTTCCTGGGCTGCTTAATTTGCTGTTTTTATCTGAAGAAGGAAACTGTCTATTGTAATCAAAATAATTTTTCTTACCTAAGATATGAGTAAAGAGCAAGGCTTTAACATTTTGAGGCAGAACCTCTCTGACCAAAACTTAATGAATTGAGCACTCAGTAACTTTAGTGTCTAGTAATGGTAGATAGCATATACTTACTTAAACATATGGAACAGTAATACCCAGAAGGGGACAAGGATAGAACCTATTACAGCTTGCCAAGCTCATTAATTTCTACTAAGGTATTTTATCACGCTACGCTCCACAGGTAATGCAAGTGTTATGTGACCCACTTTGTTAATGATGATTGTAATGGAGCTCCAGTCAAGAAATGATGCCACTAGTCTCAAGGTTACTGATCAACTTAAATTATATTCAAACATAGCACTAAACATAACAAAAGCTATGCAACATACTAAAACAACAGATGCCCAAATTAATTTAAAGTAGTGCATGTGATGCATTGGTTAAATAAAAGGATACCTTGAATAGCTGGAGGGCAAATAATCAGTGTCTGTTGGAAAGCATCACCACAACCAAAATGAGCAGTTCCAGCCTGCAGAGGAATTCCATGATGCACAACCGAGTGAGCAGATGTAGTTAATGCCTGAAATGCAGTGGGCATTACATTATACAGAATAGTCTTCTAATTGTTCAACACCTGCTTTATACACGGAATGTCAACACACTCCTTGAAGTTATTATTTTGTGATAAAAATGGATCAGAACACTCATTCTACTAAACTTTACTTTTTGTAAAGCTGTAGGGTAGAAAAACAGGGGCAGCACATTAAGAGAATGATAAGTAAAAGGGAAAAATGAAGTTGAAGATACATTCTTAGTGTAATTGTTGGGGATTTATAGTAGGATAGCCAGAGTAAGAGCTCATTTGCACTAATAACTTCTAAACACTGACACAAAAATATTTGTATACTTCAAAAGTAAAATGAGAAATTATTAAAAAAAAAAACAAAGAAAAAGAAACCAAAAAGGAGTATAAATTGTAAAATACCACCTGTTCTTACCTGATTTCTCAATGTGCCAATTTTGGTAAAATTTGCTGGCAGACTACTGGTGCTATTTGAAGCAACTGGTCTTAAAAGTGAAACTTTATTGTGATTATTTGTGTCATTTGAACTTGGATGGGACTTACAAATATCCATAATATGAAAACAGGACTTAACACTGCAAAAGAAAAATTATTTTAAATGTTTGGAATAGTTTTAAAAGTCAAGTACATTAATAAAGTTCAAACTTACTGTTTCTAAAAGAAAAGCACCCTATGACATATCTAATCTGCTCACGGTCCTTCTGCATCATGACGTGCCTTCCTCCACCTGAGGAGCCACCGCCCGGCCCAGTTTTGAAATTGCTCTACTTCCTTCACTCTTTAAGAAATAGGCCTGGGGTTCAAAGAATGTGTAAGAGTTGCCTTACTCTGATAGATATTTCAATTTGAATATATATATTTTTTCCTTTACTAATCTATTTTAAATATATAGTTCACTAGGATAATGTGTCTGCTTTACCCAGGTTCCAGATTGGTCCCCATGACAGAGGGAAGCTTTGGTACTGGGGTGTCTTTCCCTGTGTCCCTCTGTCTCTTTCTATCTGAAAAAAAAATTGGCTTAACTGGTACAGCCCCAGAAAAGAAAGGGAGAGGGTAGAAGGAAAACTTAAAAATTGAGTTTTTGAGGCTCAAAGAATATTTAACCTAAAGGCCATCAAAACTATAACTTGATTTGGGGAGAAAAGACTGTTGATACTTCCTTTACATAAGTATGATTGGTTATTAAGATAGGAATATCATGTAAAAATCACTCAGTGGTCCGAGAGGTAGTGCAGTGGATAAAACATTAGACTTTTAAGCATGAGGTCCTGAGTTCAATCCCTGGAATCCAGAATGTCTGGATCTCTTTCTCTCTCTGCTGCTACTTTCTCAACAATAAATGAAATCTTGAAAAAAAAAATTTAAAAAATTAAATCACTCAGTAAGTTTCTGTATGACATTTTGGAAAAGTGACACTGAAATATAATTTAGATTTGTGTTCTGACACTAGTCTATATGTACCTGGCCAAGTTAGTGCAGTCTTTTGACTCAATTTACTTATATTTAATAAAGAAACTGTGTAATTCTAGCATGTTAATTTACTATAGACTTAATATTATTTTTCTAGTTATTTTAAAAGATTCTAAAATTACATACTGGTTGCTATGAGGAAAATCAAGAAGATGTTTCATATTAACAAAAGGATGGTTCAAAGTCTCTGCAGGAGTAATTCTTAAATCTGCATCAATCAGCAACATTTTTTTCAACAGACTAACAAATTCTCTTCTATCAGCTTTCTCAGCCAAAAGATCACTTCCTTCCAAATCCATCACTGTGTTCACCTAAAAAAATAAGAAATTTGAAGTTATCAAATAAAAATAAATTATAGGAGGCAGTATTTGTTAGTTACAGTATAGGACCAGGTGGTGGCACCCCTGATTGAGTGCACATGTTACAGTGTGAAAGGACCCAGGTTCTAGCCCCGACCCCCACCTGCAGAGGAAAAGCTTCACAAGTGGTAAAGTAGGGCTGCAGGTATCTCTGTCTCTCCCTCTCTACCACTCCCTTCTCTCTAGATTTCTGACTGCCTCTAATAAGTAAATAATATTTAAAAAATTAAAAGTTATAGCTTAAATAAATATCACACAACACAGGAAAGAATAGAAAATCCTAATTATTCTGAAGCAATTCAATTAATAGACCTTAAAATGTTGAGGTGAAAAATAGCATTCACAGTAGGAAAAAAAGTTTGAGTTAAGCAAATATCCATTTATTTTTAAATATTTTTTAAAATATTTTATTTATTTACTGGATAGAAACAGAGAAATTTTGAGTGAGAGGGAAAGAGGAAGTGAGACACCTACAGCCCTGCTTCACCACTCATGAAGCTTTCCCTTTGCAGGTGAGGACCCAGGGCTTGAACCTGGGTCCTTATGCATGGTAGCAAGTTGTGCTTTACCAGATGCACCACCATCCATCCCCCTTCAAATATCCTTTTCTAACAAGTTATTAGGAAAGGGAATTTGCTTGCTAGGATTGTTTCCTTTAAAGAAAATGTTTTCTGCTAAGTAATGGTGTAGCGCAGATTATATATTTGATGAATTCGAATACAATATAACTATAGGTTATATTGTTATATAACTGAAAGGTTGAAAGCCTAGAATCAGTTTCATTTTGAAAAGATTAAATATAGCAAACACTCTAAAAATAGCAAGTCACTTAGAAAATGGCAAATATGTTTTAGCATACTTAGCATTCAAGTCTATCACTGTAAGCACATAAGACTGACATATGTGACTGTGGTACTCACATGCACTATATCATCCAGACTGTTGAATATGTACTTTCGTGCTTCTTTAGATTTCATGCCTGTCTCTGCCTCATGTTCTTCTAGTGTCTTGTTGAATATATCAAAGAGAAACAGTAAATTATTACCACTGCTTGTAAATTTCCATTAAAAAATTTCCCCAACTATGACACCATGTCCCCAGACAATAACCTGGGTCCACCTGCATATTAGCTGTCAGGCTCAGGCAAAAACTAGTAAAGTCATGGGCCCCTTGGAATATACCTAAAATAGACTTACGAGCTTCTTCCAAAATGGAGACCCCAAATCTTCATCTGCAATGTTCTTGCCTTTAGGTTCATGATTAGTCAATAATTTGTCCTGCTTTATATCTTAACTCTTTTTCAGCTGCTAGGTTCCAGATGCTGCCATGATGACAACCTGACTTCTCTGGGTAGACAATACCACCATGTGTCCTGGAGCCTCACCTCCCCCAGATCCCTGCACCATTAGGAAAAGAGACAGACAAGCTGGGAGTATGGATCCCCGCCAATGCCCATGTTCAGCAGGGAAGCCATTACAGAAGCCAGACCTTCCACCTTCTGCATCCCACAATGATCCTGGGTTCATACTCCCAGAGGGATAAAGAATATGAAATCTATCAAGGGAGGGGATTGGATATGGAGTTCTGGTGATGGGAATTGTGTTGAATTATACCCCTCTTATCCTATGGTCTTGTCAATATAAATAAAATAAAATAAAATAAAGAATAAATGCCTTGCTTCAACGCCTTAAAAAAAAAAAAAAGGAAAAAAGAAAGAGGCAGGTTGGGAGTACAGATCAACCTGCCAATGCCCATGTGGAATTGTGTGGAAATGTACCCCTCTTGTCCTATAGTCTTGTCAATACTTCCATTTTATAAATAAAATTTTTTTTGAAAATTTCTGACATTTAGTCATACATAGCAAAAATTCTTTTAAGTAGTAATTTCAAAAGAATAGCTATCAAACATTATTTGAAGAACAAAAAAAAAAAGAGAACTTAGTTCATGCTAAAAAAATATGATCAGTTTCTTAACATAAAGTAAGTAATTAAAAGTTAATCACAGGATCAGCTAGTGGTTAACCTGCTTAAGAGCAGACATTACAGTGTACAAGGACCTGAGTTCAAGTACCTGGTTCCCACATGCAGGGGGAAAGCTTCACAAGGGGTAAAGCAGGGCTGCAGGTGCCTCTCTCTTTCCCTCCCTATCTCCCTCAGCCCTCTCAAGTTCTCTCATCTCTATCCAATAATAAATAAATATTTTTAAGAACTATAAAAAGATAAAGAAAAAACAAAAGTTAGTCACTGAGGATTTGCTGGCCCCTCAAAAAGCTTAGCAATAAACTAGGCATTTGGAGTGTAGACTGACAGAGATTCAGTTTGTTCTGTAAGGCTGACTAATGTAGGACTGAGGAGACAAGAGGAAGCAACACGAAAATAATTATACGCACAAAAGTCTTAAAGACACCTAAGATGATTATCAACTATTTTGCCAGTTAGAAAATAAGCTAAGTTAGGGACTGGGTGGTGGAGCACCTGGTTGAGCGCACATATTACAGTGCTCATGGACCCAGGTTCAAGCCGCCCACGGTCCCCATCTGCAGGAGGAAAGCTTTGCGAGTGGTGAAGCAGGGCTGCAGGTGTCTCTCCTTCTCTCTCCTTCTCTCTCCCTCTCTATCTCCCTTACCCTCTCAATTTCTGGCTGTCTTTGTCAATAAATAAAGGTAATGAAAATTGTGAAGAAAAAGAAAAACAGAAAAGAAGCTAAGTTATTCAGAAGACATCTCTTCAGAAAGGGAGGATTATAGATTAATATCCAAAAGGAGGGGGAAATGCAATGAAATAAAATTAGGTAAGAAGTATATTATCTAAGAAAATATGACATCTCAGAAAAAATGTCTAAAAAAAAAATTACCTTTAATCTCCAACCAGAATGAAATATATCAGCTTCTCTGCAAAAAAATCTTGTGGATTTCGTCCCCACGTTTAACAACTGTTCTCCTGGTAAACCTTGAGTCTGCGAAATGTATCGAATCTGAAAAATCATTTATAAAACAGAAGAGTTTATTGTTGAAAGCAATCGTCAATAAACTAAGCACCTATTATATGCTAGACACAAATTTAATTTAGTTCAAGAATGAAAAGATGTAGTGTGAGCCCTCAACAAATGTATTATCTACTAAAGAAACATACAAGTTCTAAGTATGTGAACATTATAAGTATCGTATGCTAGAACAGAAGAGAGATAACAACTACAGTCACATAAAGTTTCAGAGTCTATATTTACCCATATTTGTATGTCTGCTAACTAAAACCTCAACTTTACAATTTTGCTTCACCTCAATAAAGTGCAATACTTTCCTCTTGTTCTCTCTCTCTCCCCACTAAATGACTGAGTTTGTTATTTTATGGAGAGAGAAAAACACTAGAGTTCAGTACCTAGATAGTATATCAGTCTTTTAGATATCGGGAATTTCAACAAACACTGAGCAACTATTATGTGTTGGATGCTAAAGATGCAAAGGTAAACAAAATTTGGTAAGTCTTCAATAGCACATAATTTACATTAAAATAGATAACCATTTAGGAACATAATCTGTAATTAAATTAAGAAATATCATTATGAAGAAGTACCAAAAGAACATAGCAATTAATAGCGCACCTATAAAATTACAATGGTATTGAAAAGATAAACAAGTCAAGTGAACAGCTGAATATTTTTGGTCATAATGTGTTTCCAATCTTATGAAAAGAATCTGTTGAATCTATAGCACCTAATATATGACTGAACCTGCCTTTCCCCTCCCTGTTGCCAGTGAATGAAGTGTGGGGACTTAATTCAAAAACATTTAGCTAATTATTCTTTTGAATGCAACTAGGAATAAGCTAAGAAAAGAAGTGTGATGTAAGAAAAAGCGGATTGCTGTTGGGTTAGCTGAGTTTTTTTTTTTTTAATATTTATTTATTCCCTTTTGTTGCCCTTGTTGTTTTATTGTTGTATTTATTATTTGATGCCATCATTGTTGGATAGGACAGAGAGAAATGGAGAGAGATGAGGAAGACAGAGAGGGAGAAAAAGACACCTGCAGACCTGCTCCACCTTCCGTGACACGAGGCCCCTGCAGGTGGGGAGCCGGGGGCTTGAACTGGAATCCTTATGCCGGTCCTTGCGCTTTGCTGCACTCCCACCTGACTCCCTCAGTTCAGGAGTTTTTTTGTTTTTGATTTAATATTTTATTTATTCCCTTTTGCTCTTGTTGTTTTGTTGTAGTTATTGTTGTTATTGATGTTGTCGTTGTTGGATACGACAGAGAAATGGAGAGAGAAGGGGAAGAAAGATAAGACACCTGCAGACCTGCTTCACCGCTTGTGAAGCAACTCCCTTGCAGGTGGGGAGGCGGGAGCTCTAACCCGGATCCTTATGTTGGTCCTTGTGCTTTGCGCCACCTGCGCTTAACCTGCTGCGCTACTGCCTGACTCCCTCAGTTGAGGAGTTTTAAGGTTTCAATGGAGACTGTTAACTTCATGTTAACTTCATGGAGGTCATGTTAACTTCACCAAAGTTAAGCGTGGGCAGAAATCTGAGTAGTAAGTTAGAATGAGAACAGCTAAGAGCACCTAAAGAAAGCTAGGTCACACTTCAGTTCCAGCAACACTGAAGTTCTTGTGTCTATTAATTCTTCTACTGTTGCCCTGAATCCAAAACACTCCCAATAGAGACTTCACAAAACCCAGTCATACTGTAGTTCTTTTTTTAAAAAAAAGATTTTATTTATTTATTTATTAATGAGAAAGATAGAAGGAGAGAGAGAAAGAACCAGACATCACTCTAGTACATGTGCTGCCAGGGACTGAACTCAGGACCTCATACTTCAGAGTCTGATGCCCTATCCACTGTGCCACCTCCGAGACCACCATATTGTAGTTCTATTCCTCGGTTTTTGTTTTAGTCTGCATGTAATTAATGAATTCTTTTATTTTTCATTCTTATTTCTTTTTTTTTATTGGGGGGTTAATGGTTTACAGTAAATACAGTTGTTGGTACATATATAAAATTTCTCAGGACCTGAAAGTGCCACCCCCATCACCACCCCAGAGCCATTTACTTTGGTACAGTCCACCAAACCCAGTCCAAGTTCTGCTTTGCATTTCGCCTTTCTCATTTCTCAACTTCTGTCCATTCCCATCCCATAGGCATTCTTCTCTTTCTAGCTTATCTCACTTAACATGATTCCTTCAAGCTCCATTCAAATTGAGGTAAAGACAAAGTAATGAATTCTTATTTGAGTTAGCCAGAGTAGATTTCTTTGTAACTTGAGTAGTCTGACAAAACAGAAGTCTTTTAAGGCCTGAATATCACTCACATGGCAGAGCAGTCTTACCATGTACGAAGACCTGAATTTGATTCCCAGCGCCACATGGAATTTTCATAGAGATCAAACACTAAGGAAGCTGTATGCGTTGCAAAGCAGAACATTAGTATCTTTCCTTCACTCTCTTCCTCTCAGAGTATCTCTTCTCTCTCACTAGAAGTGTGTGTGTGTGCACGTGCATCACGTGTGTATGAGTGATATTTTGGTCCATTCATTGTCTCATTAAAAAAACGAATCTTTAAAAAACATTTTATGAGCAGGGGAGATAGCATAATGGTTATGCAAAAAGATTCTGATGCCTGAGGCTTCGAAGTCCCAGGTTTAATCCCCTGCACCACCATAAGCCAGAGCTGAGCAGTGCTCTGGTTTAAAATTTTTAAAAAAATATTTTATTAATTTATTTATTGGATAGAGACAGAGAAACTAGGAGAGAAAAGGGACCTGAAGCATTGCTTCATGACTCATGAAGCATTTTCCACACACCCCCGCCCCTTCCCCACCCCCCCCACCCCCCCACAGGTGGAACTGGTGGCTTAAACCGAGGTCCTTGTCCATACCAACATGTATACTCAACCGGGTAGGCATGCCACTGCCCAACCGACCCCCAAAATAAATAAAGCTTGCACCCCAGGAGGTAGCATGGTAGGTAGAGTGCTGGGAGTCACAAGTAAGAGGTTCCAGGTTCAATGTCTGGCATCATGTATGCCAGAGTGATGCTCTGGCAGTCTCTTGTTCTACCTCCCCTTTCTCTTTCATCAATAAATAAGTAAAATAGCTTTTAAAAATCTTTCTTATGAAGTATAGATACCTATGACAGAATTTAGGAAACTGCCTTGGTGAGAGTTTTGCCCAAATTACTATTATGTCTTATAACAAGTTACTTCACGTTCTTGGGCCTCAGTTTTCTTCTTTATGAACCTGGAAGGAAATAGATGCTGTATAATCCTTTTCAGTACTATATTCAGAATGATCCAAATAGAATGTAGTTGAAATTGCCACTAGATGGTGTCATGCTTCAGAGAAGAGTGCATGTCAAAGATGAATTTACAAAGTGAAAAGGTTCCATTGTTTAGGTGCCTCAGTACTTGGGCAGCTAAGGAATCCTGGGGCTCTTTAACCTGATCAGAAACTTGTTCAGCACTAGCAACAACAACTAAAGAACATTTTTTAAAAAGAAAAAAACTAAAAGAAGCCAGGGCATATGGAATTTCAAAATTTCATAGAATTCATTAGTTTTTGCTTTGTAGATAAAGACTGAGAGGCAGAGGGGCAGAGGGGGGGAGAGCCAGAGAGAGGAAGAGACCAAAGCATCAAAGCTTCCTCCCATGAGCTGGGGGGCTGGGCTGGAACCTGGGCCACACACATGACAAAGCAGCACAGTAACCAACCAAGTGAAGTATTTCACCAGCTCCTAGAAGCCATCTGTTTTAAAAAAATTTTTCTTTCTTTATTGGGGAATTAATGCTTTACATTCAACAGTAAATAGTTTCTACATGCATAAAATGTAGGAAATTTTAAGTGCTATCCTAAATGGAAGAGGGGGAATATGATAATATGGTAACTTTTCCTAAAAGAGAGAACAAAGTCATTGGAAGGGGTTGGGGAGATAGCATAATGGTTAAGACTTTCATGCTCATAATGGTTAAGACTTTCATGGTCCCAGGCTCAATCTCCAGAACCACCATAAGCCAGGGCTGAGTAGTGTTCTGGTCTCTCTCTCTGAATCTCTCTCCATCAGTAAAATAAAATAATATAATATAAAAGAGAAGTCACTGGGAGAAAATGAGAATTCAAAGTTAGTGATTATATATATTCTAATAACTAGTATTAAATGACTTGTAGGGTCACTACAGCAATATTTAGTCATCCAAATTAGATGACCTTCATGTCCCTTTTGATATAGAAACTAAACCTAAAAACCAGGTTAAAAGGCACATCATATTGTTATAGTTGCTATGTACTTTAATGAATTTTTCCCCCCAGAGCACTACATAGCTCTGGCTTATGGTGATTTGGGGGACTGAAGCTGGGACCTCAGGGCCCCAGGCATGGAAGTCTTTTATATCACCATTATGCTATCTACTCGGCTGCCCCATCCCCATGTGCTTTAAAATTTTCTGTTTTCCACAAGGTGGAACTTGGTCTGTGTATGGTGTATTATACCAAAATAAAAGACCTCCCTGCTCCAACCCCTCGAAAGGTGGTGATAGGTGTGAACAGAGAAGATATTGGGGATCTAGTACATGATGGTAGAAAAGGACCCTGTGTTGGGTGGGAGTAGTGTACAGACACCTGTCACAGGGAGATAAGGAAGGATACCCCTGTGTCAACATCTGTACTGTAAACCATTATTCCCCCTGCCCAAATAAAATGATTCGGGAGAAAAAAAAATAGTCTGTTTTCTAATCTTTAAAGTAAACAGTACTTAAATAAGAACTATGATTAACCAGCTACAAAATAGCAAAAAATGTAACAAAAAGACGAAAACTGTCAATTTTGACTAACACTTTCCATTCAAACAAGCTAAGACTATCTCTACCAAAAGTACACTGAATATTGAATAAGATAATTGCTTCAAAAAGCAATCTTGGTATTAAAAATAAGAAAAACAGCAATCAATATTGTCTGAAGGCATAGGAAGGCTAAAGAACATACCAGAAAATGATCACAGAAAAGCCTTTAATGGAGGAATTTGCTGAATTCTAATAAGTACACTTATAAACTAGACTCTCGGCCCCATTTAAAGAGTTAAAAATATCGAGCAGGGTTCCGGTGACTGAGGTACTTGTGATTATCAGCTTATGATCAGTAGTCAGTGTCTTTTATTCCTTGGGAGAGGCAACATTACTTATTTAGGAATCAAAGGTTGTCACTCAAGCAAGATACTATTATACAATTGTATGAAGCCCTATCTCTGTGTCTAACAGTATAAAAGTAATGTTAAAAATTTTTCCTTAGAGTTTTACAAACCTGGTTTTTGGGTCTCTGAATTATAATTTTGTTAATTAAACTTACTTCAGTGTTGTAGAAGAGCTATTTTTTTTCTTTAATCGAAGGCTAATTTTAAGATCTTGGATTTACATTCTATAAGATCCTAGATTTCTTTTCCATTTTATTATAAAAAGATTTTTCCCATATACACTTTGGAAACCCAACTCTACAAATCTATTATTATAATTATTATTAACATTTTGCCAACTCTACAAGATTATCCAGACAACTCTGTTACCTGGTCATACTCCAAGGCTCCCGGGTAGAGTGGCCATCCAAGGAACAATTCTGCAATCACACAACCCAATGACCACATGTCTATGGCTTCACAAAATGGCAACCCCAATATAATCTCTGGAGCTCTGGAAAAAGAAGGAAAAAGAATCAGTATATTTTTTTAATATCACATAATCTATAAAGTTGAATGATAAATAACCTTTTAATTATATTAGCTTTCCTCCCTATTTTATTTGGGGGGTAAATGGTTTATAGTATAGTTGTTGACACAAGGGTATAACTTACCTCTCTGGGCTAGGTATCTGCTGAATATTCTCACTCCCAACTTAGAATCTCTTCTATCATCATACATCAAGATGCCAAGACTTTCCTCACCACCTATCAACCCTTCCTTCCCCAGAGTCTTTTGTTTTGGTGCAATAAACTTCACCCAGTCCAAGTTTCACCTTGTGTTTCCCCTTTCTAATTATTTGATTTATTTAAAATTCCACCTGCAAGTAGGATCATCTGATATCCGTCCTTCTCTATTTTGATTTATCTTAATTAACATAATACCTTCCAGATCCATTCAGAATACTGTTAAACTCTGGTTGATACTGGTTCAGGGGATTGAACCTGGGGCATTAGAGCCTCAGGCATGAGAGAAATTTTGCAAAAACCATTAGGTTATCTCCCTAGTCCCCAGCTGCAGGGAGAGAAGCTACACAAGTAGTAAAAGCAGTGCTGAGGGTGTGTGAGGGTGTGTGAGTGAGTGAGTGAGTGAGTGTGTGTGTGTGTGTGTGTGTGTGTGTGTGTGTGTGTGTGTGTGTGTGTGTGTGTATGTGTCCCCTTCACTACCGATTTCTGTCTATATCCAAAATAAACAAGAACATTTATAATTTTAAAATTTTATAAATATAACACAGGATGGCACAGAATACCTGGGGGAAAAGTTTTAAAAGTATTTAAGCAGTAGCACACTGGGTTAAGTGTACACAGTACGAAGCCCAAGGACTGGCACAAGGATCCCACTTGGAGGCCCAGGCTCCCCACTTGCAAGGGGGTGGTTGCTTTGCAAGTGGTGAAGCAGATCTGCAGGTTTCTTTCTCTCCCCTTTTGTGTCTTCCCCTCCTCTCTCAATTTCTCTCTGTCCTGTTCAACAGAAACAAAAATGAAAAAAGATGGCCACCAGGAGCAGTGGATTCATGGTACAGGCACCGAGCCCCAGCAATAACCCTGGAGGACACACACACACACGTGCACACACACAGACACACTGAGTTGACTACTATTGAGTATGCAATAAATGAAGAGAAATGGAGAATGAGAGAGAGAGAGGTGATTACATGGAAGAGGACAGCAGTGGCATACCTGTTTAAGTGCACAAGGGCCTGAGTTTCAAAGGTTCAAAGCCCCAATCCCCACCTGCAGGGGGGAAGCTTCACAAGCAGTAATATCTATCTGTCTGTCTCTTTCCTCTCTGTTTCTCTGTCCTCTCAAATAAAGGAAAAAGAAAGAGAAAGTGAGGAAGAGAAGGAGGAGGGAGAGAGGGGTAAGGGGGGGGGGGGAATAGGAGGGGAGGAAGTTGCTCACTTGGAAAATGCACTCCAAAAAGATAATCATTCCAAAATGTTGCAAAATCATATAACCTTCCCATAATAAATTTAACATCCAATGAGATCCTTGATCCTGTGTAGTTAGCCTATATTTGTGGTGTGTTTTTTAATTTTAAAATGACTTCAAACTTAGTGATTTTTTTTTTCCTAAATGGTGTGAGAATACTTTTTCAAATACCTGTATACTTTGCATTTTTTAAAAATTTATTATCTTTATTTATTGAATAGAGACAGCCAGAAATTGAGAGGGGAGGGTGAAATAGAGAGGAAGAGAGGCAGGGAGACACCTGCAGCACTGCTTCACCACTTGTGAAGCTTTCCTCCTGCAGATGGGGAGGGGGGGCTTGAACCTGGGTCCTTGCACATTGTGACATGTGAGCTCAACCAGGTGTGCCATCACCCGGCCCCTACTCTGCATTTTCTGCAAACAAGAAAATATTAAATATCCAAAAATACAATCATCAAAATTAGGAAATTAACACTGCTGCATTTATAAAACCTATGCCTCCCTCAGAATCCAAGTTAGTCTAATCATGCTCTCTGCCAATTTATTTTTGAGCTTAAGTACTTTTTAGCATACCTATTTTATACCATATTTTATAAAGGTGTTTCAGGGCTTTAAAAAAGTACAGAGCATCAACTTAATGAGTATTGATAAAGTTAATTATGGTACATGGCAATAAAGGGGAAAAATATTTTCCTTAAACTATTTGACCTAAAATTTTGAGACTGCTTGTAGGTTTGACACTTGTCTTCTAATTGTGGTTTCTTATTTATAGAGGGGCAAACCACAAGTTTGGCTATATATTGCACTCAATAGACTTGCTCTGATGTGTACCCTGTCAGTTCTACAAAAGTACAAATGTTTGTTTCCTTCTATATTAGCACTGCCACACTATAGGTGTTCAGAAGAGAAATGGAAAAAAAAAAATGAAGAGCTTCCTTTAGAAGTAGAATGGAAGATTTATGTTGAAGTGGCTCATCAATCAGAATCCCTGCTCTGATAACTAATACAAAAGTATATTTAGCTCAGAAGGCATCTGACAGCAGGAAACTAAGTTTTATTAATTACTTACAGATGAATGTGTTACACTTTCATGCATAGTTTAACATTTTTGAAGACTAACTTGAAATAGAACTAGTGGGTGGGGGTGGTAGATATAGCGTAATGGTTATGCAGAGACTCTCATGCCTAAGGCTCCAATGTCCCAGGCTTAGTCCCCACCACCACAAGCCAGAGCTGATCAGTGCTCTCGTAAGGAAGAAGAAAGAAAGAAAGAAAGAGAGAGAGAGAGAGGGAGGGAGGGAGGAAGGAAAGAAGGAAGAAAGAGGGAGATATAATTCAACAATAAAAGACTGCATTTTCCTTAATATGCGTATTACAAAATAAAATACAAAGGCTTTTAGAAGATAGCTGTACCTTGTATTATGCCACTCAGATCTACCTTCAAGATAACTTCCTAAAGACTGAGAGCCTCCAGTGGATTCACCTTCAAATATATATGCTTCTTTCTTCCAATGGCTGCTACCCAGCTAATGACCCAATGCAGTAAGTATATTCAAGTTGGGCTGTTGTTATTGTTTGATACAGAACACCTCAGATAATTTTTCTTTTAAAGACTCACAAATGATTTAACACCTCATATAATTTTTCTTTTAAAGACTCACAAATGATTTAGTCAAGACTTTCTCATAACTGCACTGCAGTCAGGTTTTGTCTACCCAAATATTCCTCTTTTAAAAAAAATTTTTTTTAATGTATTATTGGATAGAGACAGAGTGAAATGGGGGGGGGTAGACAGGGAAGCAGACAGAGAGACATCTGTAGATCTGCTTCACCACTTGTAAAGCTTTCCCTCTGCAGGTGGAGACCAGGGGCTTGAATCTGCATCCTTGTGCACTGTAGTATGTGTGCTTAGCTAGGTGCGCCACTGCCTCTCCCCCCACCCCCAATCTTCCTCTGTAGTGCTCATCCCCTCTCTGTATCTGAAATAAAAGCAATGAAAAAGTTAGGTGTGAGGTTCTGGAACAGCATACAAGGAGGGAGGAGAAGGCAGGTGAAATGCTTACAATGCTTTCAGATTCTAAAATGAACTTGAGCTGAGTAACCTAGGTGCTATCATTAGGTTATGTTCTTTCATTGGCAAATATGTTGAAATGTTCTACAGGATCAGATATCAAACCTCATCAAGTTTTATCTTAAACATTGCAAAATAATCTGAAACATTCACACACAACTACAGTTCTATTAGTCTTAATGATCTCTTAAGATTCAAATTTATACATCAATAACCATCTCAAGATAATCTTTCAACTTGACACTTTTGAAACTGAACTGCCTTTTTGCTTTGAATCACTTTTCACTAAAGGCTAACATACTCTTTATAAATGAGTGAGTTTCTCTTCCTTTGTGCCTAGACTTTTCTTTCCTTGGAATTATTTGAGAAATACTGAGTGCAGGCACTCCCAGCGAACAAGAATGAGAAAGTTAATAAAATAATCCCATTTACAGGTACATAGAACTAAACTAAAAGTAAATTTAACAAAGGATAGACTGCAAGACACTGTTAAAAGATGAGAACTAATACTGTCAAAATATCCACTTCACCCAAGCCAATATAAAAGATTCAGTGTGACTGTTATCAAAATTCCAGCAATACTTTTTCTTTTCTTTTTCACCTGCTCAGCTCTGGGTTATGGTGGTACTGGGGACTGAATCTGGGGCTTCTGCTGCCTCAGGCATGGAATTTTTTTTTTTTTTTTGCATAACCATTATGCTATTTTTCCAGCACAGTTTAGAGTTTTTTTCAGCAAGTATAACATTAACTATGAAGAGTTCACAGCACCAGTTCTAACAGTGTGTGCAATGCGTGGCTTTCATTTTGTTGAGGTATTGTGATTCCATCTCCCTTAAAAAAATTTCCTTTAACATAAATGAGAAAGAATCTTTACAAGTTGTTTCTCCACATTTACTTAGATGGGTTGACTTTTGTCAAAATTGTGTTACATTAATTTGTTTATGTTGAACTTGTCTGGCATCCCTGGAATAAATTTCCCTTGGCCATCATGAATGATCCTCTTAATGTATTTGCAGGTCTGTGTGGGAGTTCTCCACTGCTTTGTGTATCAGATCACCAGTACTATCAGCTTCTTGTCTACTGTTGAGCCTCCCTATTGTGCTTTGTAGTTCAGCTACTGAGTTCTTCAGCTCTATTATTTCTGTTTGAATGATTTTTCATATTTTCGTTATCCTTGTACTTTTAATTTTGTTCATCTATTGTTCTTGTTTTGGTAACCACTATTAGAACTGGTGCTCTGAACTCTTCACCCGGTGCTGCTGCTTTTAAAAAATGCCCCCACAAGAAGTTCTGAAAGGTCTCCTATAAACAATCAGATCACCATAAACATGCCATATATCAGAACACTCTAAAAACTACAATAATGACATTAACATATCTTCAATCTATAATATCAATAAATGTCAATGGCCTGAATTCACCTATTAAAAGGCACAGAGTAGGAAGATGGATTAGAAAACACAATACAACCATATGTTGTCTGCCGGAATCCCACCTAACTCAACAAGACAAATACAGACTCAAAGTGAAAGGATGGAAAACTACCATACAGGTCAATGGACCACAAAAAAAAAAAAAAAAAAAAAAAGGCAGAAACAGATATGCTCATATTTGATGTGATAGACCTTAAAATAAAATTCTAAAGGATAGGGATAGGGAGTCGGACACAGTGGGTAAAGCGCAGGTGGCGCAAAGCGCAAAGAACAGCATAAGGATCCCAGTTTGAGCCCCAGGATCCCCACCTGCAGGGAAGTCACTTCACAGGCAGTGAAACAGGTCTGTAGGTGTCTCTCTTTCTCCCTCTCTGTCTTCCTCTCCTCTCTGCATTTCTCTCTGTCCTATCCAACAACGACAACATCAATAACAACAACAATAGTAACTACAACAATAAAACAAGGGCAACAAAAGGGAATAAATATTTAAAAAGTAAAAAAAAAAAAGATAGGGATGGACATTACTTAATGCTCAGAGGATCAGTCAATCAAGAGGACTTAATGATTATCAACATCTATGCAACCAAGGAGAGGTCATCTAAATACATCAAACATCTACTGAAAGAACTACAGCAATATATTAACAGCAACACAGTCATAGTAGGGGACTTCAACATCCCACTCTGTTGTTAAAATTCGGTGGCTCTAGCTGGCCGGGCTAGCTTCACGGGCGGGTAACAGAGACAACCAGAGACGTACAGCTGGGCAGGGAAGCTGTATTTCTTTATTCAGGAACAACGATTCATAAACTAAACCAAACTAATCACCAAATAGAACTCTGCTACCTCTTTCCCCCCACGGCGGTGCCAAGCACTCTGTAACTCTGAAACCCTCTCGGGGTTCCTTGGGGCGGGGCCAGCGAAACTAGCAGGACTGATCCAATTTTCTTGGCAGGGGGAGAGCTAGAACAACCTAATGTAAAGCATACAACAATTCCCCCTTTTCTTTTTAACTAAATGACTACAGTATCAAGGGTGTGGGGTGAACAGAAACCTCTATCATACAGGCATTTTTTTTAAAAAAGAAACTGGCACAAACATGGAGAAACATGTAAGCAAGTAACAAGAACCAGTGTGCTGCCAAGGGAAGGCCTGAGGGGGCCATTTCTTGCCTCTGTGGGCAAAACTTTATCAGCTTAAAAAAAAAAACATTTCTTGCCTCTGGGGGGTGTACTTGCCTCAACAGGTATTTGCATGGGGGTGGGGAACGGCCTAGAGTCCCAAAGGCAGCTGGCTGCAATTTACTTACTATGAAACAAAACTTGTTATTAGCATAACCACAGCACAATCTAAAATTTCTAATAGAGAGGGAATTTGGGACTTTTACATATCAGCAACGTCTTTTTAACCTTTTGTTACACCCATTCAAGATGGAGACACACCCTAGGTGTGCACAGGAAAGGAAACCTCAGGCATGAGAATAATTAGCATAGCCATTGTGTAATCTACCATTTCTAATAGAGAAGGTTCTTCTTCTTCTAGCGTTTGCCCTTCTTCCGTAGCCAGTCAACAGCATCAGGTTGAGCCTGATGTAAAGTTTCAAGACCTCCTTTGAATCTGGAGAGGTGGCAGTCGTTGACTATGTGGGTCATAGTCTGTCTGTAGCCGCAGGGGCAGTTTGGGTCGTCTCTGGCTCCCCAGCGATGGAACATAGCGGCGCACCGGCCATGGCCTGTTCCATAGCGATTGAGGAGGGCCCAATCATAACATGCCAGGTCAAAGCCGGGTTGACGCTTGCAGGGGTCTGTGATGAGGTGTTTGTTCTTTACCTCAGCTGACTGCCAACTCTGTTTCCAAGAGACAGGAACAGAGAAGTTCAGTGTAGGCGTAGGGGACCAGATTGGATGACGAGATGTCAAGCGTTGGACAGGGTGGGCGAAGATATCTGCGTATATTGGCAGGTCCGGTCCAGCGTAGACATGGGAAATGAACTTAGATGATGCCGCATCCCGACGAATATCTGGCGTGGCGATGTTGCTAAGAACTGGCAGCCATGGAACCGGGGTGGAACAGATGGTTCCAGAAATTATCCTTATGGAGGAATATAATTTGGAATCGACCAAGTGGACATGGGGGCTACGGAACCATACTGGGGCACAGTATTCTGCAGTGGAATAGCATAATGCCAGAGATGATGATCGTAGTGTGGAAGCGCTCGCGCCCCATGAGGAGCTGGCCAGTCTTGCAATGATGTGATTCCTCGCACCCACCTTTGATGCAGTTTTTATGAGATGTTTGTGAAATGACAAGGTGCAATCGAGAGTAACACCAAGATAGACTGGCTGGGCTTCATGCCGGATTCTCGTATCGCCAAGCTGCACATTAAGCTCACACGAGGCCGAGGCATGGTGTAGATGGAAAACATGATACCGTTTTTGCAGTGCTAGGGATCAGTCGCCATTTTTTACAGTAATCAGATATCAGAGACATGTCTTTCGTGAGTGTTTCCTCGAGGATGTCGAACTTGGATGCCTGAGTTGCACAGCAGATGTCATCGGCGTAGATGAACTTCCTTGAAGAAGTTTCTGGGAGGTCATTGATGTAAATATTAAATACGTAGGAGCCAGAGCAGAGCCCTGGGGGAGGCCACTTGAGACAAGTCTCCATCTGCTAGACTTGTCACCCAGATGAACCCGGAATCTTCTGTTTTGGAGAAGAAACGATATAGTGTTGGCCACCCATGGAGGCAGGCATCTTGAGATCTTGACTAGGAGACCACAGTGCCAGACCGTGTCATAGGCTGCTGTGAGATCAACAAAGACAGCACCCGTCTTTAAATTCTTCTTTAAATTCATCTCATTGCCTCCCTGGATGCAGCACGCCAAGCCCGCTGGCAACAACTCACGGAAAGTCTGAACTTCACCCACTCAAGTAGGAAGGCCTGGAAGCTTCTTCACAGACTGAGTGCCAGTAGCCAACCCCCTCCTGTCTCCCATCCTCCCGTATCTCCAAACTCAGTGGCCAGTCACCTAACTCAAGTTGGACGTGCTAAGATCGACCCAGTCTGGAAAAGAGAAATTTCCCATGAATGGTCATCCCACTTCCGGTTATCTTGTCCATCTCCAAAAATCTCTCCCTTTACACTGTCTGAACTGGAAGATGCTTTGAAGAGGGTTAAACCAGGAACAGCTGCTGGCTATGATAACATCACCCCAGAACTCATTCTTAACCTGGGTCCCGCGGCAAAGAAGTGGCTCGCTTCATTCCTGTCCCACATCTTGGAATCTGAGTCTATGCCCAAAGTTTGGCGTCGTGCAAAGATTATAGCGGTTTTGAAACCAAAGAAAGATCCAACACTGGCCGCCAGCTATAGACCAATTTCTCTCCTCTCCGTGTGTTATAGAGAAGGTAATGGAGAGTTTTACATATCAAGAAGTCTATTTAACCTTTTGTTTAGACCAGCTTAGTTAAAATATATTGATTGTTAACTAATTTTTACCTCAGACTTTAAATGTAAGTTAATTTTATCTTTATGAGAATTACGTTGAAAACCTTTTTCATTTAACTTTGACTAGTAAGAATTTAGCCTTAAAGTTACTGTTTACCAAATTTTAAACATACACATAAACATGGTCATTAATTTACAAGGAGAGAAACCTTTGTTACGAAGACATGTCATTTCAAACACGAATTTAGATATGTACTGTCTTAGTTGTTGGGGGGGTGCGTTGTCCAGTGGTGGTCTCTTGGGCAGCTTCACTTCTAGGAATTGCAGGTTGCAATCTCTGTACAAATCTCTGCGTACTCTAGCTTGTCTGCCTTCAGACCGGACCGGCAGCTGGAGATCTCGTGTGCCCAGTTTCGGCAGGGAGCCCGGGGGTCCGGGGGGTCCGGGATCGTTCCAGAATTCATAGCATGAGGGCGGGCGGGCCAGCCTTGTAGAAGGCGTGGGCCGAGGTGCCCAGGGGTGGTGGCCATGATAGGCTGCCGCGGCCCTGCCCCATGGCCCTGTCATGTCTGCTGCCCTGCTCGCAGTGGCCGAGCAGCATGGAGGGATCACACGTCCAGTGCCCTGCGCCACGCGGTGGAGAGCCAGCTCCTGTGGGCTGGCCTGCGTGCTGGCATTGGGCTCCTGCGTGTTGGCATCGGGCTCCAGCGTGTTGGCATCGGGCTCCTGTGTGGTGGCATTGGCTCCTGTGTGTTGGCATCGGGCTCATGTGTGGTGGCATCAGCCTCCTGTGGGCTGCGGGGCTGCGGGCGCGGTGTGCGGGGATGTCTGGGTGCAGCCGGCTGGCTGGCTGTTCCACCAGGTGGAAAAGGCAGCCCGCGCCTCGCCTCTTGCCCGCTGGCTCTTCCCGACTCATCTGGCTGTTTTGAGTGTGCCCAAGCGCGTGGAAAGCAGAGTGGTCCGGAGATAAATGTTCCAGAAACAGCAAAACAGTCTCGTGAAGAAAGAGCAGAGGCCTTTGGAGATCTCTTCACAAGCAGAAGAGAAGGCCATAGTACATACGTAGCCAAATTGTCTTCACTTATCTGAGAGATGCGCAGGTCAGCCCCACGTTGGGTGCCATTTGTTGTTAAAATTCAGTGGCTCTAGCTGGCCGGGCTAGCTTCATGGGCAGGTAACAGAGATGACCAGAGACGTACGGCTGGGCAGGGAAGCTGTATTTCTTTATTCAGGAACAACGATTCATAAACTAAACCAAACTAATCACCAAACAGAACTCTGCTGCCTCTTTCCCCCCGCAGCGGCGCCAAGCACTCTGTAACTCTGAAACTCTGGAACCCTCTCGGGGTTTCTTGGGGCGGCCAAGCGGGCCTGTGAAACTAGCAGGACTGATCCAATTTTCTTGGCAGGGGGAGAGCTAGAACAACCTAATGTAAAGCATACAACACCACTCTCTCAACTTGACAGATCAGACAGGCAGAAAAACAATAAAGCTAAATGAAGAGATAGATAAACTAGAACTAGTGGACATTTTCAGAGTAAAAATGGTGATTTTGCTATTTTCAGCCGATCTTGGATGGAGCTTGAAGAAATCATGTTAAGTGAAAGAAGTCAGAAATAAAAGGATGAATATGGGATGATCTCATTCACAGGCAGAAGTTGAAAAGCAAGTCACAAGAGAAAACACTAAACAGAACCTGGACTGGAGTTGGTGTATTGCACCAAAGTAAAAGACTCTGGGGTGGGTGGGGAGGAAGAGTTCAGGTCCTGGAACAGGATGGCAGAGGACCTAGTGGGGGCTGTATTGTTGTGTGGAAAACTGAGAAATGCTATGCATGTGCAAATTATTGTATTTACTGTCGACTGTAAAACATTAATTCCCAATAAAGAAATAAAAATGTCCCACAAGTATTTGTTTTGTTCTGTCATTTGTGGTATCTTCCTGTCTCTTCATTTGTTTGAAACAGCTTTTTTCCCTTAACTTGAGGCATTCACCTTATATTAAAATTACAAGTGACAGGATATAACCCTAGGTTGTTTACCCAAATACTGTGATGTCTGTTGCTTTATATAATGACAGCGCTGCACCTGTCTGGGTAACTAGAACTCTAGTGTCAGCACAGGGTTAGAGCCGAGGCAGCAGGAAGCAGTGGTTGCTGCTAGAGGGTACAAGAATTCAAGTTTCTCTATGTACTGCTGGTGAGAAAACTCTACTCTCAACAAGGTCCTTGGTAAGACCTTTGCCAGCAGCAATCTTGGGCTATCACTGAACACTTCTGCAGGTTCTACAGCCCAATTTTTCCCTGCGGTGTGGGCATAAGAGCAGCAATCTGAGACTGTGGTCTGGCTGGAGTTGTAGCAGCAATCCCAGCTGAATGAGAGGAGAGTTTCAGTTAGCATCCGTGGTACTATCTGTAAGACTGCCACCACCTGAAAGCCTTCTCTTAAGCCTTGTGGCCCTGTGAAGGAGCTACCATGAGGGCAGGGCCAGCCATTATAGGGCTCTGTTCCAAGCAATTTCCAAGAACTGAGCTCCCCCAGGAGGGGCATGCTTGTATATGGAGCTTTAATCTTGGACCAGAGGCAATAAACACCGTAGACGATTATAATCCCAGTGGGGGGGGGGGGAGGAATGGGACAGGTGTTTCACACAACACAAAGACCCGAGTTTCCGCCTGCAAGGGGAAAGCAGTGTTTCATAAACAGAACCCTGATGTTGATTACTACCAACCCACAAAATTACAAGGAGAAAAAAAATGTTTTACAACAATTAGATTTTAGAGTTGCCACACAGCAACAAGATAACAGACAGGTACACAGCCCATAGTTACCCAGAAAATAATAGAACTGAGATTTCAAATGCCTAATGACAAAACTATTCTCTGAAAAGGCTGGAGATAAATCAAACTAACAGAAAGCCTCAGAGTTCATGGTCATTTTTATCATCCCTTTTTGTTAATGTTCTATTTATTTATTTGGATACAGACAGAGAAATTGAGGAGGGAGAGAGAGGGAGAAAGAGATGGAGAAAGAGAGATGGCGGGGGAGATAGCATAATGGCTATGAAACATATTCTCATGCCTGAGGCTCCAAAGTCCCAGATTCAACCACCCCACCACCCCCCACCCCCCACCCCCCACCCTGCCACTGCCCTTCTATAAGCCAGAGCTGAGCGGTACTCTGGTGTTTCTCTCTGTGTCTCTCTCTGTATCTCTAGCTAAATAAATAAAATATTTAAGAAAGAATGAGAGACATAGTGGGGGTTGTATTGTTAAATGGGAATCTGGGGAATGTTATGCATGTACAAACTATTGTATTTACTATTGAATGTAAAACATTAATTCCCCAATAAAGAAATAAATTATTAAAAAAAAAAGAATGAGAGAGGAAGGAAGGAAGGAAGGAAGGAAGGGAGGAAGGGAGGAAGGGAGGAAGGGAGGAAGGGAGGAAGGGAGGAAGGGAGGAAGGGAGGAAGGAAGGAAGGAAGGAAGGAAGGAAGGAAGGAAGGAAGGAAGGAAGAGACACCAGCAGCCCTGCTTCACTTCATAGAGCTTTCTGTCTGCTGTGGTGGGGACCCCGGACTTGAACTTCAGTCCTTATGCACATGTGCATTTAACCACATGTGCCACTACCAGGACCCTCCCCTTGTTACATTTTTAACCTATTTTTTGTTACATAGAACCCTTTCAGATACATATAGTAGCAGCAATCACATAGGATAAAGCAATAGGCAATGATTTAAGTAGTTTTTAAATATCAACTCATCTTATAGTCACATAAATCATCTTAATAAAGAAACAAGAGACAAGAAAAAGTAACTTTCCAAATGTGACAAAATTGTATGAGGTACAGCTAATATTCAAAGTCAGGTTTTTATGACCTCAGAATTTATGCTTTTAACTGCTGCACTAAAATAAATAATTCTGAGGGCTACTAAAATTATCAGACTTTCAGCTTCCTGGAAGTTCTCGACTCAGATGTTATAATCAATGTGCTCTTCTTTTCTCTTTAAACATAGCACCTTTAATTGTAAGACTAATCAGGAAATATTAACTATAAACATGTTAAAAGAACTCTACTTGACATTTTTTTTCTAAATAAGCCTTTTTCCTGATCTTTAAGCATTTCCTCATTTTAACTATAATCTTTCACCATATATATATATATATATATATACACACACACACACACACACACACACACACACCAGCTAGATTTATCTCTTATTTAAAATAATGTTCTTATATAGAAGAAACTGTTTTCCTAAAGATGATTATAATATCCATTTATAAAAGCAGTTAGGAAATGAGCTCAGCAGTGGATGTGACCATCTACTAACTCGTATGTGTGATTACTCATAAATAACTAATTCAACATAACACTCAAGAAATTCTTACAAATCAAAGTCTATATTTAGCAAGAGGCAGTGAAGACCTAAAGTGGTTATAAAATACAGACATAGATATGTGTCTGTACAAGCATAGCAAATCTTGGAATGGATACACACTCAAGTTTTACCAGCAATAATCTCTGAGGAATCAACCTGGCACAGACAGAAAAGTTTGCATTTTATGGCATTTATTTCTAAAACCAGTATCTCACACTATATAATAGTAAGAGATTAATGTTTGAAATGTCAGTGATTTTCTTAAAATTCATTTCATGTTTTCTTTTAGTAATAGGATCAAATTAAACTACATATTCAGTGTTAAGTAAGTCTTTTGGTTTTCATTTATTGTAAGGAACAACATTGCAGTAAAAATATTTGATGTCGACGCGTAATGCCTCAGGAGGAGGAATGATCTTCTGTAAGAAGTATCATGAACGAGAGAGACCCTTTTAGGCACAAAAGGGAAACTTGTTTAGTAGGACCACCAATAATCCTTCTAAATCAGTACAACTAAAATTTACAAATCTGTGAAAGGACATTTCCATTAACTGCAACAGAAACTAAGGATGACTACAGAATGGAGGAAAAGAAAGAAAAACAACACTTAGAAAGGCAAATACATTTCAAAAGAGGCCATCACTTTTTGAAATGTTTTTTCTTGCAGCTGGGAGATGGCTTAGTGAAGATTTGCATAGGGAAAATCCAGGTTTCAGTCACCAGCACCATGTATGCCAGAGTGATGGCTTTGATCTTTTCATGCTGTCTCCCTCTCTCTTTAGTAAATAAATATTTTTTAAAAATATTTTTAAATTATAGGTGTGTTTACTATAAGAAATTTGTGGCTTAGGCAATAACATCACTAAGAGAATACTGGACATTCAGAGTGTTTCTATGACTGACTGCAACTATTCATGAACATGTTAAAATGTAATTAAAGTACAGGCTCTTAGAATAAACATTCATTCAAATGTAGCTTGAGTTGCAGGCTAAAAATATCACAATTAAAAATATCCTATTTGCAAGGCCACTTAATCTCTTAAGTATGCAGGACAATGATCCAGATCAAAGCACCCTGTACAAAGCATAATAGTGAAGATAAATATTTTTTAAGACTTATTAAATGTGAAACCGGAGAGGTGGAGACTAGGTCAATATTTATTACCAGTATGTCTATTATATAGTTTGCAGACTAATTTATACAAGAAATATTACGAAGTGTGGTCTGGGAGATGGCTCAGTGGATAAAACTCTGAAGTCTCAAGCATGAGGTCCTGAGTTCAAGCCCCAGCAGCACACGTACCAGGGTGATATCTGGTTCTTTCCCTCTCCTCCTATCTTTCTCATTAATAAACAAAATCTTTAAAAAAAAAAAAAAAGAGAGAGAGAGATTAAGAAGTGGCACATCTATGGCTGATCAACAACTATTATTTTATAAAGAAAGGAAAAGGATGGGGAGATAACACAATGGTTATTCAAAAGACTTTTCTGGCTAACTTTCTGATGATCAAATTCAATTGCAGGCACTGCTATAACCAACACATGAGCAATGCTCTTCTAAAAAATAAAACTTTTCTAAAAAAGAGAAAGAAAAAATACTAATATATTTTTTAAATGAATACTATTCTTTATTTATTTTAATGAGAAAGAGTAGATACAGAGGGAAAGGCACCAGGAGAGAGGAAGAGACCAGAACACTGCTCAGCTCTGGCTTATGGTGGTGCTAGGGATTGAACCTGGGACCTCAGAGCCTCAGGCATGAAAGTCTTTTGCATAACCACTATGCTGTCTGCCCTGCCCAACAGCAATGCTTTTAAAGGATTAGTAGTCTAAGATCAGTTTCTTTAGTAGGATAATGGTGTTACTCATAAAGAACATTTCAGAAAAATATTGTAGTCAGGGAGAGCTGTTCAGCAGTTAAGAGTGCTGGGATAGGCAGCAGGTTCCTAACACTGGATGACAGAGCAGCACATAGCCTACATTTTCCCATGTATTCATCTAAAAAGAATGAGGAGGAACTAAGTAGTGGCACACCTGTTAGAGTTCACATGTTGTAATGTGCAAGGACTTGAGTTCAAGGCCACAGTCCCTACCTGCAGAGAGAAATTTTCACAAGCAGTGAAGCAATGCTGCAGGTGTCTCTCTGTCTCTCTCTCTCTATCTCCCCCCCACCTTCTTGACTTCTATCTCTAGACAATTATATATATATATATATATATATATATATATATATATATATATATAGATAAGATAGATTCTTTCTTTAAAAAGATGAGCCAATAAAAAATAAATAAACATGATTGGGTAGGGCAGGAGGACCTAGTGGGGGTTGAATTGTTATATGGAAGACAGAAATGTTTGTTACACATGTACAGACTACTGTATTTTACTACTGATTATAAATCATTAATCTCCCAATAAATAAATTTAAAAAATAATAAATCAAATAAAAAGATTGAAAAAGCAAGCCATAGAACACAGGAAGATATCTTTCCAAAATTTCATACTGACAATATACACTTTTAAAATCTACAAAAAGGGAGTCAGGCAGTAGTAGCACAGTGGGTTAGGCACAGGTGGCACCAAGCACAAGGACCAGCATAAGAATCTTGGTTTCAGCCCCCGGCTCCCCACCTTCAGGGGAGTCGCTTCACAGGCAGTGAAGCAGGTCTGCAGGTATCGCTCTTTCTCTCCCCGTCTTCCCCTTCTCTCTCCATTTCTCTCTTTCCTATCCAACAACAACATCAATAACAACAATAATAACTACAACAATAAAACAAAGGCAACAAAAGGGAATAAATAAATTTTTTTTAAAATCCATGAAAGAACAATCCAAGCAAATAGAAAAACAGACAAAACAGCACTTCACAAAATAGAATATCCAAACAGTTCATAAAGTTAACTTGGGTAGCAGTTGTGTGAATTAGTTCACTTTTTAAAAAATTGTTTTTCTTTATTTATTGGATAGAGACAGCCAGAAGTTGAGAGGGTAGGGGGAGAGAGACAGAGAGATAGACACCTGCAACACTGCTCACCACTCACAAAACTTTCCCCCTGCAGTGGGGACCAGGGGCTCAAACCTGAGTCCTTGCACATTGTAACACGTGAGCTCAACCAGGCGTGCCACCTCCTGGCCCCACTAGTTCATTTTTGTAATTTGCATTTTATACTACCTTGTACATACATAAACAGATATATATATATATCGGTCTATGCGCCTGGCTACTGATACAGAGCTCCTAAAATCTTTGTAATCTCCTAAGCAATAAGAACACTAACTAGGAGCATATTTAGTTCTAAAACTTGTCTCTGATCCCATCCCTGACACAGCACTCCTAAAAACCCTTGTAAATTCTTAAGTAATAAGAGAAGTTGGAGCTCCTTTTGTTCTTTTGAGATGATTCAGGGATGGTTCCTGAACTGAGGCTGGTGACCAGAAAAACCAAGCTATGATTAGAAGCTTGGAATTTCCAGTCCTATTCACATCCTTCAGAGGGAGGGGCTAGAAATGGAGCTAATAATTGACTGGGCCTGTGTTAGGAAACCTCCATAAAACTCCCCTAGCACAGGGTTTGCAGAGTTTCCAGGTAGGAGGATGACTTACCCCAGCTTCCAGGGGGCAGAAGAAGCTCCTGTGCTTGGGACTCTCATCTGTATTCTTTTTTATGTTTATTCATTTATTTTCCCTTTTGTTGGCCTTGTTTTTTATTGTTGTTGTAGCTATTGTTGTTGTTTTTGATGTCGTCATTGTTGGATAGGACAGAGAGAAATGGAGAGAGGAGGGGAAGACAGAGAGGGGGAGAGAAAGAGAGACACCTGTAGACCTGCTTCACTGCCTGTGAAGCAACCCCCCTGCAGGTGAGGAGCCGGGGTGCGCTTAACCCACTGCACTACCCCCTGACTCCCTCTCATCTGTATATTTACCACATTCCCTAGTACTAACTTGTAAACACAAGTATTTCCCTGTCTTCTGTGAGCTATGTTCACAAATTAGTCAAACACAAGAGAAGGGAAACAACTATAGGAGACTCCCTACCATCATGTTACCACTGTATAATTTCCTTTTAAACCAAGCCACTTTTTAAATAGCTTCTAGTTATAAAATGCATGCAATGTCCCAAGACTATGTTAAATGTTTTATCTGCATTATGGAGCTAAATTTCACAGGAACTTTTGAGGTAGCTATTATCACTATTATAGATGAGTAAACTAAAGCTAAGAAAAGCTAACAGCTTGCTCAAGGTAACATAATTAGGGCTAAGACTGAAATGATGAACCTTTGAATAAATATAGCAATACAGTTTATTGCTCAGCATTATTCAACAAAGGCATAGGTATAAATTGTTTGTTTCACTTAAATTCTGTCCCATGAAAATGCTTCGACCTGGGAGTCGGGCGGTAGCGCAGCGGGTTGCAGGTTAAACACACATGGCACAAAGCACAAGGACCTGCATAAGGATCCCTGTTCGAGCCCCCGGCTTCCCACCTGCAGAGGAGTCACTTCACAAGCGGTGAAGCAGGTCTGCGGGTGTCTATCTTTCTCTCTCCCTCCCTGTCTTCCCTTCCTCTATTTCTTTCTGTCCTATCCAACGACGACATCAATAACAACAATAATAACTACAACAATAAAACAAGGGCAACAAAGGGGAATAAATAAATAAGTGAATACTTAAAAAAATAAAGAATAGAAAATGCTTCGACCTAATGCCTCACATAAATTGTATAAAAGTATAAAGTTAAAAAAAAAAGTATAGGGAGTCGGGCTGTAGTGCAGCGGGTTAAGCGCAGGTGGCGCAAAGTACAAGGACCGGCATAAGGATCCCCACCTGCAGGGGAGTCGCTTCACAGGCGGTGAAGCAGGTCTGCAGGTGTCTATCTTTCTCTCCTCCTCTGTCCTCCCCTCCTCTCTCCATTTCTCTCTGTCCTATCCAACAACGACGACAACAACAATAATAACTACAACAATAAAACAAGGGCAACAAAAGGGAATAAATAAAATAAATATTTTTTTTTAAAAAAGTATAAAGTTATCTGATAAGTCTGATAGCATAATGATTTCATGCCTGAGGCTCCAAAATACCAGGTTCAATCCCCCGAGCCACCATAAGCCTGAGCTGAGCAGTGCTCTGGTAAAGAGGGGAAAAATATAGTTAGTATAAAACTTCTTACCACAGAGAAAGTACAGAATCTCCTGACAAATGTTCAGAGATATAGTAGCCATTTTATTAGGGGAGGAGATTAGAAAATCTACTGAATATTGAATTTACAAAAGTAAATGCTTCCTAAAGACAGTAACATTTTGGTCACACGCTTTGATGTATTTGAGTTTCTTTTGATTAACTTTGCTTTTTATAATTTCTGTCATTCTGTCATAATGATGTTAATCTTAAATGAATTCTAAGTGAAAATTTATTTCAGAAGCATGTAAACTCAATTCTATAAATATTTATCACAATAGCTACCATTTATATAATGCTTTATTACATGCCAACAATGTTCTAAACTAATAAAGTATACAAGTTCAAATGAGGAAACCAATGCACAGAAGTTAAGTAACTTGTTCCAGTCATGAGACCAGTAAATGGAAGGGCTGAGTTTCTATCCAAGCAATCTCCCTCCAGATGCTTTACTCTGAAGTATTAGGCTTGCTACTCCTCTGAAGACTATAAACAGAGCCTCTGTATGATGAGTTTATAATGAAATATAGACATAATTCTACTCGACTAGCAGAGAGAAACACTAATTCCTCTTTGATAGCAATATATGGAGACATTCTGACACTCTCATAACTTAATGTAGCATTTGAGTCTTCCAAAAGTAGATATGGAGAAGTAAAGATGTATGGGGAACAGGAACAATGCAAACTTTTTTTTTTTTTGTCAGGAAAGTCATGATAAAGTTTTGCAAAGAAAAACAGGAAAATGTCATGATTTTCCCAGAAATCCAATAGTTTCTAATAGTACAAAAATGTAAGAGATGGTAGAGTCAAGGAATGAAAAGCAGAAAAAAAATAATAATGGTTATGTTAAGAAAGTATTACAAGACTTTAGGAGAAAAGATGAACAATTTTTTTAAATGTATTATTGGATAGAGACAGAGCGAAATGGGGGCAGGGCAGAGAGGGACGGAGTCAGAGAGACATCTGTAGACCTGCTTCACCACTTGTAAAGCTTTCCCCAGCAGGTGGGGACCAGGGGCTGGAACCCGGGTCCTTGTGCACTGTAACATGTGCACTCAGCCAGGTGCCCCACCACCCGGCCCCCATAAAATTGTTTTTAACATATCTATCTTTCACCCAAAAACTCTCCTTCTAGAAAAACTATGAAAAAGTGTCCAAAGATATACAAGGTGACAATGTGACAATATCAGAATACAATAAAAATGTACATCATACAAAACCATTTAAAAAAGCATAAATATACATTATAAATTTTATAAACTAGAGCCATGATAGAAAGAATTGCATATGTTTTGCTTCATACTCTTTTATATTGTTGCTTTATATAATTCTTGGATAACATTATTGAAATTCAAAGCTGGGCTTCGGAGACAGCATGATGATTATGAAAAAGGCTCTCATACCTGAGGCTCCAAGATACTAGGTTCAATCTCAGGCATCACCATAAACTAAAGCTGAGCAGTACACTGTTCTCTCTCTTTGACATCTCTCTCACTAACATAAAATAAAATGTATTTTAAAAAAGAAATTCAATGTCTTTTCATAAAAGAAATGTGTTCTTTTTAATGTCAAAGTTTAGCACATACTAGATTCTAGCTCCTAAGTAATATAATCTTGCCACACCAACTGATGTCTAAATTATTTACTGCTCACTGAACAGGCATTCTCTTGTGGCAGCATGCTAACATCTACTGAATTCCATTCACAGGAAAAGATGCATGCATTCTGAGATGTGTAAGATCAGGACTGACATGAGATCATTGATATAATTATATTCTATTACAGTACATTCATGAGATCAAATATCTTCGCCCTTTTTTGTTTTGTTCTTATGTGGTGCCTGGACATATATGATAACACTAAGTAGTGACCAGGGGTCCAATTTTCACTTGTGTGTAGCTGGAGCTTCACTCACAATTTCACTGCTCAAGGGCCAACTTTTCACTTTTGTTGTTGTTGTTGTTGTTGTTTTTAAAAAAACATCTTTATCCTATGCTTGATGAGCATTATTCAGCATTTACATTTCATGTGCCCAAAGACAGTATTGGGTTCCATCTGACTTCAGATGCCAGGTGCAAGTCCAGGCAATTGTGCGGCCTGTGCGTCCAACCAAACAGACAGAAGAGGATCCCAGGACATACTCTTCAACTTCAATTAATTTGCTAGGATGGCTCACACAAGTTAAGGAAGTAGTATATGCACCAGCCCACTGACTTAGTACAAAGGATGTTCCTCGGGTACAAGGCAGACAGAAGAAATGCAAAGGGCAAGGTAGAGTGGAAAGGAGCACAGAGCTTCCATGCCCTCCCCAGGTGTGCCAGCATCCCCACGTAGGTAGGCCTATGTTCACAAGCCTGAAAAGCTTTCAGAAGTATCTCCTTTAGGGCTCATATGGAAGCTTTATCTGGTCACGAGAATAACCAAATAAGATTTATTTCCTATAAGTCACAACACTGTGACAATAAAAAAATGCAGGTTCTTGGGGCAAGAACCTTTATAGTGGTTATGTAAAGAGCTTCATGCCTGAAGCTCCAAGGTCCTAGGTTCAATCCCCCATACCACCATAAGCCAGAGCTGAACTCTGGTAGAAAAAAAATTTTTTTTTTAATTATCTTCATTTATTTATTGGATAGAAATAGCTAGAAATTGAGAGGAAGAAGGAGAGGGAGAGGAAGAGAGACACAGAGGTACCTGCAGCACTGATTCATCATTTGCAAGGCTTTTCCCATATAGGTGGGAAGTGGGGGCTTGAACCTGGGTCCTTGTGTGCTCAACCAGGTGTGCCACCACCCTGGCCCCCAATACACAGAGTCTTAAAGAGCTTTTTGTGCACTTTCATTGCTAGCAGCATTATTCACATCAAGCTAGAAGTAGAAGCAACACAAATTTTCACCAACAGATGACTGTATAAACAAACTGCAGTGTGTACATCTTATTTAGTCTTACAAAGGAATATATTTATAAAAGAATATATTTAGCCTTAGAAATTTGGTCATACCGAAAATGGTACAAAAACTATGGATTAAGAAGCTACTTCAAGGAGAAAGCATAGACTTTCACACCTGAGGCACCAAAGGTTCTAGGTTCAAATACCAGTACCACTAGATGCGATGGCTTAGAATATGCTGCACGTGGGGGAGTCTGGTGGTAGTGCAGCAGGTTAGATGCAGGCAGCACAAAGCGCAAGGGCAGGTGTAAGGATCCCGGTTCGAGCCCCAGGGTCCCCACCTGCATGGGAGTCACTTCACAAGTGGTAAAGCAATTCTGTAGGTGTCTTTCTCTCCCTCCTCCCTGTCTTCCCCTCCTCTCTCCATTTTTTTCTGTCTTATCCAACAACAATGACATCAATAATAACTACAACAATAAAACAACAAGGGCAACAAAAAAGAATAAAGAATATACTGCACGGGAGTCGGGCAGTAGCACAGCGGGTTAAGCGTATGTGGCGCCAAGCATAAGGACCCGCTAAGGATCCCGGTTGGAACCCCCGGCTCCCCACTTGCAGGGGAGTCGCTTCACAGGCGGTGAAGCAGGTCTGCAGGTGTCTATCTTTCTCTCCTCCTCTCTGTCTTCCTCTCCTCTCTCCATTTCTCTCTGTCCTATCCAACAACAATGACATCAATAACAATAATAACTATAACGATAAAACAAGGGCAACAAAAAGGGAATAAATCAATAAATATCAAAAAAATTTTAAAGAATATACTGCACATAAAATGGTAAATGCTAAGCAACTGTGTGCTTTTCACAATGAAAAAAAATGTATGCATTAGAAATAAGTCTGAACACCAAACCAATCGTTAAAATACCAGTTGATAACACATGATAGTACAATTTATTTTTCTAATATTTAGAGAACAATATGTAAAAAGTATATGTATGTTCAGAGTAAAGTAGTAAAGAACGGAGTTAGCAAAGTATATAAATATGTTAACCGAGGTGGTGGAAATAAGGTGTTTATCTAAATTAACATACAAATCAACAAACAATACCAACTAACAAAATATCCACCTCCAGGGGTGGGGGTGTGTGTGAAGCAGAATAATTACATTATTACCAAAAAGTATCTCAAATCCATCTTTTTTACTTTCACTGTGACCACCCCTTCCTCTAATCTACTGTGTTTAATGCTTTCTTCCTAATGCTTTACTCTTGTTTTCATTCTGTTTTCCCTCCCCCTCCAAACAGCAGCCAGAGTGTAAAAAAAAAAAAACACACATTGTGGCTACCCTCCAACACAAGCCATATTAGTACTGTACTCAACTCCACCATGCCTAAGTCTCATTGGCAGGCTTTCAGATTCTTTATCTTTCCAAGCTCTTTCAAACATCTGAGCCTTCACACATGCTCTTTATCTAGGCTCTCGTTCCACCTACTCTGGGTGGTGAGCTCATCTTCAGCTCTTAGTTTAATGTATCATTTTCTTAAGAGTTTTCTCCTTATCTCAATTGCATGTTGATCTCTACAACTGATCAGAGCTACTAGGGAAAAAAAGAGCATCAGATAAATATTCCACACCAGTTATAACAATAAACTCAAAATAGATTTAGGGGGCTCAGTGTTGGCACACATGATTAAGTGCATGTTATCATACACAAGGACCTGAGTCTTTACTCCTCATCTGAAGAGGAAGCTTCGTGAGTACTGCAAGTGTCTATCTCTCTTCCTCCCTATCTTCCCTTCCCTTCCTCTCTCAATTTCTCTCTGTCCTATCAAAGAGGGAAAAAACTCAAAACAGACATAGAAAATAAAAATTTTAATATTTTAAATGGGGACCTGGTGGTGGCACACCTGACTGAGCACACATGTTACAATGTGTAAGGACCTGGGTTCAAGTTTCTGGTCCCCACCTGTAGGGAGAAAGCTTCACAAGTGGTGAAACAGATCTAGATACGAATATATATGATGGGATAAACAGTTAATTTTACTGATAGATTTTCTTCAAGATTGGGAACTACTCTCTGACCTACTCCAACTTTCTAGCCTTATTCTCAACTCTGACACCATCTTCCAAGACAATATTTTTTTCCAACTCAATGTTAGCTCTCATACTCAAGCAAAAACTATGATAGTCATAAGCCCCTAGGAACATACCTAAAATAGACTTTCTCACTTCTTTCCACTCTAAGATCTCTATTCTCATCTACTCTATTCCTACTTTTTGGTTCCTGTTCATTAATCATTTTGTCCTGCTTTATATTTCACTGCCTTTCAGCTACCAAGCTGCAGATACTATCATGATTCTATGCTGACTCCCCTGGGCAGATGACCTCACCAATGTATCCTGGAATCTCAACTCTCTAGAGCCCTACCCCACTAGGAAAAGACTGAAACAGGCTGGGGTTATGGATCAACCTACCAACACCCATGTCCAGTGGAGAAGCAATTATAGAAGGCAGGCCTTACACTTTCTGTACCCCAAAGAGAATTTTGGTTCATACTCCCAGTCAGGGAGATGATAGTGGAAAGATGACTAGAGGGCTCTAAACTCCAACTCCATCAGGACCCAGAGAGAGAAGAGGAAAAAAGTAAGAACATTCAGAAGTAGTAAAAAATGTAGCAGTGTGTTAGAAAGAAAGAGAAGATGGGACCATGGGGGGAAAAATAGGCAAATATAAATATAGACAGATAGTTGTAGAAATAATAGTTCACTCATATCTGCAACCTTAGGGTAACTGCTATAGCTTCCAATGGAGAAAATGGGGATACAGAACTCTCATGGTGGGAATGGTGCAAAATTATACCCATTATCTTATATTCTTATTTTACTTTTACCAGAGCACTGTTCAGTTCTGACTTACGGTGGTATGGGGGATTGAACCTGGGACTTTGGAGCCTCAGGCATGAGAGCCTATTTGTATAACCACTATGCTATCTACTTTTGCCCTTATAATTCTGCAAATCAATATTAAATCACTAGTAAAATTAAAATAATTTCAAAAAGAAAAGCATATATAACATACACAGAGTTGGGGAGATAGTATTAATAGTTATGCAAAAGATTTTTGTGTATAAAGTTCTGGGGTCTCAGGCTCAAGTCCCAAAACCACCATAAGCAGAGCTGAGCACTGCTCTGGTCTCTTGTCTCTATCATATACATATACGTATACATATACGTATATGTATATGATAGAGACAGAGAGAAATTGAGAGGGGAGGGAGAGATAGAAAGGAAAAGAGACACCTGTAGCCCTGCTCCACCACTTGTGAAGCTTTCCCCCTGCAGGTAGGGACCAGAGGCTTGATCCCAGGTCCTTGCACACCGTAATTTGCACACTTAACCAGATATGCCACTGCCTGGCCCCTAGTCTCTCTCTCCTCTCCCTTTATCTCTCATTAAAAATAAATAAGTAAAATAAAATATAACACAATTTTTAAAATGACACTTAAACTTGAGCTGTTTAACTTCCCTCACAAAAGAAATTTGCAAATTAAAACAACATAGATGTCCCATTTGAATGGCAACATTTCAAAAAAAACAACAACATAGTCTGTTGAAAGAGAAAAGCAGAAAAAAGTGTTCTGTTGGTTAAATAGGGACACTGCTGTTGGGAATGCAAACTGGTACAGAACTTAGCAGAACAGGAGTTGGCGACATTTAACAAAACTACATATGTCTTTTCACTAAATAATTCTACTTCTAGAAATTTACCTTGAGAATATACCTCCCAAAATATAAAACTACACATATGGATGAAGGTATTCGTGACTGTAAAATACTATATGAGTGGTTAGGAAAGTGGCTGAATAAACAACTAAGACAACCTAGATACATGAAATAAATAATATTTCAAACAAATCAGAACTCTTTAGGGAAATGGCCAGTAACAGAAGCAGGACAGTAAAAACATATACTACATTTCCATGAACTGTTCATAATATGCAGTTCAACTGAAATAGTACATTTTTGCTTGCTTAGAGTTGGTAGGATGGGAAAATTGGAGAAAGATGACTACAATGTTTGGGGGAGGGTTCTTATGGAGATTAGAAAAATGTTCTCAAATTGACTGGCGATGTCACACATCTGTGAACACAGTCAAAGCCATTGAATAGCACATTTTATTACTGCCACTGGGTTTTAACCCTTTTGCACCCCCCTCAAGATAAAAAGAGAGACACCGGGGGTCGGGGGGTGGCGCAGTGGGTTAAGTGCATGTGGCGCAAAGTGCAAGGACCGGCGTAAGGATCCTGGTTCCAGCCCCTGGCTCCCCACCTGCAGGGGAGTCGCTTCACAGGCGGTGAAGCAGGTCTGCAGGTGTCTTTCTCTCCCCCTCGTCTGTCCATTTTTCTCTGTCCTATCCAACAACGAACAACATCAACAATGGCAATAATAATAACCACAACGAGGCTACAACGAGGGCAACAAAAGGGGGGAAAAAATGGCCTCCAGGAGCAGTGGATTCATGGTGCAGGCACCGAGCCCAGCAATAACCCTGGAGGGGAAGAAAAAAAAAAAAAAAAAAAGAGACACACCACAGCATCAAAGCTCCCCACAATGTCCATGTGATATACTAGAAGCAGGAACCTGGGTCAGGTACAAATTGCAAAGCAGGTGCCCTTCCAGGTAAGCTATCCTGCCAGCCCTGAAATACACACTTTATATGTGTTGAATTTATGCTTTATCAATCACACATCGATAAAAGTACTTGTCTAAAGAACTTTTTTTTTCTCCTCCAGGGTTACCGCTGGGCTCGGTGCCTGCACCATGAATCCACCGCTCCTGGAGGCCATTTTTTCCCCTTTTTGTTGCCCTAGTTGTTGCAGCCTCGTTGCGGTTATCATTGCCATTGTTGACGTTGCTTTGTTGTTGGATAGGACAGAGAGAAATGGAGAGAGGAGGGGAAGACAGAGAGAGAGGGGAGAGAAAGATAGACACCTGCAGACCTGCTTCACCGCCCGTGAAGCGACTCCCCTGCAGGTGGGGATCCTTACGGTCCCTGCGCTTTGCGCCACGTGCGCTCAACCTACTGCGCCACCGCCCGACTCCCTAAAGAACTTTTTTTTTTAAGATTTTATTTATTTATGAGAAAGATAGGAGAGAGAAAGAACCAGACATCACTTTGGCACATGTGCTGCCGGGGATCGAACTCGGGACCTCATGCTTGAGAGTCCAAAGCTTTACCGCTGCACCACCTCCCGGACCACTTTTTTTAAAAAAATATTTTATTTATTTTATTTTTGAGAGAGATGCAGAGAGAGAGAGAGAGAGAGAGGGAGAGAGAGAAAACAAAACACGAGAGCACTGCTCAACTCTGGCTTATTTGGTGTGTGTGTGGGGGGGAGATGGGGGGGATTGAACCTGGGACTTTGGAGCCTCAGGCATGAGAGTCTGTTTGCATAATCATTATGCTACCTCCCACGCTCTAAAGAACTTTTGAGCTCTTCCCAAACTACTACTTTAAGGCTGAATAACATGGAGTAATCTAAGTCTGTTGCCATAACACACAGTACTAAAACAAACAAAAACCACTTTAAAACCTACTAAAAACGGCTACTTAGATAAGGGTAAGGGATCAAGAAGAAGTACCCTGCCTTTTAGAGTGTGAGGCCCTGGGTTCAGTTCCCATCACCACAACCACCACCACACAAGAGTTACTACTACACAAGACAAGGCAAATCAGTGGAGCAGTGCTTCCTTTCTATTTCACTCTCTCAAAAGAAAAACTAATTTTCAAAGAGGAAAGACTAGGCCAGGGAGTAGAACACACATGAGACCCCCAAGAATTAATTCTCTGGCACCACATTAAGTAAACAAAACTAGGACTGGGAGATAGCTCAGCAGGCTTTAAAAAAATACTTATTTTATGTTGAATGAGGTTCTGAATTCAATTCCTGACACCACAAGGGAGGATCATGGACAGCATCATGGGAACTCCATGACTGGTGGACTAGTGTTTTCTCTCTAGCCTCACCATTGCTCCCTATATATAAATAAGCATAAACTGACATATATATTTATTTATGGAAAAAAATTGGACACGGTTCACAGGAACAACGTCCAGGACTCATCCCCAACACCATATAAAATTTTAAAAAAGAAAAAAAAGGAAGGAAATATTGGTATAGGGGTGATATAGTGGCTGGAGCTCTGGACTTAAAGCATGAAGTCTCAAGTTCAATCCCCAGCACCAAATGTGCCAGAGTCATGCTCTGGGTGTGCGTGTGCGTGTGCGTGTTGTTAATAAATAATATAAATAAAAAGCAAAACTTAACTCACTTGAAAACCTTGCATTTGCCTAATAAAGATTCCTAAACAAAAACAAATACTGATGATGAAGAAAAGAAACTGACAGGAATTTCAACTGAATATTGAACTTTTTTTCCCCCTCCAGGGTTATTGCTGGGGCTCGCTGCCTGACCATGAATCCACTGCTCCTGGTGGATATTTTTTTCCTTGTGTTGCCCTTGTTGCTACTGTTATTGTTGTTCTTATTGCTGTCATTGTTGTAGGATAGGACAGAGAGAAATCGGAAGAGAAGACAGAGGGGGGAGAGATAGACACCTGCAGACCTACTTCACCGCTTGTGACGACCTCCCTCCCCCCACCCCCACAGGTGGGGAGCCAGGGGCTCTAACTCAGATCCTTGCACAAGTCCTTGCACTTTGTGTCATGTGAGCTTAATCTGCTGCGCTACCGCCAGACCCCCTGAACTTTTTTTTAAGTAAGACTGAGTTAGTTAGAAAGAACATTCTTTTAGACTAGTCAATCCTAACTCTACTCTGAAGGCCCATTCACGTACGATTGATCCCTGGTGCCTTTTCTGAGCCCTCAAGTAACAATTTTCCTGTAGGTTTCCACAGCAGCTGCATACACCTCTACCCTAGCACTTGTTAAACTCTTTTTCACGAATAAATGATGAAGTCATGTTTTAATTATCTCTCTGTTTGTAGTAACTACAACAGTGTCAGAATAGGAAATGGACTAAATTGCTAAGTGAATATAAACCTATGTGACTTACATATAAGCCTCAGTTTTCTATCTTTTTCTTTCCTTTTTTTTTCTTTGAGACTCAGAGTTCTACTTATTAAAGAGGAATCCCATTGTCTCATTAATTCACAGGGATGAGACATGAGAAGACAAAACGAAACACACATAAAAATACCTGAATGAAATGATGAGATAGACATATAATCTTCTGTATTTATAGCAAAACAGATTTTCAGGCCTAAGGCACCAAAGGTCACAAATTCAATCCCTCACACCATCATAAACCATAGCTAAGCAGAGCTCTGGTGGGGGGGAAGGGGTTGGACGACAATTAAAATTATTTTTTTATGGATCATACTACGTACCTTTATTTTTGTCTAAGGAATTTTGTTTTTGATATTTTAAGAGTCTAAACATGTAAATGGAGTAGAATTGTCCTAAATAAAAACTACTGTTTACAGCTACACTCTATTCTATTATATGCAAAATAGAAAGTAATTTTTATTTCAATAACAGTGCTTAACTACTCAGTGAAATAGCATATAATGCAACTACTGTGCAGGTTACTTTATGGCCCACTTTCTTATCTCTGTATTCTGAAATGACTCAGAACCACAGGCTAAAATTGTATAGTTAGGAAAAAAGGTGTTCATGACCTGAATATTACCACAACATCTCGTAAAGACAGCATTTTCTACAGCTAAATCCTTTTATGAATTCAAGAGTCCTATGTGTTCTTGACTGAAACCATACTCAAGTGGCTGAATTTAGAACATGCTGACCTTGAGCAAATCAATGCCCTTAGCAGGTACTTCTGGCTTATATCACTGCAAGAGCTAGACAGCCTCACCATCTATAGCAGTCAACAATTTCTGGCCACTGGCCACTGTCTATTTCAAGATATCTCAGGGGTCTGGGAAAAAAAAAAAAGAAGATATCTCTACTACATTTCTGTATTTAACAGTTCAAAGAAACAGAGTAATACATGAACAATTTACCTTAGAATCTGAGGTATGGGGCCAGGTGGTAGCGTACCTAGTTGAGTGCACATGTTACAGTCAGCAAGGGCCTGGGTTCGAGCCCCTGGTCCCCACCTGCAGGGGGAAAGCTTCACAAGTGGTGAAGCAGTGCTGCAGGTGTCTCTCTGTCTCCTCTGTCTCCCCTTCCTCTCAACTTCTGTCTGTCTCTATCAAATAAATAAAGATTTAAAAAAAATTTTTTTCAAGAATTTTAGGTATATGAACTCTTACTATGATCAGCTAAAAAAAAAATTAGGTCTCCTGATTTCATTTTTTAAATAAAAAGCATTTTTTAATAAAAGGGTGAGAAATCAAATATAAGGCACTTTGCTTACTTACTGCCTAAATATATTCATAAGTAACTTAGTTATAAATTAAGCCAAAATTAACAGTTTCAAATGTAAACTAAATACTGAAAATAATATAATTACCTACTAATTTTATGCAAAGCTACACTATGTGCTAAGAATGTCTAATTAACTACTGAACTACTTTTTTTTTTTAACAAAAAAAAAAAAAAAAACCTGAAAATTTACTAACTCTTCTAACTCCTGGATCTGACACACAGCCCATTTATTTTTTATACAGGCAACACTAAGAAAAATGATACCACTAATCCTTGCTTACAAATAAGAACCTTATTCTTTTTCCTCTAAATGCAAAACCTATAATTTAGCAAAGTAATTGTATAGCTTCTGAAATTCAGGTAAATTATATGTAAAAACAGATCAGATACTGCTAATTTGCTTAGCAATTACTCAGTGTTTATTTTCATTCCCAAGGTACTATTTGTGCAAAGGTCTAGTGCCAGAAACATAAATTATTTAGCACTATATATTACTAAAGAACTTCCTTTACTTACTTACAACATTTAATAAACAGTTCATCCCAAAAATAAAAGGCAAAGCTTTAATCCAAAAGATTTAAATATTAAAAAAAAAGTCTAAATATCACGGAGTGAAATTTCATATGTAGAATAATGCAGGACCCAAATAAAATGAAGTCATTACTAACAAGTGAACTAAATATAGTACCTAAGTAGCTGGAACCAGAGGGGTTATATAATATGTGAGCTAATTCCTAAGAACTCTTAAGACAAAATCCATAGGGTACAGAAAGAGGGAAAACCAGAAACAAAAAACATTATCTTCATGCTGCTAAATAAGATTTTCAAATAAATTTCCTGATGGTGGGGAGGGAGGAATCCACCACCACTTTATGCCAGCACCAAGTGGTACACTGGTTTTCAATCTCTCTCCCTATTTGCTGTCATTTTTCTCTCTCATAACAAATAAATAAGTCTGTAAATAAAACAAAATAAAAATTACTAGCCAAAACTATAGTATCTTTTAAAACATCTAACAGTGGGGGGCTGGGTGGTAGCGAAGCACAAGGACCAGCATAAAGATTCCAGTTTGAGCCCCCAGCTCCCCACCTGCAGGGGGATCACCTCACAAGCAGTGAAGCAGGTCTGCAGGTGTCTATCTTTCTCTCCCCCTCTATGTCTCCCCTCCCTTCTCAATTTCTCTCTGTCCTATCCAACAACAACATCAATGGCAGCAGTAACAATAAGGGCAACAACAAGGGCAACAAAATGGAAAAAATGGCCTCCAAGAGCAATGGGTTATTGGTGCAGGCACTGAGTCCCAGTGATAAGCCTGGAGGCAAAAAAAGAAAAATATAAGTTATTAAAATGGCAGCAATGGTGGTCCGGGAGGGGGTACAGTGGATAAAGCACTGGACTCTCAAGCATGAGGTCTTGATTTCAATCCCCGGCAGCATATGTACCAGAGTGATGTATGGTTCTTTCTCTATCCTTCTATCTTCCTCATAAATAAGTATATACTTAAAGAAAAAAATGGGGAGTCAGGCGGTAGCGCAGTGGGTTATGTGCAGGTGGCGCAAAGCGCAAGGACTGGCATAAGGATCCTGGTTTGAGCCCCCGGCTCCCCACCTGCAGGGGAGTCGCTTCACAGGCGGTGAAGCAGGTCTACAGGTATCTATCTTTCTCTCCCCCTCTCTGTCTTCCCCTCCTCCCTCCATTTCTCTCTGTGCTATCCAACAACAATGACAACAACAATAATAATAACTACAATAAAAACAGCATGGGCAACAAAAGGAAATAAATATTAAAAAAAAGTAAAAGAAAAAAATGGCAGCAATGAAAGTAAGTTTGAATCTTCAAATAATTAATCAGAACAACTTTTGAGCATACATGGATTTTTTATTATTATTATTAAAGAAATAGGAGAAGAGAAAGAGAACCAGAGCATGTACCAGAGAGAACTCTGGTACATGTGCTGGCAGGGATTGAACTCCGGACTTCATGCCTGAGAGTCCACTGCTTTGCTTTATCCACTGCACTACCTCCCAGACCAGAGCATACAATTTTTTAAGCTGTTCTGTTACATGTGATTATGTTTTAGTAAACTATTAAATAAAAAGACCTATGCAAAAATTAGCACAGACTCTTTTTCAACATGTAAAGACTTGTCTGATCATTAGTTACCTAGCATTCTTTTTTTTTCTTTTTATATTAATTTTATTATTCCCTTTTGTTGCCCTTGTTGTTGTTGTAGTTATTGTTGTCGTTGTTGGATAGGACAGAGAGAAATGGAGAGAGGGAGGGGAAGACAGAGAGGAGGAGAGAAAGATAGACACCTGCAGACCTGCTTCACCGCCTGTGAAGCGACTCCCCTGCAGATGGGGAGCCGGGGTTCGAACCGGGATCCTTATGCCGGTCCTTGTGCTTTGCGCCACGTGCGCTTAGCCCGCTGCACTACAGCCCGACTCCCGTTACCTAGCATTCTTGTGGGTCTTCTATTGACAATAAAAACCACGGGTTCGGGCCAGGTGGTGGTACACCTGGTGGAGGGTACCCATTACAGTGTGCCAGGAACTGGGTTCAAGCCCCTGGTCCCTACCTTCAGGGGCAAAGTTCCACAAGTGGTGAAGAACTGCTGCAGGTGGGTATCCCTCTTTCTTCCTCTCTCCCCTCCTCAAATTTTGTGTTCCTATCCAAAATAAATAAATCTAAAAAATATATTTCTTTCTTTCTTTCTTTTTTAAGATTTTATTTATTTATGAGGAAGATAAAAGGAGAGAGAAGAACCAGACATCAACTCTGGCACATGTTCTTCCATGGACTGAACTTGGGACCTCATGCTCGAGAGTCAAAAGCTTTACCACTGTGCCACCTCCCGGATCACTTCTCTTTCTTTCGTACTACGTGTGCTTAACCCAGCGCGCCAAAGCCCAGCACCCCTTTCTTCTTCCTCTTTCTTTTTAATCTTTATTAATTGGATAGAGACAGCCAGAAATCAAGAGGGAAGGGGGAGAGGAAGACAGAGAGACACTTGGAGCCCTGCTTCACCACTCGCAAAGCTTTTCCCTTGCAGGTGGGGACTGAAGCTTGAACCCAGGTCCTTGTGCACTGTGACATGTGTGTTCAACGAGGTGTGTTCAACCAGGCCCAAAGAAAAGATGTAAAAAGAAAAGTGATTAAAAATTAAGCAACAGGGAGCCCAGCGGTAGCGCAATGGGTTAAGCACACAGGCAAGAACCAGGCATAAGGATCCAGATTTGAGCCCCCGGTTCCCCACCTGCAGGGGAGTCACTTCACAGTGAAGTAGGTCTGCAGGTGTCTATCTTTCTCTCCCCCTCTGTCTTCCCCTCCTCTCTCCATTTCTCTCTGTCCTAGCAACAACAATAATAATGACAACAACAATAAAAAAAAAAAAGCAAGGGCAACAAAGGGAAAATAAATAAATATAAAAATTTGAAAAAAAAACCAAGGGCAATAAAAAGGAATGAATAATAAATTTTTTTTAAAAAAAATTAAATACTGACCAGGCAGTGGTGCACCTACACTGTGGAAGGACCTGATTTCCAGCCCCCAGTTCCCACTTCATGAGTGGTTAAGTAAGTTCTCTCCCTCTTCTCTCACAATTTCTTTGTCTCTATCCAAATTAAATAAATAAATAAACAAAATAACTAGTGTTAGGGTAACCGCATAATGGCTCTGCAAACAACTTTCAAGCCTGAAGCTGTGAGGCCCCAGGTTCAAAATCCCCAGCAACACCACAAGCAAAAGCTGAGCAGTGCTTTTACCAGCATAAAAGTAGTACTAGTAGCAATAGTAGTAGTAAATAAGTAAATAATAATAAATAGTAGTAAATAAGAAGCAATAATAATAATAATGAATAATAATAAGTAGTAAATAATAAATGAATAAATAATAACCTGCTGCGCTATCACCAGGTCCCCTTCAGTGAAGATTTCTATACCGCTTGGCATATATTATGCATATATATTTTTTTACCTTATTTTTTTTATATTTATTTATTCCCTTTTGTTGCCCTTGTTTTATTGTAGTAATTGATGTCATCGTTGTTGGATAGAACAGAGAGAAATAGAGAGAGGAGAGGAAGACAGAGAGGGGGAGAGAAAGAGAGACACCTGCAACCTGCTTCACCGCTTGTGAAGTGACCCCCCTGCAGGTGAGGTATGCATATATTTTTTAAAATCTTAAATAAAAACCTCAAACTAAAATTATCTGGGTTTCTTTCTTCCTTCCTCTCTCTCCCTCTCCCTCTCCGCCCCCCCCCCCCCCAATCTCTCTCTCCTTGCCAGGACTTCATTGCTTCAAATAGAGAAGAGACAAAGGAAAACACGCCATAGCACCAAAGCTTCTTCCAGTGCGGTGGAGTGCCACGGTCAAACCTGGCATGACAAAGCATGCATTAGCGATGTGAACAATGTTGTTGGCCCATCAATCTCTTTATCTGAAGTAGCCTTTTTCCCAACAAACACACAACAAAATTATTTCATTTAGCTAAAAAAAAAAAAAAAAAATTCACTAAAATACTAAAAAGTGATTGTCAGGAGTCAGGTGGTAGTGCAGTGGGTTAAGCACAGGTGGCGCAAAGCGCAAAGATCCTGGTTCGAGCCTCCGGCTCCCCACCTGCATGGGAGTTGCGGTGAAGCAGATCTGCAGGTGTCTATCTTTCTCTCCCCGTCATCCCCTCCTCTCTCCATTTCTCTCTGTCCTATCCAACAACAATGACATCAATAACAACAATAATAATAACTACAACAGTGGTCCAGGAGGTGGCGCAGTGGATAAAGCATTGATTCTCAAGCATGAGGTCCTGAGTTCAGTCCCTGGGCAGCACATGTACCAGAGTGATGTCTGGTTCTTTCTCTCTCTCTCTCTCTCTCTCTCTCTCTCTCTCCTCCTACCTTTCTCATAAATAAATAAATAAATCTTTTTAAAATAATAATAATAATAGCTGTAACAATAAAACAACAAGGGCAACAAAAGGGAATAAATTTTTTTTTTAAAAAAGTGGTTGTCACCTACCTGTAGTACCGAGATTGTAGATATGTTGAACACACTGTCTTTGATACATGACTAGCTGACCCAAAGTCTATGACTTTCACCCTGTATGGCTGCCGAACAGGATCCACCAACATGATATTTTCTGGCTTGAGGTCAGCATGAATCAAACCAAGACTTTTCAGTTTTTTCAGTGCAGTGGCCACTTGTTGAAGAATGGGTCGGATTACTTTTAGTGGCAGGGGACTGAATTTGTTTTGTTTCAAAAAGTCATATAAATTTTGTTCCAGCATCTCAAAGACTAAGCAAGTATGGTTCCGGTGCTGAAAGCATTCATAAGCCCGTACAAAGTTATATTCATCCGCATTTTCAGTACTGAGCCTGGCTAGTATGCTCACTTCTATTTGACCTTGGCGTGCATAAGAAGGGTGATTCTTCAAAATTTTGATCGCTACGATTTCATTTGTCCCTCTTTTCCAGCACTTGACAACTTGGCCAAAAGTGCCTCGACCCAGAAAGTCAAGGACTTCATAAGTATTCTTCATGGAGCACAAGACTTCATGCTGTACTAACTGATAGTCACCTTCTCCGGTGGTACAATTCTGTTTTGTTCCTGTGGTAGCTGTCACAACTGTCACTGGATTTCCCATGTTGGTTTGCAACATTGCAGGAAGTATAGACAATTCATCAACAATCTGCATCGCGCTGCTATGATTATCCAACTCCTCACTCTTGCGCTTCAATCCACATCGCTGGGAGCCTTCTAGGAAATTTAGCCTGTGTCGCCACGCCCCAATCTGAGGTGCCTCTACTGGAGCTTGCTGCGTCTGAGCGGCTATGACTTTTGTAGCACCTGCAGTGTTTTTTAAAACAACAGCACTTTGCAATGAAATGTTTTGTCCTCGAGGTCTGTTAAATGGTATCTTTGTCTGAAAAGCACTACCCTTTATGGGAGGACGAGAATTTCCAATGTTTCTACCATTCACATAGGTCCTTGGATAGTTTCTTTCCTGGAAAACACAACTGCTTGGCTCTACTTTGAGTTTCTTCACACTACAAAAGGCACTTGACTGAGTTTGATAAACATATGGTGGATAGACCAAGACTTGTGAGGCCATACCTGCCAAAAGAAAGAGAAAAGGAAATATTAGTGTTTTTAAATTAATTTTAAATCACATGAAGAAAACATTTAAGGATCAATCATAATTTGTAAAAAATAATTCCATTAAGATTATATTCTCTCTTGTGGTCCAGACTGTGACACTGTGGACTCTCAGGTCTGGAGTTCAATATCCGACAGCACATGTACCTGAGTGATGTCTGGTTATTTCTCTCTCCTCATTCTCCTTATTCAATAATAAACAAAATCTTTTAAAAATCTTGTTTATGACTTTTTAAAAAAGATTAATTTCTCTTGGAAAAAATAAGTTAGAGAGTCTAGGTATAAACCAGAAAGCAAACAATTAATACAACTAAATACCAAACAGATGATAGAAAAGCAATTTAGTAGTATCTACCAAAATTAAAAGTAGATATGTTCTTAGCTTAGAACCAGGTTAATTCAAATAAATATTGGAAATAACTTAAATATCCATTCAAAAGGCACCAGTTAAATATAATCTTGATTCACAGGCCAAATATGGTGTTAAAGAGGAGTACAATCCATTATGCTCTGATTCCCAAGATGACACCATTATATGAAAAAAGAAATATTCAGAAAAACATGTGTTTACAATAATCAGCACATATGTCCAACTGGGGTCAACTATGTAAAGTTCAGGAAAAAAATCTGCCTTTCTATGATCAATTTCAATCATTGTGTCCTATGGGATCAAGTTAAAAAAATGAGGACTTTTGAAATGAAATACAGATCGGATCGGAATATCACATATTATGCACACCACTCCAAACCAAGTTATAATAGACCGAAAGAATTCTAAATTACCAATTAACTTGATCACTGAGACTCCCTGCCATAAACAGCCTTCCCCCTCTCCTATTACTCATCAGATAAATTCATGACTAAATACAAGTATCTTATATTTGGTGTTTATAAACACCAAATTTGGTGTTGAGTATTCCTATAACCTACTGAACTCTGTGGAGTCCAAAACACTAGTGCAGCACAATATTACTTCCTGTTATTTTCAAAGAATGGCAGCAAGGAACAACAAAAAGAAATAGGTACAAGAGGTGGAGCAGTGGACAAGAGTCGGGCTCTAAAACATGAGGTTGTAAGTTCCATGCCCAGCATCCCAAGTGCCAGAGTGATGTTCTGCTTTCCTCTCTCATTAATAAGTAAAGGAGGGAGTCGGAAGGTAAACACATCGGGTTAAGTGCAGGTGGCACAGGGGGCACAAAGCACAAAACCGGCATAAGGATCCCAGTTCGAGCCCTAGGCTCCCCACCTGCAGGGGGTTCGTTCACAGGCGGTGAAGCAGGTCTGCAGGTGTCTATCTTTCTCTCCCCCTCTGTCTTCCCCTCCTCTCTCCATTTCTCTCTGTTCTATCCAACAACAACGACATCAATAACAACAGTAACTACAACAACAATAAAATACAAGGGCAATAAAAGGGAATAAATATATTTTTTAAAATAAGTATATAAACTGTAAAAAGGGGGGGGAAATAGATGCTTTTTAGAAAGATGAAAGAATACGGGAGTTGGGCGGTAATGCAGCGGGTTAGGCGCACATGGCAGGAAGCCCAAGGACCCGCCTAAGGATCCGAGTTTGAGCCAGATCTCCCCACCTGCAGGGGGGTTGCTTCAGAGGCGCTGAAACAGATCTGCAGGTGTCTATCTTCCTCTCCCCCTCTCTGTCTTCCCCTCCTCTCTCCATTTCTGTCTTCCCCTCCTCTCTCCATTTCTCTCTGTCCTATCCAATAATGACGACATCAATAACAACAATAATACCTACAACAATAAAACAGGGGTAACAAAAGGGAATAAATATTTTTTGAAAAGATGAAAGAATATCTAATTTGATACAGTGAAAGATTCTAGAATAAATCATTTTCATTTGTGATTCAAAACTATGTGTACTTCTTTCCTCCAGGGGCCTGTTCATGGGTAATTCTACTGCTCTGGGGCTGATTATTTTATTTGTTTAGTTTCAGATAGAGGGAGAGATATCTCTTTAGTGCTCTACCATCCATGGAGCTTCCCCTACTGCAGTGATGCTCCATGTAGTAGGAGTTCAAACCTAGAACCTCAAGCATGATCAAGTATACATATTACCAGGTAAGTTATACTCCAGGAGGCTAAAGGAAGATAGTGTAATGGTTACGCAAAAAGACTCACAAGTCTGAAACTCCAAAGTCCCAAGTTCAAGCCCCTGCACTACCTTAAGCCAGAGCTAAGCAGTGCTCTGGGGAGGAAAAAAGAAAATGGAGTGACGCACCTGGTTGAGCGCACATGTTACAATGCACAAGGTCCTGGGTTTGAGCCCCCAGGCCCCACCTGCATGGGGAAAGCTTTTCGAGTGGTGAAGCAGTGTTACAGGTATCTCTCTGCCTCTCTCCATCTCTACCACCCCCTTCCCTCTTGATTTCTAGCTGTCTCTATCCAATAAAGACAATAATAAAAATTTAAAAAAAGCAAACTGAGGCTCCAAAGTTGAGGCTCCAGCTTGCATAAAGTTTTTTAAAAAAATAATCAAGTCGGCTTAACCAAAACTTAGTCACATCTCCATTTTTTACATTAACTACAAGAATGGACTAAACAGATTAAATGCTTCAGTCTTTTGGTATGGTTACTCATTTCACCCTCCCCCATTCTATGAAAGTGAGCATCATCACTGCTGAATTTATATATATATATATATATATATACACATACATACATACATATTATTACCAATGCAGTGCTCAGCTTTTCCACTGTAGTGGTGCTGGGGTCTGAACCTTGGATCTTTCATGCCTCAACCATGAAAATTTGTTATTTTTGCATAACCACTGTGCTACTTGCCAGCCCCACTGCTTTATTTTTAGGAATTTCTTTTATTTATTCTTTTTTTTTTTTTTTTTTTACCAGAGCACTGCTCAGCTCTGGCTTATGGTGGTGTGGGGGATTGAACCTGAGACAAAGATTAGGAATTTATTTTATTTATTTATTTTTCCCACTGCTTTATTTTTAACTGTTAGGTCTCCAGTTAGTGATTTCCAAAAATTTTTAAAGATTTATTTTCACAAGAGAGAAAAACAGATTAGAGTACTACTCAGCTCTGACAAATGGCAATGCTGGGGATCAAACCTGTGACCTCTGGACTCTTGTGTGTGCAAGCTTGGTATACTAGCAAGCACTGTGCTATCTCCTCAGCTCTGATATTCCAAATTCTTTTTTTAATATCCTATTTATTTATTTATGAGAAACATAGGAGAAAGACCCAGACATCACTCTGGTACATGTGCTGCTGGGGATTGAACTCGGAACCTCATGCTGGAGAGTCTGATACTTTATCCACTGCGCCACCTCCTGGACCACGATATTCCAAATTCTTATCATATAAAGACCACTGGTGAATTTAACTTGGGAGGTGTACAATGCTATATTGGTCCCTCATTACATTTAAGCGGTTTCACACCCACATGCTCTAATTATTCTCCAACTGAAGTGTTAGAATTTCCTTCAGAAAGATAAATATAAAAGAGGGAGAAAAATCTTCTCCAATTATAGATATTTCTATCTTTCTATTCCAGAGACTTAAGAAAAATATTCTAAGTTTATAAATATCTCAAAAACACTTATGCACATCCTGGTCAACCTACACAGAAGATATATAATTTTTTATCGCTTTCAGTTTTAAATTGCTAGTTTTTTAACAAATCATAAACCTTTGAAAGAATGATTCTGCTAAAACAAGACACAAAAAGTACAAATTATAAACAAAAAAATATTAGAAACCTGACCTCAAAAAAATTTAAATCTTTCATTCTTATAAAAAAAAGGATACCAGGGAGCACGGCAGTGGTGCAGCAGGTTAAGTGCATATGCCGTGATGCGCAAGGACCCGCTTAAGGATTCTGGTTCGAGCCCCCGGATCCCCACCTGCAGGGGGTTCGCTTCACAGGTGGTGAAGCAGGTCTGCAAGTGTCTTTCTTTCTCGCCCCTCTGTCTTCCCCTCCTCTCTCGATTTCTCTGTTCTATCCAACAACGACATCAGTAACAACAACAATAATAGCTACAACAAAAAGCAACAAGGGTAACAAAAGGGAATAAACAAATATCAAAAAACAAACAAAAAAGTTTAAAACCGCAAGGCAACAAAAGGGGGAAAAAATAACCTCCAGGAGCAGTGGATTCATGGCAATATCCCTGGAGGCACAAAAGTATACATCCTCCCTATTTCATTAAAAAAAAAAATGAAATAGGGAGTCAGGAGGTAGCGCAGCGGGTTAAGCGTAGGTGGCACAAAGCTCAAGGACCGGCATAACCATCCCAGTTCCAGCCCCCAGCTCCCCACCTGCAGGGGAGTCGCATCACAGGCGGTGAAGCAGGTCTGCAGGTGTCTATCTTTCTCTCCCCCCTCTGTCTTCCCCTCCTCTATCCATTTCTCTCCTATCTAACAACGACAACAATAATAACTACAGCAATAATAAAAAAACAACAAGGGCAACAAAAGGGAAAATAAATAAATATATAAAAAACATTTTTAAAAAAATGAAATAGCAACCCTGATGCACTGGATTCTCAGGCATGAGGTCTCAAATTCAAATTCTGGCATGGTATGTGCCAGAGTGATGCTCTGGTTCTCTCCCCCTCCCCCTCCTCCTTCTTTCTCATTAATAAACCTCCTTTTTACTCTTAATTTTATATACAGAAAAAGAAATGAGAGGGAAAGGGGAAGTATAGAGGGAGAAGGGGCTGGGGAGACAGCCTAATAATGGCTATACAAATGACTTTAAAGCCTGAGGTTCTGAGCACTCTCAGGTTCAATCTCCAGCACCACTATAAACCAGAGCTAAGCGGCTCTATGGTAGAAAGAGAGGTGGGGGAGTCGGGCAGTAGAGCAGCGGGTTAAGCACAGGTGGCGCAAAGCGCAAGGACCCCATAAGGTTTCCGGTTCGAGCCCCAGGCTCCCCACCTGCAGGGGAGTCGCTTCATAGGTGGTGAAACAGGTCTGCAGGTGTCTATCTTTGTCTTCCCCTCCTCTCTCCATTTCTCTCTGTCCTATCCAACAACAATGGCATCAATAACAACAAGGGCAACAAAAGGGAATAAATAAATATTTTAAAACTTTTTGAAAGAAAGACAGGTGGGGGGAGAGCTGCAGCCCTGCTTCACCACTCAGGAGGCTTCCCCCATATAGATGAGGACCAGGAGTTTGAATCCATGTGGCCCGGGAGGTGGCGCAGTGGTAATTCACTGGATTCTCAAGCATGAGGTCCTGAGTTCAATCCTCAGCAGCACATGTACCAGAGTGATGTCTGTTTCTTTCTCTCTCCTTCTATTTTTCTCATTAATAAATAAATAAATTCTAAAAAAAAATTTTTTTTTTTAAAAAAAGGAGTTTGAATCCAGGTCCCTTTGCATGGTGGTATGTGTACTCTACCATGTATGCCACCATCAGATCCCCAACAAACAAATCTCTTTAAAAAAAATGCTACCACCAGACCTACACCAAACAAATCTCTTTAATAAAATAAAATAAAATAAAAGAACAATGAAACAGGTAATGTTAAAAGTTGTACCATATGCAGCGACAGAATTGTGAAATAATCTACTTGTCAGAAGAGTTGAATCTTCCTCACAGAACACACATAATACAAGTGTGTTGTGTGACACATGCACAAAAATAAAATAAAAGCCACGCTGACACTAAGACAACATACATTTTAAGATACATCACAACTTCAATGGTATCCACAAATGTGGAGGAAATTTATGTACATCAGAATAATGTTTAGTAAATGAACTAAAATTACATGTTAAGGCAGTTAACTTTCATGTAGAAAAACAAGTTCAGAGAGAAAGAAAGAAAGAAAGGAAGAAAGAAAAACAAGTTCCAGAAAAGCATGTATCATTTATTGTAAAGCAAACAACAGACAAATCTATACTGGGTTTCAGATACATTATGTAGTAAGAGCATTAAAATATGCATGGAAATAAGCATACCAGGGAAAGAGAACATTCAACAACTATATATTTTATTTCCTGTCCTGGATAGTAGTCACACAGGAACTGATTATATGACTCACTATACCTACCTAGACTAGGTTTATATTAATATCGAAAGAGGGATAAGAGATAACAAGGTAAGTAGTACACAAGATTTACATAAAGGAGGTCCCAAGTTTGATCATCAGCACCAGAGTTAAGCAGTCAAAAAATAATAATAACAAATAAAGGGGGGGGGGGGAGAGAACATTAAGAATAGGAGAACTATCTCCTAATCCTAGGTACTCTGAACTCTCCCTCCATCACTGGTACCACCATAAGCCAAAGCTGAGCAGTGCTCTAGTTATTAAAAAAAAAAAAAAAAACTTAAATGAAGAGAAAACAATCTGCCAGAAAATAACTTTCTATTTTAAAATTTAGAAAATGTAACCCATTGCAATATCTTTTACTGACATATTCAGTGACACCCTATTCATTTTAAGTTTCTCCATGTCATGTAAGCAAACACTAGCTGCCTATATATTTTATTTATTTCCTTTTGTTGCTCTTGTTGTTTTATTGTTGTAGTTATTGTTGTTGTTATTGATGTCATCGTTGTTGGATGGGATAGAGAGAAATAGAGAGAGGAAGGGAAGACAGAGAGGGGGAGAGAAAAATAGACACCTGCAGACCTGCTTCACCTCCCCTGCAGGTGGGGAGCTGGGGGCTGGAACGGGATCCTTATGCCGGTCCTTGTGCTTTGCACCACCTGCACTTAACCTGCTGAGCTACCACCTGACTCCCTAGCTGCCTATTTTTTCAAAGGTTCTTTTCAAGGACATTTTATATACATCAGCCTGGGAAAATAAGAGATAACGGCTTCCACCTGAGCAAAGAACAGATATAATAATAAAGATAAGCTAGAGCTGAACAAGAAGGAGGAAGAGAAGGTGGGGGATTACAAATTAGTATTAAGAATCAGAAAAATTGAACTTTATAACTAGCCACATTCCAACAACAAAAAGCAGTGTCTAGTCTTAATATTTTATTTTTTTTCCCAATTACTCTGTTTACAGTAGATATTTATAAAGGACAAATATGCCTTCTTGGAAATAAAGGACAGGAAACACCAGAAGTTATTAGTGTGAACAGGAAATGAGTTTAACTCTTTGCTGGCTCTTTAAGTCTCAATGAGCCAAATAAATTAATAAATTATTTGACTGGTATTCTAACCAGGAAACACTAAAACATTACACACAAGAAACATTTTGACATAAATGAACTGCCACCGACTATAATGCTTCATAAAATAAACCCAGGGTCTGAGGTGCCTACAAAACATTTATTTGAAAACACTAACGTTCTGGATTTTTTTCCAGCAGTATTGTGAACAAAGCATCTAGGGAATGTGTTGACTGTAACACAGATCAGCATGTTAAATAACAAGCTTCATCTGACTTAGCAAAACATTCCAACTTTTGGAACAGAAAATGACCTGCTGGACATTTCAAAGCCACTAGAAATAATCCTGCCAATATAAACCTTTACACTAGAAAGACTAGAAGAGAGCTAATTAAGGACTGTACTTAAGGACTACTCTTACTAAAGCATATAATTCGAGATTTTTTAAAAGCTATATAAAATCAAAATGCAAAAATATAAATACTGACAGAAAAGTTGGCTACAGATTAAAAAAATTTAAAAAACACTTCACCTGAAGCACTCTAACAATCTGAATGCTGTTGATAAAACTTAATAAAATGTGTGTGGTCCAGGAGGTGGCACAGTATTGCTAAGGAACTAGACTCTCAAGCATGAGGTCCCGAGTTCAGTCTCCAGCTGCACATGTACCAGAGTGATGTCTGGTTCTTTCTCTTTCGCCTATCTTTCTCATTAATAAATAAAATCTTAAAAAAAAAAAAAAAACTTAAGGGAGTCAGGTGGTAGCGCAGCGGGTTAAGCACAGGCGGGTGGCAAAGCGCAAGGACTGGCTTAAGGATCCTGGTTCAAGCCCTCGGCTCCCCACCTGCAGGGAAGTCACTTCACAGGCAGTGAAGCAGGTCTGCAGGTGTCTATCTTTCTCTCCCCCTCTCTCCATTTCTCTCGGTTCTATCCAACAATAACAACATCAATAACAACAATAATAACTACAACAATAAAAAAACAAGGGCAACAAAAGGGAATAAATAAAATTTTAAAAAAATTTAAATTTAATAAAATATAAATATAAAAAATTTTAAAAAGATAGAAACATTAACTCTTGGAGAAGTTTGGGGGGGAAAGGAACCTTTTCCCTAAAAAAAAAAAAAAAATTATAAAGAAGTAAAAAATATTATAGAAAGTAAAAGTAATCATTTTCCAACTCTGTCCCAAAGAAACCACTTTGTTTCTTACAAGAATCCCAATTAATTAACTTAAAAGAGTAAAAAGGCAAATGACAAACCATCATCACTAGTATACTTCCTAAATTAATTCACCTCTGAAACAATTCAATTCATGAGGAAGCTGAATTCTATACTAATAATTACATTAAGTACCCACTGTTTACAAAGCATATTACAGAAAAATTCTGACAAATATAATCTTTGTATGAAATCACAATTCAGAGTCTCAAGTGAACATTTACAAATCGAAGATAAAATTCAAGAAACCATTTCAAATGACAGACTATCCTAAAGAATTTCTTCTTTCCTTATAGGGCCAGTTAAATAGCTCACTTGTATAGTGTACTGCTTTGCCATGAATGCAACCCAGGTTTGAGAAGGTCTCTATCACATTAAAGGAAACCTAGGTGCTGTGGTTTCAATCTGTCTACTGATATCTACCTATAATTAATAAGTAATACAATTTTTAAAAATAAGATACTTCTTATATATTCATGTATCTTTCATGCAAAAATGTGTCATGATTTTTTCTGACAACCCAATATTTCTGATTTCACCTCAGAAAGGAGTATAATCCCCAAATAAAGTATATCACAAGAATTAACAAGCCAGGGGGCCGGGCGGTAACACACATAGTATGAAATGCAAGGACCTGAGCAAGGATCCCAGTTCGAGCCCCCGACTCCCCACCTGTAGGGGGATCACTTCACAAGTAGTGGAGCAGGTCTGCATGTGTCTGTCTTTCCCCCTATCTTCCCCTCCTCTCTCAATTTCTCTCTGTCCTAGCCAACAACAACAGAAATGGGGGGGGGAAGGGGGGGTACCAGGAGCAGTGGATTCGTACAGTAGGCACAAAAACAAAAAACAAAACAAAACAAACAAAAAAAAGAATTAAAAAGTGGTGGACCTTAAAAAAAAAAAAAGAGAGAGACAGAATGGGAAAGCACAAAGTGAAACTTGGACTGGATGTGGTATATTGCAACGAAGCAAATGACTCAGAAAAAGGAAGAAAAGGGGGGTGGAGAGTGCATTGGGGTCCTATTTTATGATGGTGGAAATGGAACTAAGTCAGAGGTGAGAATGTTTTGCACATGAGAAATTGTACTCGCATGTCAACAGCTGTACTGACAACAGTTAAGCCTCCAATAAAATGACTTTTATTTTCCAGAGCACTGCTTAACTCTGGCTTATTGGTGGTGCTAGGAATTGAACCTGGGACCTTTTAGTGCCTTAGGCAAGAAAGACTTTCTGCATAGTCATTATGCTATCTCCCCAACCCTAAATTTTTTTTTAATTTATTTATTTTTATTTCTTTATTGGGGAATTAATGTTTTACATTCAACAGTAAATACAGTATTTTGTACATGCATAACATTCCCCAGTTTCCCATATAACAATACAACCCCCACTAGGTCCTCTATCATCCTTCATGGACCTGTATTCTCCCCACCCACCCACCCCAGAGTCTTTTACTTTGGTGCGATATGCCCTTAAATGTTTTTTAATTGAATAAAATTAAGTCTAAAAAGTGAAATAACACTAGTTGCCCCTAAATACACATCCACACAGGTAATAGTTCTGTATTGTAAAAGTTGAAGAGGCAAATATTTACAGCTGCAGAAGTTTAATTACAGTACTTCAAGTTTTGGAAAATCTTTATGAAAGCTATCTTGGTAACATAAAAGTTAACTATTTGTTCTTTCCAAAAATCTGTTAATATGCCTATGTGGTTCTGATGTGACCTCACACCGTTGAAAATAGAGGTTTTTATTATTTTAATTCCTACAGTTATGTCCTCTCATATTTTAATTCTCAGATATGCTACTTTATTTTCTTTCTTTCTTTTTTACCAGAGCACTGCTCAGCTCTGGCTTATAGTGGTGCAGGGGAGGAGGGAGCCTCAAACACAATCAGATATACAACTTTACACAGATGACCCCACATTATTTTTTAAAGGAATTCAGTTAAGTGCCTTCAAAAACCTTTCTAATATCTAAATACTATTATGTTTTAATTTCATGACAAGAATTTCACATGAGCTTGATGCCAGAGTACTTCAAGTACTTGGATAAGTGCATTCTGATACATAGAGAGAAAACTGGGAAATTCAGGCATGGAAGTTCCAGATGAGCAATTTTCCTGAACTTTGAAATACCATTTTCAAGTCTCGAATACATACACATACACATATATCCTGTGAACTAAGGATAGTTTTTCATGGTGTTTACAGGAAATCCTGTGTGTCAGGAAACTATGATATTAAATCAGAAACAAAAGGGACAGAAATGAGAAAATTTTTTAAATATTTTATTTATTTTGGCTAGAGACAGAGAGAAGTTGAGAGGGAAGGGAGAGACAGGGAGAAAAGAGACCTATAGCACTGCTTTACCAATTATAAAGCTTCTCCACTGCAAGTGGGGACCAGGGGCTTGAACACAGGGACCTTGTACACTGTAGTATGTGCATTCAAATGGGTGCAGCATCACCCAACATCAAGAAATGAGAATATTAAGAAAACATGTGTCTTACTGTCTCAGCAAATCTAAGGAGAGAGAGAAAAGAGATTTACAATGGGTTGCCTTAAAAAACGTTCTGATTGGGAGTCGGGCTGTAGTACAGCGGGCTAAGTGCAGGTGGCGCAAAGCACAAAGACCGGCATAAGGATCCGGGTTGGAACCCCGGCTCCCCACCTGCAGGGGAGTCGCTTCACAGGCGGTGAAGCAGGTCTGCAGGTGTCTATCTTTCTCTCCTCCTCTCTGTCTTCCCCTCCCTCTCTCCATTTCTCTCTGTCCTATCCAACAACAACAATAATAACTACAACAATAAAACAAGGGCAACAAAAGGGAAAAAAATAAAATAAAATAAATATTAAAAAAAAGTATTAAAAAAAAAAACGTTCTGATTCTCTCTGTGTCTCTCAGAAATAGTTTAAAAAATAAAAAGAAATCTGAATGTTATGTTTAAAGTGTTATTTCTGTTTTATGACTTACATAAAAACAAAAGTTAATCTCATCTACTCGTTTCTCAAAGCAGCAATATGTCTCTTACATATACTCAAACTTTAGTGTACACTCAAATATATATTTGATATTATCACTGTTTTAGCTGCCACAATAAAACTTCATTTATTTGTGATCAGAATCCAACTAAGAAAAAAAAAAAAAAAAAACTTGGCTAAATTCTGGCATATGGTAGTACTAGGGATTGAATTTAGGACCTTGAGTGCTTCCAGTATGAAAGTCTTTTTGCATAAGCACTACACTATCTCCCTAGCCCAACAATCTGTAATAGTATTTCAACCCATACTAAACTGATTTAACTTTAAATTAAATACAGAGACCCAGGAGGCGGCACAGTGGATGAAGTACTGAACTGTCAAGCATGAGGCCCCTGAGTTCCATACCCAGCATTACATGTGTCAGTGTGATACCTCTGGTTCCTGCTCTCTCATAAATAAATAAATCTTTAAATACACAATTACAAGGCCTGGGGAGCCAGCTTAGTGGTTACATAAAAAGATTTCTTGGGGCTGGGTGGTGGTGCACCTGGTTGAGTGCACATGTCTCTCAATATGCAAGGACCCAGGTTCGAGCCCATGGTCCCCACCTGCAGGGGGAAAGCTTTGCAACTAGTGAAGCAGTGTTACAGGTGTTTGCCTCTCTCTCTCTCTCCCTGTCACTACCTTTCCTCTTGATTTCTGGCTGTTTCTAGCCAATAAAAAAAAGATAATTTTGGAAAAAAAAAAAAAAGATTTTCTTACCAGGGCACCAAAGGCCCCAAATTCAATCCCCAGCACCACCATAAGCCAGTGCTGAGCAGTGCTCTGGGTAACATTGTATGTATGTGTGTGTGTGTGTGTTTGTGAAAATTAATAAACACAAAAGTACAAACAGTATATTCCAGAGATAGTTGTACTGTGTATCCACTGAAATTAATTATAAATTGACCCAAAGCATGTTTTTGTTTTGTTTTGAAAATGCTTTCAAGCATCATTACCCTTTGCAAGAGAATATACAGTTCAATTTTTCATTATGATTTTTGTCACTATATCCTATTTAATTTCAATAAAAGTGCACTAAATTACATATTTAAGATCCTCAGGGAAGTTTGGCGTTAGCGCAGCTGGTTAAGCTCACGTGGCGCAAAGCACAAGGACTGGAGTAAGGATCCCGGTTCCAGCCTCCGGCTCCCCACCTATAGGGGAGTCACTTCACAGGCGGTGAAGCAGGTCTACAGGTGTGTATATCTTTCCCTCCCCCCTCCTCTCTCCATTTCTCTCTGTCCTATCCAACAACGATGACATCAATAACTACAACAATAAGAAAAACAACAAAGGCAACAAAAGGGAAAATAAATAAATTTAAAAAACTTTTTAAAAAAATCCTCAGAAGACTTAAATTATCTTTAGAAAAAAATGTCTCTGGAAAGCTAGGTTCGATTTTCAATGTTATCACTCCATATAACTTATTAACTATTTATGATAGTATTATATTAAAAAATCATATAGTTTAACAAGCCTACAAGACTTGCATTGTACTATTAAACAGATAAACAAGTCAAAATAAATGCAAATAACCTTTAAATATACTATTTTATAGGGTAGGAAACTTTCTTTTTTTAATAATTTGTTCTGGTGGTGCTGAGCCAAGAAACATTTTCTTTCTTTTTTTCCAGAGCACTACTCATCTCTGGCTCATGGTGGTGTGTAGGGGATTGAACCTGGGACTTCAGAGGCTCAGAGAAGAGTCTCTTTGCATAATCATTATGCTTTTTACTCCCACACCCAAAAAACATTTTCTAAGCAAGTAATTTTCTGCAAATGTTTGTAAATCAATCTTTTTATAGAGACAGAAATTGAGAGGAAATGGGATGACAGGAAGAGACAGAGAGACCTGTAGCACTGCTTCACCACTTGTGAAGTTTCTCCTACAGGTGGGGACTGGGGGCTTGATACCAGGTCCTTGCACATGGCACTCAACGCAGTCACCTTCTGCAAATGTTTTGGGAGAGAGAAAGACATCTGCTGACATGCTTCACTGGTTGTGAAATGTTCCTGCTGCAGGTGGGGAGTGGGGGTTCAAACCTGGGACCTCATGCATGATAATGTGTGCACTTGACCAAGTGCACCACCGCCTAGCCCCCTTAATTTCAAATCTTAAAGATAATTTTCTTGATGTTTATGTAATCAAACATTTTTTTTCCTCCAGGGTTATCGCTGGAGTTCAGTGCTAGCACTATGAATCCACTGCTCCTGGAGGTTGTTATTTTTTTCTAATATTTTATTTATTTATCAATTAGAGGGATAGGAACAGAAAGAGAAAGAGCCAGACATCACTCTGGTACATGTGCTGCCAGGGATTGAACTCAGGACCTCATGCTTGAGAGTCTAATGCTTTATCTACTGTGCACACCTCCTGGACCACCTAGAGATTTTTTCCATTTTACTGGATAGGACAGAAAGAAATTGAGAGAGGAGGGGAAGACAAAGAGGGGGGCAGGTGGTGGTACACCTGGTTAAGCGTTCACATTACAGTGCACAAGGACCCAGGTTCAAGTTCCTGGTCTCCACCTACAGGGGGAAAGCTTCATGCATATGATGAAGCAGGGCTATAGGTGTCTCTCTCTCCCTCTCTTATCTTCCCCTCCCCTCTCAATTTCTCTGTAGGTGGCGCAAAGGGCAAGGACAGGCACAAGGATCCTGGTTCGAGCCCCTGGCTCCCCACCTGCAGGGAAGTCGCTTCACAGGCGGTGAAGCAGGTCTGCAGGTGTCTGTCTTTCTCTCCCCCTCTTTGTCTTCCCCACCTCTCTCCATTTCTCTCTGCCCCATCTAACAATGACAACATCAATAACAACAACTACTACAATAAAACAACCAGGGCAACAAAAATGAAAAATAAATTAATATTAAAAAATTTAAAAAGAAACTAAAAAAAAATTAAAGAGACAGAGAGACACCTACAGACCTGCTTCACCCCCTCTCGGAGGCTCAAACCTGGGTCAGTCCTTACACTTAGTACTATGCATGTCCTTGCGCTCAGTACTATGTACCTTAACAGGGTGCACCACCATTGGGCCCACATCAAATAATCTATAATAAACACTGTAAAACCTTAAGGAGGAAAGAGAAAAATTCATATTGTCAATTTGATTATTTCAGTACCTACCAGCTCAAAACTTTTTTTAAATATAATGCTACAATGTTAACCATACTAGTAACAAAAAGTATAATAACAAACAGCATTAACAAACATGTAAAATACAGATAATTAGATCTGACCATCCCAGACAAGCCTTTATCCTGTTTTATCTCTTTATACTTCTAATTTTATTTATTTATTGAGTTACTTTATTTAGTTTATTTTTTCCACTAATTTTTTTATTTATTATTGTTCAAGAATTATTGGCTATCACATTCTAAGATAAATATTAAACTTAACAAGTATTGATTATGACAATACTGTATATCTAGAGAGTCAAATGAAAATTTGTGAGAGCAAGATAATTAATTAACCAAGTTGCTGCCTTCCAAATTAATGTATAATAATCAAAATAGGTAAGATTTCCTTACATTTTACCTTTTTCTTTTTATTTATTTTTTTTTTAATTTAAGAAAGGAGACATTAACAAAACCATAGGATAAGAGGGGTACAATTCCACACAATTTCCACCACCCGATCTCCATATCTCATTCCCTCCCCTGATAGCTTTCCCATTCTCTATCCCTCTGGAAGTATGGACCTAGGGTCGTTATGGGTTGCAAAAGGTGGAAGGTCTGGCTTCTGTAATTGCTTCCCCGCTGTGCATGGGCATTGACTGGTCGATCCATACTCCCAGTCTGCCTCTCTTTTTCCCTAGTAGGGTGAAGGGTCTCTGGGGAAGTGGAGCTCCAGGGCACATTGGTGGGGTTGTCTGTCCAGGGAAGCCTGGTAGGCATCGTGCTGGCATCTGGAACCTGGTTTATTTAGTTTATTTTAAGCAGAGCACTGCTCATCTCCAATTTATGGTGTTGCTGGGAACTGAACCTGGAAACCTCAGGTATAAATGTCTTTGGCATAAACCATGATGCTATCTTCCCAGTCTAGTGCTTCTAATTTTAACTTAGGCCTGTAGTATAAGACTACATTTTTATGATACTGGAATTTTTTTCTCTTAGTTTTTAAATTAGTTTACTTATTTCATATGCAATAAAGACTTTTACAGGAATGATAGACCAGAGCACCACTCCAACAACTGGAAGGGATCAAACTGAGACCCTTAGGCATGTAAGTCCCATTTCTTTTCTTTTCTTTTTTTTTTTTTAAATAACTTATTTCTTTATTGGGGAATTAATGTTTTACATTCAACAGTAAATATAATAGTTTGTACATGCACAACATTCCCCAGATTCCCATTTAACAATACAACCCCCACTATGTCATTCATCATCTTTCATGGACCTGTATTCTCCCCACCCACCCACCCACCCACCCCAGAGTCTTTTACTTTGGTGTAATTCTCCAATTTCATTTCAGGTTCGGTAAGTCCCATTTCTACTAGCTGAGCTATTTTCTCAGACATGCTCATTTTGTTTTGCTTTTAATTATATAGAAATAGTATCTTCCGGGCTGGGGAGACAGCATAAAGGTTATGCAAAAGCCTTTCAAGCCTGAGGCTCTGAGGTCCGAAGTTCAATCCCCAGCACCACCAAAAGCCAGAACTGAGCAGTATTCTGGTAAAAAATAAATAAATAAAAGAAATAGCATCTTCCTTTTTTTTAAATTTATTTTATTTTTGAGAGATGCAGACAGAGAGAGACATAGAGAGAAATACCAGAGCACTGCTCAGCTCTGGCTTATGGTGGTATGGGGGATTGAACCGGGGACTTTGGAGACTCAAGCATGAGAGTCTGCATAACCATTATGCTATCTCCCCCACCCAGTATCTTCCTTTTAAGTAAGAAAAAAATGTATTCTTGCTGACTCAGATAAAGGACAACCTGTAAAAATATAATGAAAAAAATAAATTTTAAATGTGCTGTAAAAGGGGTTATTTAAAAAAATTATTTAATTCCAATAAAGCTATGTGTGCCACAGGAAGAAAGAAAAAAAAATAGTATCTTCCCTAAATTCTGTACTAATAAGACATAAAAAGGGAGACAAGCAGGGAAAAAAGCATAGATTCATAAACTCATCAAGAAGGATAAAGGGCTATTATTTTATAAGACTGAACACTTAGCAGCTTTCACAGCATATAGTAGGTTTTCCTTTACTTGTGGGGTATGTTCCATAGATAACACTGAAACCTATGTCAAAGTGTTTTTTTTTTTCAATGTGAACATACAGAGACATGTATAAATTAAATATCATATTAGAAATAACTAGCAAAAAAAAAAAAGAACTAGCAATAAAGCAAAACAATTAAATATACACTGTGGTCCAGGAGGTGGCGTAGTGATAAAGCTTTGGACTCTCAAGCATAAGGTCCTGAGTTCGATCCCAGCAGCACATGTGACAGAGTGATGTCTGGTTCTCTCTCTCTCCTCCTAACTTTCTCATTCATAAATAAATAAAATATTTTTAAAAAACAATTATATATACACTAATAAAAGTTATGTGTAGGTTTTTATTTTTGTCCAGCACCAGGTAATTAATGAACCTAAGGTTTGGCACTCAAACAAAACCACCTACCTCTAACTGGCCTATTCTGGCTTATTTTTCAATTTCTTTTTGTTTGTTTTGTTTTTATTTCTTAGCTAGAGACAGAGAAAAATTGAGAGGGAAGCGGGAGATACGGAGAGAGGCAGAGAGACACCTGTAGCCCTGCTTCACCACTTGTGAAGCTTCCCCCCTGCAGGTGGGGACTGGGGCTTGAACCTGGGTCCTTGCACACTGTAATGTGTGTCCTCAACCAAGTGCACCACCACCCAGCCCCTATTTTCCAATTTCTTATTTTGTACAAAGTAAGAAAATAGAAGAGGCAGAGTCAAAAAGAGACACTACAGCATTGCTCCACCATCCATAGCAGACCCCTAAGTTATGCATGGTTATTTTTTGGATTGCAGTTGACCATGAGAAACCAACCAATCATGGAAAGTAAAAGCATGAGCAAGGGAATAGTACTGTATTTGCAATCTTTGCACTGACTTTAGTAGCTAAGTAAACTCTAATCTACAGCAATTTCAACATTTAAGTCAAAACAGATTTCCAGGTTTCCCAAATCCAAATAGGTCGCTAGTTTAAGAGTGGATACTAGTAGCCTCAGAATAAAGTCATTATGTTGCTCTTTCAAAGCATCATATGGCCCAAGCATGAATGGAGGAAAGCACTGATCTACTAAGTAGGTAAAATGTATCACATACATCCTCCAAGTATCTATTTTTGCTTGGTACTAACACTGATTTTGATAAGATCCAATAGTACAGTCAGTCATTTCAAAGCCACAGAAGTAACACACATACATTATGCTTTTTTTTTTTAATGAGAGGAGAGAGGGTGAGGGTAGGTAGCATAATGGTTATGCAGAGATCCTCATGGCTGAGGTTCCAAAGTCTCAAGTTCAATCCCTGCACCACCATAAACCACAGCTGATCAGTGCTCTGGTAAAAGGAGGGGGTGGGGGGAGAGAAAGAGAAGAGAAAGAGAACCAAAGCATCACTCCGGCACATTTGATGCCAGGGATCAAACTTAGGGCCTCATGCTTCAAAGTCTAACACTTTATCCATTGTACTACCTCCAAGTCACATTATATTTCCTCTTAAGGTCACATAAGTGCTTTGGCTCTCCTAAAAAAAACTTGCATGAACCAAAACTCTACTCCAAATAGATACCCTATTCAGGTTAAGTAGCTAACGGTATTAAGTGGGCAGAGGTAGATAACATAATGGTTATGCAAACAGGCTCTCATGCCTGAGGCTCCAGGTTCAATCCCTCGCACCATCAATAAGCCAGAGCTGAGCAGTGTTCTGGTAAAAAAAAAAAAAAAAATTAAGCAAGACATTTTTTAAGCAGCTGAAAGCAGAATCAATAAGGATATTTTATTAAGATGTAAGTATCATATAAAAAAAAAAGGCTACCCCAACAAAGCTTTCAGCAAGTTGTATGGCAGGAAAAGTAGTAAATAACCAGGGATGGGGGGCCCGCACAGTGACGTACCCGGTTAAGCGCACATAGTATTAAATGCAAGGACCTGCTCAAGGATCCAGGTTTGAAACCCTGGCTCCCCACCTGCAGGGGGGACATTTCACAAGCAACAAAACAGGTCTGCAGGCATCTTTCTCTCTCCCTATCTCCCCCTCCTCTCTCAATTCAATTTCTTTCTGTCTTATCCAATAAACTGGAAAACAAATGGCCGCCAGGAACAATGAATTCATAGTGATAGTACTGAGCCCCAGCAATAACCCTGGATGCAAAATATAAAGTAAAATTGTACCATATATATATATATATACACACACATATGTATCCATACACACACATATATATCCACACATGTAGCTCAGTATTGGAGTGTATACTTCATGTATATGAGAACTTGTGTTCAATTCTGGACACTAAAAGAAAAAAAGTTGTAAAATAAAATTAAAACATTAGGGGGGGGGGGCAAAAAAATAGCTCATCAAGTAAGGTGCATACCTTGCCATGCAGGCAGTTGAGGTTCAAACCCAGCACCACATGGGAGATGTTATGGCACAAGGTAGGACTGGAAGAGTGGGTACTCAATCCCCAGTACATATGTACCAGAGTGACTCTCTGGTTCTCTAGCATTAATAAAAAATTAAAAAAGAGAAAGTATAACATGACAACAAGTAGTCCACATCATGAATGTGAAACACATTTTAGCAATGTAATTCAGCATTCCAAAGTATATGTTTTCCCTTTCCTTCCACATATATGCCTTCAGTGTTGATGTATCAAATATTTAAAACAAAAGCTGGTGGCCTGGCAAGTGCAGTAGATAAAGCACAGGCTCTCAAACATGAAATCCTGTGTTCATTTCCTGGAACCACATGTGCCAGAGTAATGTTCTGGTTTTCTCTCTCCTCTTCCCATTCCTTCTCTCACAACTGAAAAAATAAATCTTTAAAATAAGTAAGTAGACAAACAGAAACTTTACACATATGAAGCCCTAACTTTGGTTTCTAGGAACCAGAAAAGTCATGTGATGGTTTTTCTTTCGAAAGTTGCATGGTTTAGAGAAAAAAAAGGGGGGGGGCTTTCAATACCTTACATTTGTTGAAATATTTATGGATCTGTCATACTAGCTACAGAAACCTACCTCTAATTTTCACCTTATTTTATAGTACTTCCTGACAGAACATCCAAAAAAATTAAAGTAGTGTGATCTATAGCTTCTTTTCAGACATGTTTATATGAATTATCTCATAAAAAAACATCTGCTTTTATGTGACTCTTAAAACCCTATGCCCAGAAGCCAATGACTAGTTTATAAGCAAGATAATGACTAGTTCAGTGGAAAAGGTATTATGACAATAAACTAGGGCTGGCTCACCATGTTATGATTTGCTTGCCTAATATGTATGTTTAGCTACTGTAGTCAGCAATGTCCAAATATAAATTTGAAACACTTAATGGCTGGTTCTGTTCTACATTTCAAGCTCATCTTACTTCTTTAACTGAGAGTTTTAACCTAAGGTGCTTCTAAATGTTTTTAATATGAAATATGTTCCCTAGAGTAGAAAAAGAATCAAGAAGCTAAATGGCTACCCGTTTCCCAAAAGTATAAAACTGAACTGTCAAAAATGTTAACTATTTGGGAGTCGGACAGTAGCGTAGCAGGTTAAGCACAAGGACCTTCTTAAAGACCCGGGTTCGAGCACCCTGCTCCTCACCTGCGGGGGGGGGGGGGGGGGGGGCTGGGGGGGGTGGTGGCTTCACAGGCGGTGAAGCAGGTCTGCAGGTGTCTCTTTCTCTTCCCCTCTCTCTTCCTTTCTCTCTGTCCTATCCAACAATATCAATAACAATCATAACAACAATAATAAAACAAGGGCAACAAAAGGGAATAAATAAATATTCAAAAATCTCAACTATTTCAGTATATCTTAACACAAGCTAAAACAACTAAATTTCAAATTAAAACAAAAATAAGCTTCAAATAGGCATGAAGACTGTATTTGAGAAATCAACTGTAAACTTTATGAATACACTCACAGTCATACTGAGAAATACTCTGTTGGCTTTAAGGCTGGTCAGTTATATTTCAAGTACTACTGAGTAGCATGAAGGCACAATAAAACTACAGAAACTTTTTTTAAAGGTTAGTTATGTTTCGCTGACTTAAAAAAAATACTACGTTCAATCTTGACCTATCCAAGCCTTTTCATGGCTCATTTCAGGGCACCCACAAAAAAAAGCAGAATCTAGACTTATCAAACATATGGTGAGGCTAGCCTAGCTCAGTGAGAATGATGGATTACATTGTTTTTCCGTGAGAAAAAGGCGAACCCAACCTGCTCAGAACATTTAATTTGCCTCTGTGATTAGGGGGAAAAAACTGATCAAAAAAGAAAACCTTGAAGAGATTGTTAGTGTCCAGCAACAAAAGCTTTAAAATTAAAAAGCTTAAATACAATAGCTACAGACAAGAACCAGGTATCCGGAACAGAAATGATAATAATTCAGTCAATCTCTAAACTACGAGAAGGTTCACAACAGCACAAACACAGGCTGGTTTACCAGCTAACTTTTCTGGCCTTGTATCTGAGAGACAGACATCAAAGCTGACAATAACAGCAGCCCCTGAGCTTTTCCAGCAAATTAAACGATAATCTGGAGAAAGGAGGAAACAAAAAACAAAAACAAAATCGAAGAACAAAACCTGCTGCCCAGCGAAGCGCCTTATAATTAGAAGCAGTGAACCGACAGGTGGGAAAATAAATTGTAACCGGGCAGCAAGAGGTTGTTAAAACACGGCTCAAGGTCTGAGCGTGTTAAGACTCCCGGTTACAGAGCCAAGGTAATTTACACACACTTCCTTTAGCGCAATTCCTCCGGCAGAGATGAGACTGGGAAACGCCAGGCTACGCCGGGAACCACATACCATTTTAAAACACCGTCACCCTCCCGAGCAGAAAACAGACATTCTCCTCCCAAGTCTCTCCACGAGTTCTCCCCGCGCCGAGAAGGGAAGCGGGCGGCCGCCTCCGTAACGAGAGAAGCCGGCAACAGCCCCGCCGCGCGGCCGCCACGCCTTCCTCCCGCCACGGCGGGGGCCGCGGGGCGGCGGGTCACATTTCTCCTCCCCGACAATCACACGCACTCACGTCCCCGGGGCTGACACCCTCCAGGCCGGCCGCTCGGCGCCGCTAGTGACTTGGCCCCGAAGCCAAAGGACGCGGCCATCGGCCGGGGCGCTCCGGTTGCGCGTGTGCAAGCGCGCGTGTGTGTGGCTTCCCCTCAGTCAAAAGCCCCGAAGTCTCCGCAGCGACGGCCTAGGGCTGCGGTGGGGGCCGCGGCGCCGGGGGGGACTAAACAAAACTTCAGTTGCTGGGAAGAGCCGTTGCGCAACCCCGAGCAGGGGGAGGCCGGGGCTGCCCGGCCTGAGCGCCGCTTCCCGGAGGCTGCGCCACCGAGCGCGCAAAGCGCGCGCGGCCCTACGTCCGGCGGCCTCGGGCCTGGGAACAGCCGGGCCTCGACGGGCCGCCGCCACAGGCCGCCCGGGGGCGCGGGCGGCCCTGGGCATGGGGGCCGCGGGGGTCTTGCTCAGGGACCCGCGGGCTCCCAGGCCTCCAGACCGGAGGGGTCCCCCACCCTCAGCCTGGGCCTGGGTGGGGGCGCCCTTCGTCCCTCTCTCTTACCTTCCTAGAGGCCCGAGCTCTCCCCTCGCCGGGCGGCCGCAACCCTGAGCATGTCCGGAGTGGGGTGCGGGGCCGTGCCGGGGACAGGGAGCCAGGCGCTTCAGCAGGCGGCACCACCCAGCCCGGGCTCAGCCCCTCTCCGCGGCCGCTGCCATCTTGTCCTGGCGGCTAAGAGGAAACGGCGAGAAACCCTCCCCCGACCGCTGCTGCTGCTGCTCTGGCTGCTCTGGCTGCTGAGCGCCGGGCCCGTCTCCCTCATCTTCCCTCCCGGGGCCTCGGGGTGGGGACGGCTGGGTAGGCGACGGGTGGTGAGAGGCCGGCCAGCCGGCCTCCGATTGCTGGGGCCTACGGGCGGCGCAGGGAGCGGGGCCCGCGACGGTTGGAACCCATTCCTGACAGCCCAGCGGAGAGAGGAGGGAGGGAGCCGGCCGGGAGACGCGGCGACGGCGGGGCCAGCGGCTCGGTGTCCTCAGGTCGCCGCTCAGCCAGCAGTCGTCACGGTGGCAGCTGCCGCCGGCCGCCCCAGTCTCGGGGCCCCTCCTCTGCGCCCGCCGGCCTCGGCCGCCGCCTCCGCAGCGCCACCGCCCGCCCGGCCGCGCAGCGCGCCGAGCCCGGGCGGCCCCGCTGGGCTCAGGGCTCCAAGGCTCCACGAAGCCCCTCCCCGGGGCCCGCCCGGCCGGCCGCGCCCTAGTAGCTCTGTGCCACCCTAGCGGCCAGCGAGGATCCGACCTCCCAGCTCCCTCGCCTCTTTCCCGGTGTTCAGAGAGAATCCGTCAGGGTGCCCCTGCTCTTCTGAGCCTCACTGTAAGCACACTCCGCCAAAAACCGTCTTTTAGAAAGAGATTTTTTTTAAGGATTGAAAGGAGGAAGCATGGTTTTATAGGCTTTTGAGGATTCCAAAATTATCAGTTCCCTTTCTACTCCACTTAGGATGTTGTTTTTTTTTTTTTGCAGGAATTTTTAAAGGGTCCAAATCTAAGAAATATCCAGTGAACTTCAGTCTAAAATAGATTCTTTCTCATTCCCCCCCCCCAAAAAAAGTCAACGAATTGCACGTTCAGATTAAAGAGTTGGAAAAAGGGCTCTCTGGGAATTTTTCCAAGAGCTTCCTTCCCCAAAATCCACACTGTGAAGTTCACTTACCTCTGTGTCGACAATTCTCCATCAAGTCAGTTCTTCTCCCAGAGATTAGTTACCTTCCTCCTAGAAACTAAGAAATCAACAGAATGGCCCAGCCCATCTCAAACGACAATCATAGAACCATAGAATTTTAGAGATGAAAGAATCTTAGAGATCCTAGGTCCAAACTCCTACCTAAGCAAAGATAAGAGTTGAAAGAAGGTCAAATCCCCCGACCGCAGTTATACAGCAAATTCCTGGCCTGCTATCTATCTCTTGTCTCTCCCCCCTAGAAAACTGACATTTTATTTTTGATGATTCACTTAATTTTTTGTTTGTTTGTTTTGGTTTTTGTTTTGTTACCAGAGCACTGCTCAGCTCTGGCTTATAGTGGTGCAAGGAATTGAACTTGGGACTTTGGAGCCTCAGGCATGAGAGTCTCTTTGCATAACCATTATGCTATCTACCCCTGCCCATTCACTTAATTTTTTTAAGTACTTGTTTTCTCTGGGTTTTTATTTGTTTGCTTGTTTGTTTGTTTTGAATACTTTAGCCTTTGGAAAATAGTTTTCTCTGTTCTCTTCATAATCTTCACTAGAAGGATTGAGTTTTCCACTTGTGTATATTTATCCCCAGACATTTTCTATTGCAGCAACTGGGGTAGGGCAAAAGGACAAAAGGAGTGGCAAGTTGCAGAACATTTAATACTACATATGCTTCCCCTGCTGCTTTTCAAAGTAGAAGACTATTTGCAGAATGACTTTAAAAAGAGAAAGATAAAAAAAAAAAAGTGAGACAGAAAGATGCCTTGAGGCTGTTGGAAATAACATTTTTGAATAACAGTTGTTTCCTTCAGATTAGAGAGGATAACCATTTGAAAAGACTTCCAAAATAGAAAAGCAAAACAATAACTGTCTCTCAGATAGTAGCATATTAGCCCTTCCTTTTTACTTAGTATTTAGCTACTTTTGATATTTTTAAAAGCAATCAGGGCAGAGGGTAGATAGCACAGTGGTTATGCAAACAGGCTCTCATGCCTGAGACTCCAATGTCCCAGGTTCAATCCCCCACACCACCATAAGCCAGAACCTGAACAGTGTTCTGGTAAGAAAAAAAAGAATGTAAACCACCTTAAAAAAAAAAAAAAGTAATCATTAAAAGAACCTACAAAGGGGGTGGGGGGAGAAGCAGCATAATGGTTATGCAAACAGACTCTCATGCCTGAGGCTCCTAAACCCCAGGTTCAATCCCCCACACCACCATAAACCAGAGATGAGCAGTGCTTTGCTGTTTCTCTGTGTGTGTGTGTGTGTGTGTCTCTGCATCTCTCTCAAAAAAAAAAAATTAAATTAAATTTTTAAAAAAGAACCTAAAAAGGACATAATCATTATTCAAAAGCAAAAAATTACAAGAGGAAAGTTTATCAGTGAACAAAAAAATATATATATTCCTCTAGAATCTTGTAGCTGGGGGGAATAGTTTAACTGATAGAACTTTGGACTTTGATGCCTGAGGTTCCTGGTTCAATCCCTGGAGCCACATGTACCAGAGTGATGCTCTGGCTTGTCTCTCCTCTCTGTCTCATGTGAATTTCTCTGTTTCTCACATGTAATAAAAATTTTTAAATAATAAATAAGGGCAGAAGGTAGATAGCATAATGGTTTTGCAAAGAGATACTCATGCCTGAGGCTTCAGAGTCCCAGGTTCAAGCCTCAGCACCACCATAAACCAGAGTTGAACAGTGCTCTGGTAAAAAAAAAAAAAAAAAAAAAGGAGAGAGAGAGAATAAGCTCTGCTGGTATAGTTAAAATTAATTTGACTTAAAAATAAATAAAACTTCAAGTATTTGAATGTTTGCAAAACATGCATCCAGGTTTACTCTAATGAAAGACTTACATTCTCCTTAATTTGAGCTCTTGCTCCACTTACAAAGCCGGAAATGGGGAGGATTTTTTCCTCCTTCCTATCTCTGGTTTCAGAATTCCTAGGAAGAAACTGTCCTGTGTCAGATATTTTTATCTCTTATTATTGTCTCTGGGACTTCAGTGCTCTCGATCAACTTTTTCAGATTGAAAGAGAGAGAGAGGGGTTGAGGGAGAGACATACCAATTAAGCTTCCTTCAGTGTGGTAGGGGCCAGGTTTGAACCTAGGTCTTGGGTAGAGCGTAACAACCTCCATCCCAGGTAAACTATGTTGCTGACTTTTTTTTTTTTAAACATTGCACTGTCAGTGCCTAACACAGCAAGAGACTCATAGTAAATACTTAGTAAAAGTTGTGAAATAACCAAGACATACCAGTCAGCATTCTTTTCCATTTTATATACCTAACTTTAACTTTTTTTCTGGGAGGAATTAAACCATTTTAGCAAGGAAGGGTGTTACCATGCATCAGGCTGGAAGGATGGGATTAAAGGTCCTTCGCCCAGCCAGAATCTCCACATCTTCACAGTAGAAAGTAGAAAGGGGGCTTTGTAAGTGGTGAAGCAGTGTTGCAGGTGTCTCTCTGTCTCTTTCCCTCTCAATCACCCCTCCCCTCTTGATTTCTGACTGTCTCTATCCAATAAGTAAAAAAGATTTAAAAAAAAAGTAAAAATAGTGGTCTGGGAGGTGGCACAGTGGAGAAAGCATTGGGCTCTCAAGCATGGGGTCCTGAGTTCAATCCCTGGCAGCACATGTACCAAAATGATGTCTGGTTCCTTCTCTTTCTCCTCCTATCTAATAAATGAATTCTTTAAAAAAAAAATTAAAAATAAAAAAGAAAGTAGAAAGAGGTAGATAACATAATGATTATGCAAGGAAACTTTAAAAAAAATATTTATTTTTCCTTTTGTTACCCTTGCTTATTTTTTAATTGTTGTTATTGTTGTTATTGATGTCATCATTATTAGATAGGACAGAGAGAAATAGAGAGAGAAGGGGAAGCCAGAGAGCAGAGAGGGGGAAAGAAAGACACCTGCAGACCTGCTTTACCGCCTGTGAAGTGACGCCCCTGCAGGTGGGGAGGTGGGAGCTGGAATCTGGATCCTTAGGCCAGTCCTTGTGTTTCATGCCACTTGCACTTAACCCACTGAAATACTGCCTGACTCCCACAAGGAAACTTTCATGCCTGAGGCCCCAAAGTCCCAGGTTCAATCACCTGCACTACCATAAACCAGAGCTGAGCAGTGCTCTGGTTTAAAAAAAAAAAAAAGGGGAGTCAGCGGTAGTACAGTACAAAGCACAAGGACCAGCCTAAGGATCCTGATTCTAGCCCCCAGCTCCCCACCTGCAGGGAGGTCACTTCACAGGTGGTGAAGCAGGTCTGCAGGTATCTATCTTTCCCCCTTTCTGCCTTCCCCTCCTCTCTCCATATCTCTCTGTCCTATCCAACAATGATGACATCAATAACAATTACAACTACAACAATAAAACAACAAGGGCAACAATAAAGGAAATAAATTTTTTAATAAAAAAGTAGAAATGCTAATGTAATCTCTTTAACATCTCCAATTTGAACAACATACAGATACTTTTTCAAGTGATGAATTTTATGAAACCTTTAAGGGGGGGCTGGGGGTTGGGAAGATAGCATAATGGTTAAGCAAAAGGTGTTTATACCTGAGACTCTAAGATCTTAGGTTCAACACCACCATGAACCAGAGCCCGAGGCTTTCTCTGTATCTTTTTCTCTGTCTATTTACTTAATAATAAAATATTTTAATGGGGCATTTTTCAGTACCAAATTCTCTCCCTCATTTCTAAATTATCTTTTTAAAATGTAGAACAGACCAGCAAAATAGCTCACCTGGACTGTGTGCTTGCTTCGTCATGGATGTTAGCCTGGCCCCCACCAGACTGGAGGAACCTTTGGTGCTTATGTGATGTCTTTCCCTTTCTACTTCTGTCTCTGAAAAAGTTGGCTCAAAACTATAAAGGCAAAAAAAATAAATAAAAATTTAAAATAAAAAGTGGGTGGGGTAAGGTGGGGGTGGGGAGGGGCAGGTGGTGGTGATTTTATTAAACACAAGGTTACAGTGAGCAAGAACCCAGGTACAAGCTCCTGATCCCCACCTAAAGGGGAAAAGCCTCACAAGAAGTAAAGCAGGACTGCAGGTCTCTTTCCCTCTCTACCTCCCCCCCTTCTTAATTTCCCTCTGCCACTATCAAATAATGAATAAATAAGCAGAGATTACAAGAAAAGTTAATTTTGCATAAAAAGCCAAATGAAGGGAAAAAAAGCAAAATGGGGGTCGGAGCAGTGGGGAAGGGCAGGAGGTGGCTTAACAGGAGAGGGAGCATATTACCAGGTACAAGGACCTACGTTGGAGTCCCAGAGCACAACATGGGAGCTCCTGACAGAGGGAAAGTTCACAATGCATAGAGTTGTGCTGTGGTGTCGGTCTGTCTGGACCTACCTATCTTCCTATTTATCTACCAACCTACGTCTGTCTTTAACCCTCTATATAGAGGAAAGAAGAAAAAATGGTACCAGTGAAGTCATACATACAGTCCCAGTGATAACCCTGGTGGCAAAAATAATTGTAAACTAAACAAATCTTATTGAAACAAACAAAAACAACAGCAAAAAGCTATTGCTCACCTAGATAATGTGTCTGTTTTCCCATGTGTGTAACCAATGTTCAAGTTCAAGTCCATATTGCAGTGGAGGAAGCTTTACTGTTGTAGTATCTTTTGCTTTCTCTGTCTTTATCTGAAAAAGCCAACCTGGAACAGTGAAGTACTGGAAATTATATACAAAACAATGTGCTATATTTTAAGCAGGTAGTTTTACAGGATGGTAGTCTATGAGTTTATAAGGATCTAGAAAGTTAACTGTTACACAATTATAAATATTATTAATAATAAGAGACATAGGAAGAGGTAGATAGCATAATGGTTATACTAAGAGACACTCATGCCTGAGGCTTCAAACTCCTAGGTTTAATCCTTTGTGCTACCATAAAGCTGAGCTAAGCAGTACTCAGGTGAAGAAAAAGAAAAAAGACCACCAAGCTAGAGAACCTGGAAGAAATGAATGATTTCCTAGATACCTACCAACTTCCAAAACTAAGTAAAGAGGAAGTGGATAACATGAACAGGCCCATCACAGCTAATGAAATTGAAACAGTTATCAAAAATCTTCCCAAAAATAAAAGTCCTGGACCAGATGGTTTTAAAAATGAATTCTACAAAACCTTCAAAGAAGAACTAATATCTCTACTTTTAAAAGTCTTCCAGAAGATTGAAGACACTGGAATACTCCCTGCCAGCTTCTATGAAGCCAACATCACCCTGATACCAAAAGCAGATAGGGACACAACCAAAAAAGAAAATTACAGACCAATATCTCTGATGAACATAGATGCGAAAATACTGAACAAAATTCTAGCCAACCGGATACAGCAGTATATCAAAAAGATTGTTCATCATGACCAAGTGGGGTTTATCCCAGACATGCAAGGTTGGTTTAATATACATAAATCAATCATTGTGATCCACCACATCAACAAAAGCAAGACCAAAAACCACATGGTCATATCAATAGATGCAGAGAAAGCCTTTGACAAAATACAACATCCCTTTATGATCAAAACACTACAAAAAATGGGAATAGATGGAAAATTCCTGAAGATAGTGGAGTCTATATATAGCAAACCTACAGCCAACATCATACTCAATGGTGAAAAACTGGAAGCATTTCCACTCAGATCAGGTACTAGACAGGGCTGCCCACTATCACCATTACTATTCAACATAGTGTTGGAAGTTCTTGCCATAGCAATCAGGCAAGAGCAAGGAATTAAAGGGATACAGATTGGAAGAGAAGAAGTCAAACTCTCCTTATTTGCAGATGACATGATAGTATACATGGAAAAAACCTAAGGAATCCAGCAAGAAGCTTTTGGAAATCATCAGGCAATACAGTAATGTGTCAGGCTATAAAATTAACATTCAAAAGTCAGTGGCATTCCTCTATGCAAACACTAAGTTAGAAGAAATTGAAATACAGAAATCAGTTCCTTTTTCTATAGCAACAAAAACAATAAAATATCTAGGAATAAACCTAACCAAAGAAGTGAAAGACTTGTATACTGAAAATTATGAGTCACTACTCAAAGAAATTGAAAAAGACACAAAGAAGTGGAAAGATATTCCATGTTCATGGGTTGAAAGAATTAACATCATCAAAATGAATATATTACCCAGAGCCATCTACAAATTTAATGCTATCCCCATCAAGATCCCAAGCACATTTTTTAGGAGAATAGAAAAAATGCTACAAATGTTTATCTGGAACCAGAAAAGACCTAGAATTGCCAAAACAATCTTGAGAAAAAAGAACAGAACTGGAGGCATCACACTCCCAGATCTCAAACTGTATTATAGGGCCATTGTCATCAAAACTGCTTGGTACTGGAACATGAACAGACACACTGACCAGTGGAATAGAACTGAGAGCCCAGAAATGAGGCCCCACACGTATGGACATCTAATCTTTGACAAAGGGGCCCAGACTATTATATGGGGGAAGCAGAGTCTCTTCAACAAATGGTGTTGGAAACAATGGGTTGAAACATGCAGAAGACTGAAACTGAATTACTGTATTTCACCAAATACAAAAGTAAATTCCAAGTGGATCAAGGACTTGGGTGTTAGACCAGAAACTATCAGATACTTAGAGGAAAATATTGGCAGAACTTTTTTCCGCATAAATTTTAAAGACATTTTCAATGAAACGAATCCAATTACAAGGAAGACTAAGGCAAGTATAAACCTATGGGACTACATCAAATTAAAAAGCTTCTTCACAGCAAAAGAAACCACTACCCAAACCAAGAGACCCCTCACAGAATGGGAGAAGATCTTTACATGCCATACATCAGATAAGAGTTTAATAACCAACATATATAAAGAGCTTGCCAGACTCAACAACAAGACAACAAATAACCCCATCCAAAAATGGGGGGAGGACTTGGACAGAATATTCACCACAGAAGAGATCCAAAAGGCTGAGAAACACATGAAAAAATGCTCCAAGTCTCTGATTGTCAGAGAAATGCAAATCAAGACAACAATGAGATATCACTTCACTCCTGTGAGAATGTCACACATCAGAAAAGGTAACAGCAGAAAATGCTGAAGAGGGTGTGGGGTCAAAGGAACCCTCCTGCACTGCTACTGCTGGTGGGAATGTCAATTGGTCCAACCTCTGTGGAGAACAGTCTGGAGAACTCTCAGAAGGCTAGAAATGGATCTACCCTATGACCCTGCAATTCCCCTCCTGGGGATATATCCTAAGGAACCCAACACATCCATCCAAAAAGATCTGTGTACACATATGTTCTTGGCAGCACAATTTGTAATAGCCAAAACCTGGAAGCAACCCAGGTGTCCAACAACAGATGAGTGGCTGAGCAAGTTGTGGTATATATACACAATGGAATACTACTCAGCTGTAAAAAATGGTGACTTCACCGTTTTCAGCCGATCTTGGATGGACCTTGAAAAAATCATGTTGAGTGAAATAAGTCAGAAACAGAAGGATAAATATGGGATGATCTCATTCTCAGGCCGAAGTTGAAAAACAAGATCAGAAAAGAAAACACAAGTAGAACCTGAAATGGAATTGGAGTATTACACCAAAGTAAAAGACTCTGGGGTGGGTGGGTGGGTGGGGAGAATACAGGTCCATGAAAGATGATGAATAACATAGTGTGGGTTGTATTGTTAAATGGGAATCTGGGGAATGTTATGCATGTACAAACTATTGTATTTACTGTTGAATGTAAAACATTAATTCCCCCCAAAAAATAAAAATAAAATAAAATAAAAAAATAATAATAAAAACATACAAACAGGACAGGGGTAGACAGCATAATGGTTATGCAAGGAGACTTTCATGCCTGAGGCTCTGAAGTCCCAGGTTCAGTCCCCTGCACCACCAAAAGCCAGAGCTGATCAGTGCTCTGGTAAAAAAAAAAAAAAAAAGAGAGAGAGAGAGAGACAGAGAGAGACTGCAATTAAAAAAACAAAACACAACGCAATGATTGCCACCTCAACATGCTTCACTTCAGACTGTGTCCAGAGACTTCACGTGTGGAATGACAACCCTTCAGCTTCATTACTCGGGTAAGACCTTTCCTTTCATAGTATACTCTAATTCCATCTCAGGTGGTTCACTTTCTAACAAAGTCCCAAAACCTAGATATACACCAGTTTCTGTGTGAGAGAGCATATGCTCACACGTATCCATAAACTACTGCAAAATATATACCTGAAATCAGAAGTACACTAGAGTTTGCAGTGAGTATCCCCCTAACACTTCCTCCCGCTATTCCAAGCTTTGGGTCCATGATTGCTCAACAATTTGTTTGGCTTTGTATGTTGACTCTCTTTTCAGTCACCAGGTTCCAGATGTCATCAGGATGCCGGCCAGGCTTCCCTGGACTGAAGACCCCACCAATATGTCCTGGAGCAACGCTTCCCCAGAGACCCACCCTACTAGGGAAAGAGAGAGGCAGACTGGGAGTATGGACCGACCAGTCAATGCCCATGTTCAGGGACCAACCAGTCAACGCCCATGTTCAGCGGAGAAGCAATTACAGAAGCCAGACCTTCCACCTTCTACCACCCACAATAACCCTGGGTCCATACTCCCAGAGGGATAGAGAGTGGGAAAGCTATCAGGGGAGGGGGTGGGATATGGAGACTGGGTGGTGGGAATTGTGTGGAGTTGTACCCCTCCTACCCTATGGTTTTGTTAATTTATCCTTTCTTAAATAAAAAAAATTTTAAAAAAAGAAGAAAAAAGAGAGAAAGAATCATGCTGTGAGAGGGTAGAAAGAAGATTTAGTCAAATGGAAATATGAGGAAGTCATTTAAAAAGGAAGAAAGAAAAATTAAAAAAAAAAAGTGGAACCCCACACCTATGGACATCTAATCTTTGATAAGGGGGCCCAAAGTATTAAATGGAAGAAGGAGACTCTCTTCAATAAATGGTGCTGGGAAAACTGGGTTGAAACATGCAGAAGAATGAAACTGAACCACTTTATCTCACCAGAAACAAAAATCAACTCCAAATGGATTAAAGACCTGTATGTTAGACCAGAATAAATCAAATACTTAGAGGAAAACATTGGTAAACACTTTCCCACCTAAACCTCAAGGACATCTTTGATGAAACAAACCCAAATGCAAGGAAGACTAAAGCAGAAACAAACAAATGGGACTATATTAAATTGAAAAGCTTCTGCACAGCCAAAGAAACTATCACACAAACAAAGAGACCCCTCACAGAATGGGAGAAGATCTGCACATGACATACATCAAACAAGAAACTAATCACCAAAATATACAAAGAGCTCAGCAGACTTAGCACCAAAAAAGCAAATGACCCCATCCATAAATGGGCAGAGGATATGAACAAAACATTCACTCCAGAGGAGATCCAAAAGGCTAACAAACATATGAAAAACTGCTCCAGGTCACTGATTATCAGAGAAATGCAAATAAAAACAACATTGAGATACCACCTCACTCCTATGAGAATGGCATACATCAAAAAGGACAGCAACAACAAGTGTTGGAGAGGCTGTGGGGACAGAGGAACCCTTCTGCACTGCTGGTGGGAATGTAAATTGGTCCAGCCTCTGTGGAGAGCAGTCTGGAGAACTCTCACAAGGCTAGACATGGACCTTCCATATGATCCAGTAATTCCTGTCCTGGGGATCTACCCCAAGGACTCCATAACACCCAACCAAAAAGAGGTGTGTACTCCTATGTTCATAGCAGCATAATTCATAATAGCTAAAACCTGAAAGCAACCCAGGTGCCCAACAACAGATGAGTGGCTGAGAAAGCTGTGGTCTATATACACAATGGAATACTATACAGCTACTAAGAACAATGAACTCAACTTCTCTGATCCATCTTGGTCAGAGCTAGAAGGAATTATGTTAAGTGAGCTAAGTCAGAAAGATAAAGATGAGTATGGGGTGATCCCACTCAACAGAAGTTGAGAAAGGGGAGTCAGGCGGTAGCGCAGCGGGTTAAGAGCAGGTGGCGCAAAGCATAAGGACCGGAGGAAGGATCCCGGTTTGAGCCCCTGGCTCCCTACCTGCAGGGGAGTCGCTTCACAGGCGGTGAAGCAGGTCTGCAGGTGTCTGTCTTTCACTCCCCCTCTCTGTCTTCCCCTCCTCTCTCCATTTCTCTCTGTCCTATCCAACAACGATGACATCAATAATAACTACAACAATAAAACAACAAGGACAACAAAAGGGAATAAATAAATAAATATAAAAATTTTTTAAAAAAAGTTGAGAAAGAAGATCAGAAAGGGAAACTAAAAGCAGGATCTGACTAAATTGAAAGTAGGGCACCAAAGTAAAAAACCCTGTGGTGAGGGGGAGGATGGACATGCGGCTTCCTGGGCAGGCGGGAGGGGGAGGGGGGGTGGGGGTGGGTAGGATGGGACACAATCTTTTGGTGATGGGAATGGTGTTTATGTACACATCTATTAAATTGTAGTCATATAAATCACTATTTAATTAATATGAGAGGGGGAAAATTGATTGTATGTCTAACAAAGGGACTTTTCAAAGTTAACCCAATTACCAAATAATGTGATGTTAACAATTAGTATCCATTGTCTTCTTGAACCCTAAGACAGCAGGAACCTCACATTTCCACTATAGAGCCTAAACTTCCCCCAGTCCTGGGACCCTAGGGTAGGGCCCACTTTCCCACATGCTTCTCCCAATTCTTATCAAATAATATTGCATCCGCTGATTGCAACCTAATCAACACAACAAGTGCCATCCCAGCATGCTTCACTACAGACTGTGTCCAGAGACTTCAGGTGTGGAATGACAACCCTTCAGCTTCATCACTCGGGTGAGACCTTTCCTTTCATAGTATTCTCTAACTCCATCCCAGGTGGATCACTTCCTAACAAAGTCCCAAAACCTAGATATAGACCAGGTTCCAGGAGATAGAGCATATGTCCACACGTATCCATAAACCAGGGCAAATATATACCTGAAAGCAGTAGTACACTAGAGTTTGTAATGAGTACCCCCTAACACTTTATCTCCACTATTCCATCCTTTGGGTCCATGATTCTTCAGCAATTTGTTTGGCTTTGTATGTTAACTGTCTTTTCAGCCCCCAGGTTCCAGATGCCACCAGGATGCCGACCAGGCTTCCCTGGACTAAAGACCCCACCAATGTGTCCTGGAGCTCCGCTTCCCCAGAGACCCATCCTACTAGGGAAAGAGAGAGGCAGACTAGGAGTATGGGTCGACCAGTCAATGCCCATGTTCAGTGGGGAAGCAGTTACAGAAGCCAGACCTTCCACCTCCATGCTCCCAGAGGGATAGAGAATGGGAAAGCTAGTGGGGAGGGGATGGGATATAGAGATGGGTGGCAGGAATTGTGTGGAGCTGTAACCCCCCATCCTATGATTTTGTTAATGTCTCCTTTCTTAAATAAATAAAACTTGGTTCCAGAAAGTCCAGCAGTAGCGCAGCGGGTTAAGCGCATGTGACGCAAAGCGCAAGGACCAGCATAAGGATCCCGGTCCCAGCCCCCGGCTCCCCACCTGCAGGGAGGTTGCTTCACAGGTGGTGAAGCAGGTCTGCAGGTGTCTATCTTTCTCTCCCCCTCTGTCTTCCCCTCCTCTCTCCATTTCTCTCTGTCCTATCCAACGTCGACATCAATAACAACAACAATAAAACAACAAGGGCAACAAAAAGGAATAAATAAAATAATGAAAAGTGCAAAATGAAAAGGATTTCAAGATGGTGCAAAATGAAAAGGATTTCAAGATGGTGACAGCACAAAGTATCAGGTCAATTACAGACCTTTGATGCATGAGACAATGTGCAAGGTTGGATGACAGTGAATGCAAGTGAATGAGTAAATGAAAATTGAGATATCAATCTCAATGGATTAGCCAGAACAAAGCGAACACTTGAAGCAGAAGAAAAGACATATGTAAAATCCACATCGAAAGAGAGATTTTGAGAAACTGTAAAACACTACCATACCACCTCACCCCACCCTTCCCCAGGCCCAGAAGTTAAATTAGGTCCTAAAGCCAGGAATTTTTGTCTGTTTATTGGCTACTCCATCCCCAGGTTACCACGGATATATAAAATATAACTTGATAAATACAAAATGAAGGAATGAAAATTCTGAGTAAGTAGCAAGTAGTCACAATTATTTTAGATCAGCCAAGACTCCACCCCATTCTTTCTCTCTTTGGTTTTTCTCCCAACCCTTATGCCTATAATTACTCTGTACAAAGGTGAGACCTCCATGTACTTACTTCCTTACTAGTCTTCACCACTGCTGTTGTTCCTCAGTGTACTCCATAGAGAAGACAATCTGAAGATAAGGCACTCCACAGACTCCAGTGATTTAGCCAGTGATACTAAGACTTCTCCAAAGGAAAACCTTACAACTTGATCACAAAGCCTGAGTCATCAAGTTACCCTTCCTTGAGGAAAATAGGGTTTTTGTTTTCCTCCAGAGCCTAGGTATTGTTTTCCTGACATTGGGTGAAGGAGAGGATCTAGTCAACCAAAAAGAGGTCTGTCTCCTCTCACCCTAGAGGTCCTGAAATCCGTATGCAAATAATTTACCCACTCCCTAGAGATCAACTTTGAATACCTAGGCCTCAAGGAGGGGCAACTGAAAAGGGAAAAAAAAAAAAACATCCAGGAATGTCTCAATCCTATCTGTATTTGCATAGCTAAAAGGCTATCATCTCACATACTGTAACTTTTTTTTTTTAATTTTTATTTTATTTTATTTTTGAGAGAGATGCAGACAGAGAGAGACACAGAGAGAAACACCAGAGCACTGCTCAGCTTTGGCTTATGGTGGTATGGAGGATTGAACCTGGGACTTTGGAGCCTCAGGCATGAGAGTCTCTTTGCATAACCATTATGCTATCTCTCCTACCCTCACATACTGTAACTCTTTGATGAAATACGAAGTCCTGTTACCCTTCCTTAAAAAAAAATTGTCCACTAAATTAATGCAGATGAAAATCATGTCATCAATCTAGAAGTTCACAAATATTGACCTGGGAGTTTGGTATCAGCAATCTCATCTAGTAAAATTTATCCTTGAAAAATCATCCAGGGCTGAGGAGACAGCATAATGGTTCTGCAAAAGTCTTTTAGCCTGAGGCTCTGAGGTCCTAGGTTCAGTCCCCAGCACCACAATAAGCCAGAATTGAGCAGTATTCTGGTCTTTTCCTCTCTCCCCCTCCCCCACATCTTTTCCTCTTTATCTACTCTTTTTTAAAATATTTTATTTTGTTACTTTTTAATATTTATTTATTCCTTTTTGTTGCCCTTGTTGTTTTATTGTTGTAGTTATTAATGTCGTTGTTGGATAGGACAGAGAGAAATGGAGAGAGGAGGGGAAGACAGAGAGGGGGAGAGAAAGATAGACACCTGCAGACCTGCTTCACCACCTGTGAAGCAACCCCCCTGCAGGTGGGGAGCAGGGCTCGGCTCGAACCGGGATCCTAATGCAGGTCCTTGCACTTTGCACCACCTGGATGTGCTTAACCTGCTGTGCTACTGTCCGACTCCCTATTTATTTTATTTTTGAGAGAGAAAGAGGGACACCAGAGCACTGTACAGCTCTGGCTTATTGTGGTGCAGGAGATTGAACCTGGTACTTTGGAGCCTAAGGCATGATAATATCTTTGCATAACCACTATGCTATCTACTCCCATCCTACTCTTTCTAATTAAAATAAAATAAATAAATATTAAAAAGCACAAAAAAAAAGAAAAAAAGTTTAAAAAAAAAAAAAAAGAAAAAGAAAAGAAAAATCATCCAAAATAGGACTGAGAAGATAGCATGATGGTTTGGCAAAAGACTTTCATGCTTGAGGCTCTGAAGTCCCAGGTTCAGTTCCCAACATCACCATAAATTAGAGCTGATCATTGCTCTGGTCTCACCCTCTCTATATATCATTCTCATTTTTAAAAATATTTTTAAAATATATATTGTCTCCAGGATTATCATTGGGGCTCTGTGCCCACACTACAAATCCACTGCTCCTGGTGGCCACTTTTTCCATCTTTATTTGGCAGGACAGAGAGAAATTGAAAGAGGAGGAGAAGACAAAAAGGGGTGAGAAAGACACCTGCAGACCTGCTTCACCACTTGTGAAGCAAACCCCCTGCAGGTGGGGACCCGGGGGCTTGAATGGGGATCCTTACGCCGGTCCTTGAGCTTCATACTATGTGTGCTTAATCTGCTGCACTACCACTCGACCCTCTAGCCTTCTTATTTTGTTCATGACATTTCCCTGCATACAAATCTTCAAACTGTTTCACCTACTATAGATGACTAGTAACTCAAGGATAACTATTATTGTTTTCATTTTACAGATTAGGGAACTGAATAAAACACTTCTGTCCAAAGTCATGTACTAAAAGATAGAGCTGAATTTGTACCCCAACTACCTGACCGTAACCACCTATCCCAAATGAAAGATTTTTTTCAACTAAATTTAAAAATACTGAAGGGGGCGGCGCGGGAGGTGGTGCACCTGGTTAAAGTGCACATATTACCAAGCAAAAGGACACAGGCCCAAACCCCTACTTCACCCCCTCACCCCCAACCCCCTACCCCTGTGCAGGGGGATCACTCCACAAGTGAACAAGCTGGTCTGCAGGTATCTATCTCTCTACCCTCCCTATTTCCCCATTCTCTTTCAATTTCTCTCTGTCTTATATAGTAAAAATTAGAAAGAAGGAAAAAAAAAAAAAAGATGGACACCGGGAGCAGTGGATTCACAGTGCCGGCACCCAGCTCTGGAAATAACCCTGGTAGCAGAAAAAAAAAAAAAAAAAAACCAGAAACAAAACAAACAAAACCGTTGAGGGGCCTGGTGGTGACACATCTGGTTAAGGGCAAACACTATCATATGCAATGACCTGGGTTCAAATCTCTTGTAGGAGGAAAGTTTCACAAGTGATAAAACAGTGCCACAGGTGTCTCTGTATTTCTTTCCTTCTCTCTCCCCTTACCTCTGTCCTATCAATAAAAGTAAAATTAAAAATACTTGAAAATGTTTTTGAAGATTTTATTTGTTCATGAAAAGATAGGAGAGAGACGGGGGAAGAAAGAAAGAAAGAAAGAAAGAAAGAAAGAAAGAAAGAAAAAATATCACTCTGTACATGTGATCAAGCTACAACTTCAGGTTTGAGAACCCAATGGTTTATCCACTGCGTCACCTCCCAGGCCACACTTGAAAATGTTTTTGTGGGAGTCGGGCAGTTGAGTAGTGGGTTAAGTGCAGGTTGGCGCAAAGCTCAAGGACGAGTGTAAGGATCCCGGTTTGATAGGGGAGTCGCTTCACAAGCGGTAAAGCAGGTTTACAGATGTCTTTCTCTCCCCCTCTGTCTTCCCCTTCTCTCTCCATTTTTCTCTGTCCTATCCAACAACAATGACATCAATAACAACAATAATAACTACAACAATAAAACATGGGCAATAAAAAAGGGAATAAATAAATATTAAAAAGTTAAAAAAAAAAAAAAGAGGGGAGTGTGGCAGTGGCGCAGCAGGTTAAGCTCAGCGGGTTAAGCTCAGCGGGTTAAGCGCAGGTGGCGCAAAGCGCAAGGACCAGCATAAAGATCCCGGTTCGAGCCCCGGACTCCCCTGGGGAGTCGCTTCACAGGTGGGGAAGCAGGTCTGCAGGTGTCTGTCTTTCTCTCCCCCTCTCTGTCTTCTCCCCTCTCCATTTCTCTCTGTCCTATCCGATAGCAAATGACATCAAGAACAATAAAACAAGGGCAACAAAAGGGAATGAATAAATAAATAAATATTAAAAATAAAAAGAAGAAGAAAATGTTTTTATAAGGCAGGTGCAAGACAGCATAACGGTTGTGCAAGACTTTCATGCCTGAGGCTCTGACATTCCAGGTTCAAAGCTGAGTAGTGAGGCCAGGTGGTGGCGCACCTGGTTGAGCGCACATGTTGCAATGCTCAAGGACCCAGATTCCAGTCCTGGGTCCCCGCCTGCAGGGGGAAAGCTTTTCGAGTGATGAAGCAAAGCTGCCGGTGTCTCTCTGTTTCTCTCTCCCTCTCTCTCACCTCCTTCTCTCTCGACTTTTGGCTGTCCAATAAATAAAGATGAAAATAAATAAATAAATAAAATAAATGTCTCTCTTTTTCATTAAACAAATAATTTAAAAAACATAAAAAAGAAATAAAATGGTTTTTAAATTTCCTTTTTAAATTTTTTTACATTTATTTATTTTTCCCTTTTGTTGCCCTTGATGTTTTTTATTGTTGTAGTTATTATTGTTGTTATTGATATCATCGTTGTTAGATAGGACAAAGAAATGGAGAGAGGAGGGGAAGACAGAGAGGGGGAGAGATAGACATACCTGCAGACCTGCTTCACCTCCTGTGAGAAGACCCCCCTGCAGGTGGGGAGCAGGGGGCTCGAACTGGGATCTTTATGCCGGTCCTTGCACTTTGCGCCATGTGCGCTTAACCCACTGGGCTACTGCCCAACTCCCTTAAAATTTCTTTATTGGGGGATTAATGGTTTACAGTCAACGGTGAAATGCAATAGTTTGTATATGTGTAACATTTCTCAGTGTTCCACATTCACTAGGTCATTCATTTCCCTCACTAGGTCATCCTCTGCCATCCTGTTCCAGGATCTGACACCTCCCCCCTCACCACAGAGTCTTTTACTTTGATGATGTTAAATAAATTGTTTTTGTAAAACATGTAGTCATGTGTGGTCCAGGAGGTGGCACAGTGGATAAAGCATTGGACTCTCAGGCATGAGGTCCTGAGTTCAATCCCTGGCAGCACATGTACCAGAATGATGTCTGGTTCTTTCTCTCTCTCTCTCCTCCTATCTTTCTCATTAATAAATAAATAAAATATTTTTTTAAAAACCATGTAGTCATAAAGATGACTGAAGTTTCACTAAGGAATAGTTGAGATTTAAAACACTATTAATGAAAGAGAGAGAGAGAGAAGAGATGCTGGGGATTGAACCTGCGATTTTTGGTTCCTCATAACCATGATGCTGTCTACCCAACTCATAATCACCTTATTTCTCACAATGCCTTAGAAACATCTTTTTTTATTTATTTACTTTTTTTATTATTGTTAGCAGAGCACTGCTCAGTTTTAGGTTATGATGGGGCATGGAATTAAACCTGAGATTTCAGAGCCTCAGACATGAGTCTCTTTGCATGGTCTGGGAAGTGGCACAGTGGATAAAGAAAGGGTTGGACTCTCAAGCATGGGGTCCTGAGTTCAATCCCCGGCAGCACATGTACCAGAGTGATGTCTGGTCCTTTCTTTCTCCTCCTAGCCCTCTCATTAATAAATAAATAAATAAATAAATAAATAAATAAGCAAATAAATAGGTTTTTAAAAGAGTCTCTTTGCATAACCATTATGCTATCTACCCCTGCCCTATTAACTACTTTTTAATGAGTGAAAGATGAGAGCACTGCTCAGCTCTGGCTTATGGTGGTGCTGGGGATTGAACCTGAGACCTCAGAGTCTCAAGCATGAAAGTCTTTTGCAGGACCATTATGCAGTCTCCCCAGCCAGAAACATTATCTTCACTTCTGTTTTGTATTGGTTTTGGTTTTTACAAGTTCATGCATATCAGATATCTAGATTCCACGGGAGTGAAATCATTTGGTAGTTGTCTTTCAACTCCTTACATATTTCACTATGCATAATCACCTCCAGTTCCATCTACTTTGTCATGAAGGACACAAAAATCATCTTTTTTATTACTGAGTAGCATTCCATGGAGTATATATATCCCATAATTTCTTTAGTCAGTCACCTGTCAATGAGCATTTAGTGTTTCCACTCTTTGGCTATTGTAAATAATGCAGCTATGAATATAGGGGTGCATATGTCCCTTAAAATTAGTGTTTGAGGGAGCCAGGCAGTAGTGCAGCAGGTTAAGTGCAGGTGGCGCAAAGCACAAGGACCGGCATAAGGATCCCGGTTGGAGCTCCCGGCTCCCCACCTGCGGGGGAGTAGCTTCACAAATAGTGAAGCAGGTCTGCAGGTGTCTATCTTTCTCTCCCCCTCTCTGTCTTCCCCTCCTCTCTCCATTTCTTTCTGTCCTATCTAACAACGACAACATCAATAACAACAACAATAATAACTACAACAATAAAAAACAAGGGAAAATAAATAAATCACTATAAAAAGTTTTTTTTTAAAAATTAGTGTTTGAGTGTCCTTTGGATAAATACTAAGAGTGATGTGATGGATGATAAGGTAATTCCATTTTTTAAAGTTTTTTTTCATTTTTTCTTTTTTTTTTTATTGGCTAGGACAGTGAGAAATTGAGAGAGGAGGAGATACAGAGGGAGAGACAAAGATAGACATCTTCAGACCTGCTTCACCACTGGTCTCTTCTCTGAAAGTGCTGAGCAAGGGACCCAATCCCTGGTCCTTATTCATGGTAAAGTGTGCTTCACTGGGTTCACCAACATCTGGCCCCTGGTAATTCCATTTTCATTTGTTTAAGGACTCCCCATACTGTCTTCCAAAGAGGCTAAACCAGTTTATATTCCCACCAGCAGTGTAGCTGAGACCCTTTTTCTCCCTCCACAACCTCAGTAAAAGGAGGTCTCGAAACTTTACATCAGGCTCAACCTGACGCTGTTGACTGGCTACGGAAGAAGGGCAAACGCTAGAAGAAGAAGAAGTAAAAGCTATTATTTCCTGTTTTGTCAATGTAGGCCATTCTCACAAGTGTGAGATGAAATTTTAGTATAGTTTTAATTTGCATTTCTCTAATGATATTTGAAGTGAGATGAAATTTTAGTATAGTTTTAATTTGCATTTCTCTAATGATATTTGAAGTGGGGTATTTCTTCATATGTCTGTGGGCCATGTGTATCTGTCTCCCTCTTAAATTGTTTTATCTTTATTTATTTTTTGCATAGAGACAGTCAGAAATCAAGAGGAAAGGGGGAGATAGAGAGGATGAAAGACAGAGAAATACCTGCAACACTGCTTCACCACTTGCAAAGCTTTCCCCTTGCAGGTGAGGACTGGGCGCTCGAGGCTGGGTCCTTGTGTTTTGTAACATGTGTACTCAATCAGGTACACCACCACCTAGCCCCATGTATCTCTTTAGATAAGATAAACTTCTAGAACACATGTGCACATGTATCCTATGGGAAAATAAAAGTAAGAGTGCACAGTAGTCTACAGTGACTCAATAAGCAAATAGAAAGACCTAAAAAAGACACCATGAAGTTCAATCAAATAGTTTCTACTTAGATCCAGATAATCCCTCTCACCAATTTCCAATTTCACTTCCCTCAGTCACTCTAAGACTAAGCCTTGTCAGGTAAAGTAGGACTACAAAAACTGGATAAGTCTAAGAAACTAGCATACTTTTTAAAATTTATTTTTAAAAAATATTTATTTTATTTATTTATTCCCTTTTGCTGCCCTTGTTGTTTTATTGTTGTAGTTATTATTGTTGTTGTCATTGTTGGATAGGACAGAGAGAAATGGAGAGAGGAGGGAAAGACAGAGAGGAGGAGAGAAAGATAGACACCTGCAGACCTGCTTCACCGCCTGTGAAGCGACTCCCCTGCAGGTGGGGAGCTGGGGTTCGAACCGGGATCCTCATGCCGGTCTTTGTGCTTTGCGCCACCTGCACTTAACCCGCTGCACTACAGCCCGACTCCCGAAACTAGCATACTTTTATGATGGCTCTTTTGGTCATTACCAAGCCACCCCATCATCCAGTGCTCTACTCAGAGAATCCTGGGATTCCCACATAGATACAATGGGCCTATAATAAGTGCAGCCCAGAATGTTCCTATCTATGACCATGAAATGTGAGCTCAGACCTACAGGGATGCAAAGGTTACATAGGGTTCTGTGCTGATTATGGGTCCCAGATCAGAAAGGGTTTACAATTAATGGTATTCATATACTTTTCCCATTTTCAGAAGCTACTCTCTTCCCTGATCTAACTTTCTAGTCCTATTCCCAACTCTGACATGATCTCCCTGTGCGATACCTTTAGCCCACCTGCATGTTAGCTGTTGGGCTCAAGCAAGAATTAACGAAGACATGGACCTCTTAGAATATACCTAAAATAGACTTCCTAACTTTTCCCAAAAGGGAGAACCCAAATCTCATTTGCTATATTCTTACCTTTAGGTTCCTAATTACTAAACAATTCTTTCTGCTTTATATCTGAATGCTTTTCAGCCACCAAGCTGCAGATGCTACCATGACACCAGTGTGACTTCCCTGGGCAAATGACCTCACTAAAAAGTCCTGGAACCCCACCTCTCCAGAGCTCTGTCCCACTAAGGAAAGACAGAATCAGGCTGGGAGTATGGATCAACCTGCCAATGCCCATGTCTAGTAGAAAAGCAATTACAGAAGCTAGAACTTCCACCTTCTGCACTCCATAATGATCCTGAGTCTACACTCCCGGGAGGGATAAAGAATAGGACATCTTGGAGCTGGGTGGTAGCGCAGCAGGTTAAGTGCACATGGCACAAAGCACAAGGACCAGCGTAAGGATTCTGGTCCGAGCCCCTGGCTCCCCACCTGCAAGGGGGTCACCTCACAAGCAGTGAAGCAGGTCTGCAGATGTGGCTATCTTTCTCTCCCACTCTCTGTCAACCCCTCCTCTCTCGATTTCTCTCTGTCCTATCCAACAACAATGACAGCAGTTAACAACAACAACAGTGATAAACAACAAGGGCAACAAAAGGAAAAAATGGCCTCCAGGAGCAATGGAACTGTAGTGCAAGCACCAAGCCCCAGCAATAACCCTGGAGACAAAAATAAATAATTTTTTAAAAAAAATTAAAGAAGAATAGGAAATCTTCCAATGCAGGGGGTAAACTCTGCAGAAGAGAACTCTAGTGGTGGGAATTGTGTGGAATTGTGTGGCACTGCATCCCTCTTATCCAACGGACTTGTCATTCATTATTAAATAAAGTAAAATAGGGCAGGGGAGACAGCATAATGTTATGCAAATAGACATCATGCCTGAGGCTCCTAAATCCCTGGTTCAATCCCCCGCATCACCATAAGCCAGAGCTGAGCAGTGCTCTGGTGTTTCTGTGTGTGTGTGTGTGTGTGTGTGTGTGTGTGTATGTGTCTGCATCTCTCTGAAAAATAAAATTAATTTAAAAACATTAAAAATAAATAAAGTAAAATAATACTGTCTTCTAATTCTTTGGCCTACTTTTTAATTTGGTTATAATGTTTTTCTTTTGTAGAGCTGTATCAAGTCTTTATAAATATTTGATATTAGTCACTTGTGAGATGTGCAAATATCTTCTCCCATTTACTGAATTACCAGCTTATACTTGTATAGTTTGCTTTTGATGTGTAGAAACTTTTTAGTTTCAGACAGTCACTCTTATTTGCTCATTTTCTTTTTCTTTTCTTTTTTGCCTCCAGAGTTATCACTGGGGTTTGGTGTCTGCACTACAAATCCATTGTGGCTCCCCACCTGTGCACTGTCGCTTCACAAGCAGTGAAGCAGGTCTATCTTTCTCTCTGTCTTCCCCTCCTCTCTCCATTTCTCTCTGTCCTATCCAATAATGACATCAATAACAACAACAATAAAGCAACAAGGACAACAAAAAGGGGGGGGTGAAGCAAATTAAATTTAAAAAATTAAAAAGAAAGTGCCAGTCTAGCTTCATGGGCAGGAAAGAGACAACCAGGGACTCATGGCTGAGTGGGACGCAGTTCAGTCTTTATTGATAAGGAATGCAGTGCAAGCTATCTATCTCTAATCACAATCCTGTCCTTATATCTCCTGAGGGGGAAGTGTCAGGTCTGAAGAGGATGTATGTAGGATAGGGGGTGGGGAGAAGGAAAAAGCGATTGAACTACTGGGGATTAAGCGGTGGAAAACAGGATGTGACTAGGAGAGGGGGCAGAGTGGAAAAATAGCATGAACCAGTGGGGATTAAATCAATGCAGGCAAAACAATGATTATGTAAATAGACCACAGTGTCAAGCAATGCAACAGAAGGGGGTCTTAGAAGCAGAATTTAGAAGCAGACCAACAAGAAAGTCTTTTAAAAAATAATAATAATAATAATTAACTGTTGCTATTTTAAACTCTTTCTAAGGCTGTAAAATACCCTTTGCAAACTATTTAAGATTCCCATTCCTCCTAGTGCTAGAACCTCTAGGACTATGCCCATATTTCTTGATATTTCTTCTCTCTGATTCCTTACCACCATACTATCTTTGTTGACCTCAACCAAATCAACACTACAAGTGCTGCTATCCCATGTTATGTGGCTACTGAATTCTTACTTCAGACTGTTGCCAGAGATACCGAGCAAGAGATGTCAACCTCCCAACTTGTGAGATCTTTCCTAACACATAGGACCTAGTTCCACTTTAGATAGCACATCATCTAACAAAGTTACAGAGAGGGAGTTGGGCGGTAGTGCAGTGGGTTAAGCGCAGGTGGGGCAAAGCACAAGGACCGGTGTAAGGATCCCGGTTGGAACCCCTGGCTCTCCACCTGCAGGGAAGTCGCTTTACAGATGGTGAAGCAGGTCTGCAGGTGTCTATCTTTCTCTCCCCCTCTCTGTCTTCCCCTCCTCTCTCCATTCCTCTCTGTCCTATCCAACAACGACAGCAATAACAACTACAACAAGGGCAACAAAAGGGAATAAATAAATAAATATTTTTTAAAAGTTACAGAGACTAGATCTAGGCTAGGGTTTAGGGTATTGGGTACAGGTGTACATGTATCCACAAGCAAGAGGCAATGATGTAACTCAAAGTAAAAGTGATTAATAGCCCTCTGTGGTAAGACTTAGGTCTGGAATAATAAGCCTGGAATCCTAATAGAACTGCCTAAAGAAGGCATCAAAATTGTCTGTGGATCAAACTTAGATCAAATTAGCTTGACAATCTAGCAGAAAAGCCCAAAGAAGACAGATCCTAAAAACTTTTTTAAAAAAATTTTATTGGGGAATTAATGTTTTACATTCAACAGTAAGTACAATAGTTTGTACATACATAGCATTCCCGTTTCCCATATAACAATACAACCCCCACTAGGTCCTCTGAATCCTTCTTGGACCTGTATTCTCCCCACCCACCCATCCCAGAGTCTTTTACTTTGGTGCAATACGCCAATTCCAGTTCAGGTTCTACTTGTGTTTTCTTTTCTTTCTTTTTTTTTTAAATTTACTTCTTTATTGGGGAATTAATGTTTTTTTTTAAATAATTTATTTCTTTATTGGTGAATTAATGTTTTACATTCAACAGTAAATACAATAGTTTGTACATGCATAACATTCCCCAGTTTCCCATTTAACAATACAACCCCCACTATGTCATTTATCATCCTTCATGGACCTGTATTCTCCCCACCCACCCACCCACCCCAGAGTCTTTTACTTTGGTGTAATACTCCAATTCCATTTCAGGTTCTACTTGTGTTTTCTTTTCTGACCTTGTTTTTCAACTTCGGCCTGAGAGTGAGATCATCCCATATTCATCCTTCTGTTTCTGACTTAGTTCACTCAACATGATTTTTTCAAGGTCCATCCAAGATCGGCTGAAAACGGTGAAGTCACCATTTTTTACAGCTGAGTAGTATTCCATTGTGTATATATACCACAACTTGCTCAGCCACTCATCTGTTGTTGGACACCTGAGTTGCTTCCAGGTTTTGACTATTACAAATTGTGCTGCCAAGAACATATGTGTACACAGATCTTTTTGGATGGGTGTGTTGGGTTCCTTAGGATATATCCCCAGGAGAGGAATTGCAGGGTCATAGGGTAGGTCCATTTCTAGCCTTCTGAGAGTTCTCCAGACTGTTCTCCACAGAGGTTGGACCAATTGACATTCCCATCAGCAGTGCAGGAGGGTTCCTTTGACCCCACACCCTCTCCAGCATTTGCTGCTGTTACCTTTTCTTTCGTTTTTTTTTTTTTATAATTTATTTCTTTATTGGGGAATTAATGTTTTACATTCAACAGTAAATACAATAGTTTGTACATGCATAACATTCCCCAGTTTCCCATTTAACAATACAATCCCCACTATGTCATTTATCATCCTTCATGGACCTGTATTCTCCCCACCCACCCACCCACCCCAGAGTCTTTTACTTTGGTGCAATACGCCAATTCCATTTCAGGTTCTACTTGTGTTTTCTTTTCTGATCTTGTTTTTCAACTTCTGCCTGAGAGTGAGATCATCCCATATTCATCCTTCTGTTTCTGACTTATTTCACTCAACATGATTTTTTTTTTTTTCTCCTCCAGGGTTATTGCTGGGCTCGGTGCCTGCACCATGAATCCACCGCTCCTGGAGGCCATTTTTCCCCCCTTTTGTTGCCCTTGTTGTAGCTTCGTTGTGGTTATTATTATTGCCCTTGTTGACACAATTTGTTGTTGGATAGGACAGAGAGAAATGGAGAGAGGAGGGGAAGACAGAGAAGGGGAGAGAAAGACAGACACCTGCAGACCTGCTTCACCGCCTGTGAAGCGACTCCCCTGCAGGTGGGGAGCCGGGGGCTCGAACCGGGATCCTTACCCCGGTCCCTGCGCTTTGCGCCACATGCGCTTAACCCACTGCGCCACCGCCCGACCCCCTCAACATGATTTTTTCAAGGTCCATCCAAGATCGGCTGAAAACGGTGAAGTCACCATTTTTTACAGTTGAGTAGTATTCCATTGTGTATATATACCACCACTTGCTCAGCCACTCATCTGTTGTTGGACACCTGGGTTGCTTCCAGGTTTTGGCTATTACAAATTGTGCTGCCAACAACATATGTGTACACAGATCTTTTTGGATGGATGTGTTGGGTTCCTTAGGATATATGCCCAGGAGAGGAAATGCAAGATCATTGGGTAGGTCCATATCTAGTCTTCTGAGAGTTCTTCAGACTATTTTCCACATGTACATTCCCACCAGCAGTTCAGGAGGGTTCCTTTGACCCCACACCCTCTCCAGCATTTGTTGCTGCTACCTTTTCTGTTGTATGACCTTCTCACAGGAGTGAAGTGGTATCTCATTGTTGTCTTTATTTGCATTTCTCTGACAATCAGCGACTTGGAGCATTTTTTCATGTGTTTCTCGGCCTTTTGGATCTCTTCTGTGGTGAATATTCTGTCCATGTCCTCCCCCCATTTTTGGATGGGGTTATTTGTTGTCTTGTTGTTGAATTTGGCAAGCTCTTTATATATTCTGGTTATTAGCCTCTTGTCTGTGTGACATGTAAAGATCTTCTCCCATTCTGTGAGGGGTCTCTTGGTTTGGGTAGTGGTTTCTTTTGCTGTGAAGAAGCTTTTTAATTTGATGTAATCACATAGGTTTATACTTGCCTTAGTCTTCCTTGTAATTGGATTCGTTTCATTGAAAATGTCTTTAAAATTTATGTGGAAAAGAGTTCTGCCAATATTTTCTTCTAAGTATCGGATATTTTGTGGTCTAACAGCCAAGTCCTTGATCCACTTGGAATTTACTTTTGTATTTGGTGAAATACAGTGGTTCAGTTTCATTCTTCTGCATGTTTCAACCCATTTATTCCAACACCATTTGTTGAAGAGACTCTGCTTTCCCCATTTAATAGTCTGAGGCCCTTTGCCAAAGATTAGATGTCCATAGGTGTGGGGGCTTCCGAAAATCTTAATTCTGGTTGGGAACAACAAATGACACTCAATGCTTAAACAACTGGAAGTCTAAGGTCATCAGATAAAGAGGACTACAAAAGTTGGATAAGGGCAAGAGTAAGTCTAGCTCATAGAAATGGACCTACCCTATGACCCTGCAATTCCTCTCCTGGGGATACATCCTAAGGAACCCAACACATCCATCCAAAAAGATCTGTGTATACATATGTTCTTGGCAGCACAATTTGTAATAGCCAAAACCTGGAAGCAACCCAGGTGTCCAACAACAGATGAGTGGCTGAGCAAGTTGTGGTATATATACACAATGGAATACTACTCAGCTGTAAAAAATGGTGACTTCACCGTTTTCAGCCGATCTTGGATGGACCTTGAAAAAATCATGTTGAGTGAACTAAGTCAGAAACAGAAGGATGAATATGGGATGATCTCACTCTCAGGCCGAAGTTGAAAAACAAGATCAGAAAAGAAAACACAAGTAGAACCTGAAATGGAATTGGCATATTGCCCCCAAGTAAAAGACTCTGGGGTGGGTGGGTGGGTGGGGAGAATACAGGTCCATGAAGGATGATAAATGACATAGTGGGGGTTGTATTGTTAAATGGGAATCTGGGGAATGTTGTGCATATACAAACTATTGTATTTACTGTTGAATGTAAAACATTAATTCCCCAATAAAGAAATAAATTATTTTAAAAAAAAGAGAGACAGAGACTAGCTCATAATTATAGTTGACCTTTTTGGCCAATATCATTCTATCCCATCATCTGGGGCCCTAGTCAGGAAATCCTTGGATTCCCACACAAATAGGATGGGCCTATATCTCTAAAAGATCCCTTGCTCCACCATCAATGGTCATTTCCATCAGGAACATCATCTTCTTGTGGGCCTTCCCAGGACCTTGCCTTTACCACAAAGCAGCAATGGTAGGGACTGCCCCAGTCTCCAAAGGGAGGCTGTGGTTTTCTACCGTGTCACTCAACGAAAACTGGTCCTGAAATGAGTGCAGCCTGCAATGTTCCCAGCTGTGGCCATGAACTACAAGCTCAGACCAATAGGGACTCAGAGTTTACACAGGTTTTTGTGCTAAACATAAATATATTTGTGGGCCCTGAATAAGGTGGGTGAGGTAAACACTTAATTTTATTCATGGAATTTTTCAAGAATAGGAGCTACTGTCTGGCCTAGTCCAATTTTATGGTGTTTTTTTTTTATTGCATTGTATTTAATTTGAGAGAGATGCAGAGGGAGAGAGAAAGAGAAACACCAGAGCACTGCTCAGCTCTGGTTTATGGTGGTGCGGGGGATTGAACAAGCGACTTTGGAGCCTCAGGCATGAGAGTCTGTTTGCATAAACATTATGCTATCTCCCCCACCCAAGAATTTTCTTAGTTCAGTTTAAAAAATATTCTATTCCAGGAGCCAGGCAGTAGCACACTGGGTTAGGTGCACATAGTGCAAAGCGCAAGGACCTGCACAGAAATGCGGGTTCCAGCCCACCCCCTCCAGCCCCGGCTCCCTACCTGCAGTGTGGGGGAAAGGTCACTTCACAAACAGTGAAGCAAGTCTGCAGGTGTCTATTTCTTTTTTTTATTATTTAATTTTTTATTTATAAAAAGGAAACATTGACTAAACTATAGGTTAAGAGGGGTACAACTTCTGACAGTTTCCACCACCAGAACTCTGTATCCCATCCCCTCCCCTGATAGCTTTCCTATTCTTTATCCCTCTGGGAGTATGGACCCAAGGTCATTGTGGGTTGCAGAAGGTGGAAGGTCTGCCCCAATATCAGGACCCATCTTCGTCAAGTGTAGCATAGAGTATGTTGTCCAGCCTCCGGATGAAGAATGAACATTGTCTACCATTGTTGATCCAAGTTGAGGGCAAGGTCCTATTGGGGCCCACAAAAGGGTCCATTGTGTTGTTCCTGTTAGAGATGACCAGTAACAGTGGAGAGAGGGATTTATTCAAAGTCTAGGCCCATCATGTCTGTTTGGGAATCTCAGGACACCCTGAATAGGGCCCCAGCTGATCAGGTATCTATTTTTTTCCCTTTGTCTTCCCCATCTCTCTCAATTTCTCCCTGTCCTATCCAACAACAACAGCAACAAAAACAATGGAAAAATGAAAAAAAAAAAAAAAAAAAAAAGATGGCTTCCAGGAGTAGTGGATTAGTACGGCAGGCACAGAGGAGTCCCAGTGATAACCTTGAAGGAAAAAAAAAAATCTACTCCAAGAGGACATAGGCTGGGGATAAGAATGTTTTGCAGGGGGTTCGGGCGGTGGCGTAGTGGGTTAAGCATGTGGCGCAAAGCGCAGGGAGTGGTGTAAGGAGCCCGGTTCGAGCCCCCGGCTCCCCACCTGCAGGGGAGTCGCTTCACAGACGGTGAAGCAGGTCTGCAGGTGTCTGTCTTTCTCTCCCCCTCTCTGTCTTCCCCTCCTCTCTCCATTTCTCTCTGTCCTATCCAAACAACGAATTGCGTCAACAAGGGCAATAATAATAACCACAACGAAGCTACAACAAGGGCAACAAAAGGGGGGGAAAAAAATGGCCTCCAGGAGCGGTGGATTCATGGTGCAGGCACCGAGCCCAGCAATAACCCTGGAGGAGGAAAAAAAAAAAAAGTGTGTGTGTGTGTGCAAAAAAAAAAAAAAAAGAATGTTTTGCAGAAGGGAGTCAGGAGGTAGCAGTGGGTTAAGCGCACGTGGAGCGAAGCGCAAGGACCGGCGTAAGGATCCCGGTTCAAGCCCCCGGCTCCCCACCTGCAGGGGAGTCGCTTCACAGGTGGTGAAGCAGGTCTGCAGGTGTCTATCTTTCTCTCCTCCTCTCTGTCTTCCCCTTCTCTCTCCATTTCTCTCTGTCCTATCCAACGATGATGATGTCAATAACAACAATAATAACTACAACAATAAAACAACAAGGGCAACAAAAGGGAATGAATGAATGAATAAATGAATGAATGAATAAATACAAAAGAATGTTTTGCAGAAAACTGAGAAGTTTTTACAAATGTACCAACAACTGCATTTATTGTAAACCATAAATCCCCCCCAAAATCTTAGCTCTTTCCTCTTAGCTTCTATCTGTATCCAAAATAAATAAACAAACATATAAACAATCAAACAAAAAGAATGAGTAAATATACTTCCTCCTTATTTTATCTTACTTATTGTTATTATTTTACCAGTGAACACTGCTCAGCTCTACCTTATGATGGTGCTGGGGAATGAACCTGGGATCTCTAAGCCTTGCGCATGAGAATCTGTTAAATAGCCATTAAGCTGTCTCTTGGTAAGCTGATGTCCTCATTTTTTAAAATCTTTTTTTTTTTTTTAAACAGTCTCAACGTCATGTCCGGATGAACTCTTGGCTGTGTCTTTTTTTTTTTTTTTAAATATTTATTTTATTTATTTATTTATTCCCTTTTGTTGCCCTTGTTGTTTTATTGTTGTAGTTATTGTTGTTGTCGTTGTTGGATAGGACAGAGAGACATGGAGAGAGGAGGGGAAGACAGAGAGCGGGGGGGAGAGAAAGATAGACACCTGCAGACCTGCTTCACCGCCTGTGAAGCGACTCCCCTGCAGGTGGGGAGCCGGGGGCTCGAACCGGGAACCTTACGCCGGTCCTTGTGCTTTGCGCCACCTGCGCTTAACCCGCTGCGCTACCGCCCGACTCCCCTTTTTTTTTTTCTTTACCAGAGCATTGATCAGCTCTGGTTTACGGTGGTGCAGGGGATTGAACCCGCGATTTCGAAGCCTCAGGCATGACAGTCTGTTTGCATAACCATTATGCTATCTACCCCTACCCTGATGTCCTCATTTTAAATGTAATTCTGTAAACAGGTTGCAGATAAAAAGTGACTTCTACACTGAAATTCTCAGTATACTGATTAGAGACGAATGCTTGTGTTGATTATATTGCACGTTTCATTTAACTTTATTGCAATATGAACTCATTATACTCTACACAAGAAAATGCCATATTTATTTATTTGCTTTCACACTGGATTATTTCTTCCACATCTCATAGGCATTGTAATAACCACCCTCTTCTTTTTTTCGTTTTGCAAATAGGCTTTTCTCCTTACTATAAAAAAAAAAAAAAATGTATTGCCAACCACAGTATAATCCCAGTAACAATTTAAGGGATGATATTTCTTCCAGTACTTAAAGATATGAACAGATGTTTGTGCTATATGAAAAATAAACAAGTAGGACTGAAAATACTTGTTGAGGATCTGATGTTTTAAGAAACAACTAAGATGCACCAAAGCTTATTTAATAGTAAGCATTAATTGTCAAGCTACCTAGTAATTTAGACATAGGGGTGGTAAAAACAGGTAACATAAATAACTATATTTACATTTATTGAAGGTAAGGCAAACATTTGTTGAGGTCAGTTGAGGACAAAGGAAATTTGGGGTTGGTCTGAGCAGAAATACTTGATTATGAACTAAGAAGGGTATGAATAGTTGGGACTGTCAATCTTTTGATTTAAGCTATATCCAAGAATAGACTCTATAGGGTTTCACATTTAGGGCAAGACAGGCGTTTTCTCAAGGAAAAACAACTTCTTTTTTTTTTTTCCTCCAGGGTTATTGCTGGGCTCGGTGCCTGCACCATGAATCCACCGCTCCTGGAGGCCATTTATCCCCCCCCCCTTTTGTTGCCCTTATTGTTGTAGCCTCGTTGTGGTTATTATTATTACCATTGTTGATGTTGTTCATTGTTGGATAGGACAGAGAGAAATGGAGAGAGGAGAGGAAGACAGAGAGGGGGAGAGAAAGATAGACACCTGCAGACCTGCTTCACCGACTGTGAAGCGACTCCCCTGAAGGTGGGGAGCCGGGGCTCGAACCGGGATCCTTACTCAAGTCCTTGCTTTGCGCCAGGTGCGCTTAACCCACTGTGCCACCTCCCGACCCCCAGAAAACCAACTTCAATCAAAGTAGAATAAAAATTAAAAACTGAAGGTTGTAAAAGTAAGAGGAGAGATTTAAGATGGAGAGTGACTGATACGAGGGTCTATTCTGTCACTCAAGGAAGACTGGTTCTGAAATGAGTGCAGCCTAGAATGTTTCCAGCTGTGACAAGCTCAGACTGACAGGGACTTGGAGGTTATCCTGTGATAAATATGAATACACCTGGGCTCTGGGTCCGATTGATGTGGCCCACAGTTGAATGCGTATGTATATATTTTCTTCATGTTTGGGAGCTACTCTCTGCCTCAATGCAGCTTTCTAGTTCTGGTCTCAACTTTGACTACATCTTCTCTTCCCAGACATTGTTTTTAGCCCACTTCCATGTTAACTATCAAGCTCAAGTAGAGATTACTAAAGTCATAGGCCCCTAGGAATATACCTAAAATAGACGTGCTAGTTGTTTGTTTGTTTGTTTGTTTTCTTTTTCTTCTTTTTTAACCAGAGCACTACTCAGCTCTGGCTTATGGTAGTATGGGGGATTGAACTTGGGACTTAGGAACCTCAGGCCCAAGAGTCTTTTTGCATAACCATTATGCTATCTACCCCCACCTCAAACTTTCTAGTTCCTTTCTACATTAAAATTCTTATTCTTACCTGCTCTAATCCTACTTTCTGGTCCCTGTTTATTAAATAATTTGTCCTGCTTTATACCTTTTTTTTTTTTAAGATTTTATTTACTTATTAATGAGAAAGAAAGGAGAGAGAGAGAACCAGACATCACTCTGGTACATGTGCTGCTGGGGATTGAATTCAGGACCTCTTGCTTGTTAGTCAAATGCTTTATCCACTGCACCACCTCCCGGACCACCTGCTTTATATCTTATTGCCTTTCAGATACCAAGCTTTAGATGCTACTATGATTCCATCTTGAACTCCTTGGGCAGAGAACCTCACCAATGTGTCCCAGAACCTCACCTCTCCAGAGCCCTACCGCACTAGGGAAAGATAGAAATAAGCTGGGGGTATGGATGGACATGCCAATGTCTAAGTCCAGCAGAGAAGCAATTAGAGAAGCCAGAACTCCTACCTTCTGCACCCCCAAAATAGTTTTGGTCCATACTGCAAGAGGGGGAGAAATGTTAGGGAAAGATGACTAGTGGGCTTTGAATGAACCCTAATTCCATCAGGCCCAGAGAGAGAAGAGGAAAAAAGTAAGGAGACTCAGAGGTAGTAATAAGTGTAGTTATGACTTAGAAAGAATGGGAAGGAAGGACCATAGGGAAAAAATGGACAAATATATATAAATATAGATAGATAATTACAGAAATAGCAGTCAACCTATATCTGTGAGTTGAGAGAACTACTGCAGCTTCCAATGGAGGGAATTCTTCTTCTTCTAGCGTTTGCCCTTCTTCCGTAGCCAGTCAACAGCGTCAGGTTGAGCCTGATGTAAAGTTTCGAGACCTCCTTTGAATCTGGAGAGGTGGCAGTCGTTGACTATGTGGGTCATTGTCTGTCTGGAGCCGCAGGGGCAGTTCGGGTCGTCTCTGGCTCCCCGGCGATGGAACATAGCGGCGCACCGGCCATGGCCTGTTCGATAGCGATTGAGGAGGGCCCAATCATAACGTGCTAGGTCAAAGCCGGGTGGACGCTTGCAGGGGTCTGTGATGAGGTGTTTGTTCTTTACCTCAGCTGACTGCCAACTCTGTTTCCAAGAGTCTGGAACAGAGAAGTTCAGTGTAGGCGTAGGGGACCAGATTGGGTGACGAGACGTCAAGCGTTGGACAGGGTGGGTGAAGATATCCGCGTATATTGGCAGGTCCGGTCGAGCGTAGACGTGGGAAATGAACTTAGATGATGCCGCATCCCAACGAATATCTGGCGGGGCGATGTTGCTGAGAACTGGCAGCCATGGAACCGGGGTGGAACGGATGGTTCCAGAAATTATGGAGGGAATGAGGACACAGAACTCTAGCGGTGGGATGGTGTGGAATTATACCCTTGTTACCTTATGACTTTTTAAAAATATTTTATTTATTTATTAGAAAGATAGAAGGAGAGAGAAAGAACCAGACATCACTCTGATACATGTGCAACCGGGGACCAAACTCAGGACTTTATGCTTGAGAGTCTAATGCTTTATCCATTGCACCACCCCCCAGACCACACCTTATAATTTTGTGAATAAATACTGAAGAACTAAGAAAAAATGAATCTAGAAACAACAAAAGGAGAAGAGGAAGGATAGTGCAAACAGAGAAGAGGCATTTAGAGAAGAGACGACCATTTTCCTTTGTTGCTCACATTTTTTTCTCTGTCACTTTTGGGGCTGATCTCAAAAGGGATATGGAAAAATGTGTTCTGAATACCTTCTCCATTTAGTCTGAAGTATTCCTCATAGGTACTGTTTAAAAAATGAAGACAGAGAGGAGAGGGAGAAAGAGAAAGAGTTAGTTATAGCACTAAGGCTATTTTCAGTGTTATGGGGATTGAACTCAAACCTAGGTCACTCACATGACAAAGCAGCACACTGGGACCAGGCGGTGGCACACCCGATTAAGCGCACAAGGACCCAGGTTCAAGCCCCTGGTTCCCACCTGTAGGAGGAAAGCTTCACAAGTGGTGAATCAGGGCTGCAGGTGTCCCTCTGTCTATCTCCCCCACTCTTCTCAATTTCTTTCTATCTATATATAATAAATAAAAACATTTTAAAAAGCAGCCACTGTTCAAGTAAGTTATTTTTATCAACCACTAACTGTACATTTTTGAACATTTCAACTCAATGAACCTTTACATAGAGCCTTACATTCATATTTCAGCTTACACAAGAAATCTTAGTCAACTTTGAAAGGTTTTTATTATATCAAATTCAAAAAGTAGGGAAAGGAAAAAAAAATCTAGAAACCTATGAAATGTGTCCAAAGTTGCTCCATAAACTAAGGAATCTTGGGCAGGAGGTAGATAACAAAGAGACTCTCATGCCTGAGGCTCTAAAGCCCCACATTCAATCCCCACCCCCCACACCCTCTAAGAACCATAAAATAGAGTTGAGCAGTGCTTTGGTTAAAAAAACCAAAAAAGCGGTCCGGGAAGTGGCGCAGTGATAAGGCTTTGGACTCTCAAGCATGAGGTCCCGAGTTTGATTTCTGGCAGCACATGTGCCAGAGTGATGTCTGGTTCTTTCTCTCTCCTCCTATATTTCTCATAAATAAAATAAAAATATTTTAAAAAGACAAAACAAAACAGTGGTCCCGGAGGTGGTGCAGTGATAAAGCTTTGAACTCTCAAGCATGAGGTCCTGAGTTCGATCCCCAGCAGCACATGTGACAGAGTGATGTCTGGTTCTTTCTCTCCCCTCCTATCTAATAAATAAATAAAATCTTAAAAAAAACAAAACAAAAAAACTGAGGCATCCAAATTCCTTCTTATCCAATCTTCTTCCCTTTCTAGGAAGTTCAAAGGACAATAAAGAAAGGCTGTATCAACAGGCTCACTGGGAGGAATGGGGGCATGATTCACATTGCAGATATCTCAGATTTGTTTGTTTATTATGATACTTTGCAGACATATAGCAGAAAAGCATGTTGCCTTAAGAAAACTGATATATTGTGGTCCAGGAGGTGGTGCAGTGGATAAAGCATTGGACTCTGAAGCATGAGGTCCTGGGTTCAATCCCCCACAGCACCTGTACCAAAGTAATCTCTGGTTCTTTCTCTCTCCTCCTATCTTTCTCATGAATAAATAAATAAGATATTTTTTAAAAGAAAATAAAACTGATATATTAAGGCAATTTCAGAAAGATGGAAGCAATGCAGACTAAGTGCTTCCCCCTCTACACCCCAGCAAGGTTCAGCTCTGTTTTATGGTGGTATGAAGAAGGGAGTTGAACCTAGGATCTGGGAGCCTCATGTATGAATATACATCACCATTATGCTATCTTCTCTTCCCCTAGCCTAAGTGCTTTTTAAAATTCTAACTAAAAAAATAATCTAACTAAAACTTTTTTTGAATTATTGACTGTGTTGACTATTTTGAAGTTCAACAGTTTAAATATGTAAGTCTTTAGTAGTATTATTATTATTTTATTTTTACCAGAGCACTGTTCAGCTTTGACTTAAAGTTGTGCTGGTGATTGAACTTGGGAGCCTCAGATATGAAAGTCTTTTGCATAATGTTATGCTATCTCCCCACCCCAACAGCATTTCTGTTATCTGTTGTAGAAGGAACACAGATGGTGGATTATAAGACTGGTCCCTGTGAGCATGAGCAAATACTTTGAGAAGAAATGATTATTTGCCTATTTACGGTTCTTTTTAAATTTTTATCAATATTATTATTTGTTGTTGTTGTCACTGGGGTGTCAGTACTCAAGGCTGACTGAGAAAAAGAAAGAGAGACAGAGAGAGATACCAGAGCACTAAAGTTTTCTCTAGGACAGTGGAAACCAGGCTTAAACCTGATTTGTACACATGGCAAAGTAGCTTACTTGAATAGTGTGTCTGCTTACCTTTTTTTATTTATTTACTTAATTATTTCTTCTTCTTCATCATCATTATTATTTTACACAGAAAGAGAGAGAGAGAGTTCAAAGCACCAAAACTTCCATCAATACAATAGGAGCTGCACTCAAACCTGGGTTGTGTGCACGGCAAAGCAGCACACTCTCCAAGTGAGCTATTTTGTCAGCTTGCCTTTTTGTTTGTGTATTTATTGGGTACTGACAGGGAGAAATTTAGAGGGGGGAAGGGAGATATAGAGGGAGATAAAAGGACACCTGCAAGGGTGGGAGTAGATAGCATAATGGTTATGCAAGGGGACTCTCATGTTTGAAGCTCCAAAGTCCCAGGTTCAACCCCTCACACCACCATAAGTCAGAGATAATCAGTTCTCTGTTAAAAAAAAAAGGGGGGGGGCTGGGAGTATGCATCTACCTGCCGACACCCACGTTCAGGGAGGAAGCAATTACAGAAGCCAGACCTTCCATCTTCTGCACCCTGTAATAAGACTGGAGTAAGGATCTGGGTTAGAACCCCAGCTCCCTACCTGAAAGGGAGTCACTTCACAAGCAGTGAAGCAAGTCTGTAGGTGTCTTTCTCTCCCCCTTTCTGTCTTCACTTCCTCTCTCCGTTTCTCTCTGTCCTATCCAACAACAATGACATCAATAATAACTACAACAATAAAACAATAAGGACAACAAAAGGGAATAATAATAATAATAAAGAATAGGAAAATGGTGGTCTGTGAGGTGGTGCAGTGGATAAGGCATTGGACTCTCAAGCATAAGGTCATAAATTCAGTCCCGGGCAGCACACATACCAGAGTGGTGTCTGGTTCTTTCTCTCCCTCTCTCTCTCTCTCTTATCTTTCTCATTAATAAATAAATAAAATCTTAAAAAAAAAAAAACCTGCAGCACTACTTCACCCCTTGTAAAACTTTCCCCATAAAGGTGGGTGGGAGAGGGGTTTGGGGAGCATGAACCCAAATCCTTGAGCAACCTTATTTTATTATTATTATTATTATTTTGCCTCCAGGGATATCGCTGAGAATCAGAGCCAGCACTACAAATCCACTCATCCCGGTAGCCATTTTTTTATTTCTATTTTACTGGATAGGACAAAGAGAAGAGGGGGAGATAGAGTGGGTCAGAGAAAGATAGACACCTACAGACCTGCTTCACTGCTCATGAAGCACCCCCCTTGCAGGGGCCAGGGAGCTTGAATCACAATACTTGCACGGGTCCTTGCATTTAACACTATGAAGTGCACCATCACCCATCCCAATGTTATTTTTCTAGGTCAATAAATATATATATTTTTTTTCTTTTTCCAATTCCAGTATCACTTTATTGAGTGAATGTTGACTCTCGGCATTTTTGTTGGCACAAGGGTACCACATTTCCACATTTCCCCAAGATAGCTGTTAGTACAACCAAACCATTGTCTTATTCTATCCCAGGGATTCAGATCCCCAACTTCCCTGTATTAACCCCCCTTTCTCTTTCTGAGTCCCTGAAGATTCACAGTAGACTGTAGTTGCGGTTTTGCCCCCTGTAAGAAATGATGGCATAAGGCCAGTTAAATAGCTCATTTGAACAGTGTGCACCTAGCTCCCATCACATTGAAGGAACCTTCGGTGCTATGGCTATTTTTTTTTTCACTCTGTCTCCTTCTATAAAAAAAATAAAATAGGGAGTCGGGCGGTAGCGCAGCAGGTTAAGCGCACGTGGCACAAAGCCCCCAGCTCCCACCTGTAGGGGAATCATTTCACAGGCAGTGAAGCAGGTCTGCAGGTGTCTATCTCTCTCTCCCCCTCTCTGTCTTCCCCTCCTTTCTCCATTTCTCTCTGTCCTATCCAGCAACGACAACATCAGTAACAACAACAATAATAACTACAACAACAATGAAAAAAAAGGCAACAAAAGAGGAAAATAAATAAATACTTAAAAAAATAAATAATAATATACTTACCTGGCAGGGGAGATACCATGATCACGAAGGTGGTTTTCCCAGGGCGAGGCTTATCCATTGCACTCCGGATGTGCTGACCCCTGCGATTTCCCCAAATGTGGGAAACTCGACTGCATAATTTGTGGTAGTGGGGGACTGCGTTCGCGCTCTCCCCTGAAAAAAAAAGAAAAAAATAAAATAAATAAATAAAATAAAAAGATATTCTTGCTACAACATGGATAGAATTAGAGGGAATCATGTTAAGTGAGATAAGCCAGGAGAAGGATAAATATCAGATTATTTCACTAATAGATGGGGTCTAAAAAAATAAAAGGAAAATATTTATTTTTATTTAATTTTTAAAAGATTCATTTATTGATGATAAAGATAAACAAAGAGGGAGAACCAAAGCATCATACTGTCACATACATTGCTGAGGATGCTACTATGATTCCATCCTGACTTCCCTGGGCAGACAACCTAACTAATGTGTATCAGAAACTCACCTCTCCAGAGCCCTAACCCACTAGGGAAAGATAGACACAGGCTAGAGGTATGGATCAACCTGCCAATGCCCATGTCCAACAGGGAACACATTACAGAAGGCAGAACTTCTACCGTCTGCACTCCAAAAAGAATTTTGGTCCATATGCTGAGAGGGGGAGAAATGTTAGGGGAAGATGACTAGAGGGCTCTGAAAACCCCATCCATCAGGACCCCCATAGAGAAGAGGACAAATGGAAAGACATTTGGAAGTAGTAATAGGTATAGGTGTGACTTTAAAAGAAGAGAAGGCAAGATATGGAAAAAATGGCAGATAGATAAAAGAAAGAAAGAAAGAAGGAAAGAAAGAAAGAAAGAGAGAAAGAAAGAAAGAATCCATATTTGTGACCTTGGGAAAACCACTGTAGTTTCCAATGGAGGGAATAGGGACACAGAACTCTGGTGAAAGGATGGTGTGGAATTATCCCCCTGTTATTTTGTAATTTTGTAACTCACTAGTAAAAAAAAGGGGGGGGGGAATGCAACCAGTTCCAGCCCCCGGCTCGCCACCTGCAGCGGAGTCACTTCACAGGCGGTGAAGCAGGTCTGCAGGTGTCTTTCTCTGCCCCTCTCTGTCTTCCCCTCCTCTCTCCATTTGTCTCTGTCCTATCCAACAACAACAATAATAACAACAACAATAAAATAAGGGCAACAAAAGGGAATAAATAAATTTTTTCTAATCACATCATAAAGAATATCTAACATTTGCTTTGTATTGTAGAAGTCAGGTGAACACCCCAAACATATAATAACCATGGGATATATCTATAGTACCATTAATTTTTGTCCAAAATAAATGAAAAATTGAAACAATTCAAAAGCATGAAGCAAGTCCAATGAGCCAAACAGTATCATATTGATTTAAAAGCCACACAGCCTTTGGCAAAGAAAAGTCACTATTTTAACTAGGTGTGTGTTTTATTAGTTAGCAGAAGAAATCTGACTCAAGTGGAATTTGATTTTCTTTATTATTTATTTATTTACTTATTTCTTCTTTACTAAGCCACTGCTCAACTCTGGCTTATGGTGATGCTAGGGATGAAAATGGGATCTTTGGTGCCTCAAGCATCAGAGTCTTTTTGCATAACTACTATGCTCTTCCCAACCCAAAATTTCTTTCCTCTCTCTTTTTTTTCAATAGAAAGTTATTTTATTTATTTAATTTATAAGACAGAAACATCGACAAAACCATAGGATAAGAGAGGTACAACTCCACACAATTCCCACCATCAGAACTCTGCATCTCATTCCCTTCCCTGATAGCTTTCCTATTCTTTTTAAAATATTTTTTTAAATATTTTATTTATTAATGAGAAAGGAGGAGAGAAAGAACCAGACATCACTCCAGTACATGTGCTGCTGGGGATTGAATTCAGGACCTCATGCATGAGGGTCCAATGCCCTATCAAGTAAACCACCTTACAGAAAACAGCTTTCCTATTCTTTATGATATCTCCCCAGACAATGACTTGGATCCACCTGCATATCAGATTTCAGGCTCAGGAAAAAAACAACAACAACAACAACTAATATAGTCACAGGCCCTTTGGAATAGAACTAAGAAAGTTCTTGGGTGGGTAGATAGCATAATGATTATGCAAAGAGATTCTCATGCCTGAGGCTCCAAAGTCCCAGGTTCAATCCTCCATACCACCATAAGTCAGAGCTGAGCAGTGCTCTGGTGTTTCTCTCTGTGTCTCTCTCTTTCTGCATCTCTCTCAAAAATAAAATAAATAAATAAGTTCTTTTTTAAATTAACTTACTTATTATTGGATAGAGACAGACAGAAATTGAGAGAAGAGGGAGGGGAAGAGAGAGACACCTGCAGCCCTGCTTCACCACTAGTGAAGGTTTCCCCTGTGGGGAAAGGGCCCGCTGTCTGGGAAGTCCAAGCCATTATTTCCATGAGAGTCTGAGTGGGTTGACTCCGAGTTTCCCCCTTGGGAGGGTGGGAAGGGGGCGTTAGGCAGGTCCTCCTGACCTCATGAACTTATAATAGATGGGCTTTTCCAGACTGGGAACCTTCCTGTACATGCTCCCCCATTCCCTTTGAACAAGAGCCATGAATTACCTGAGACCCACCCCAAATACCCTGGCTTTGTTCTACTGGTTTTCCACACACACACGTGCTTGTAATCCATCCTTAGAGAAAAAGGCCTACCTAGGCATTGTGAGCTCATGACCGGATCCTGTATGGTAACTTTCCAGCTAACATCAAATACCTGACAGGTCAAGATTTAACTGCTTTGTGTGTATGGCTTAATGATTATCTTAACTTCTCTCAAACCTTTTGGGTATATCTATCTTCTTGTGTCTCTCAATAAGTGAGTTGTCCATGAGGCTTCTCCCGGAGCTGGTTGTCTGTTTCCTTCCTCTCAGCGCACTTCCCCCGTGTCACCAGGGCCCCCGATTCTCAGGACAGTCCCAGTCTCTGCCGCCAGTGGCTAGGGAGGCAGAGAGCCCTATGACAACCCGCATTCCCCCTCCAGGTGGGGAGCAGGGGCTTGAACCTGGGTCCTTATGCACTATACACTTAACCAGGTGTGCCACCATCTCCTTCTCCCAAATTTTCTTTTCTTTTTTTTTTTTTTATTTCTTTATTGGAGAATTAATGTTTTACATTCAACAGTAAATACAATAGTTTGTACATGCATAACATTCCCCAGTTTCCCATATAACAATACAACCCCCACTAGGTCCTCTGTCACCCTTCTTGGATCTGTATTCTCCCCACCCCAGAGTCTTTTACTTTGGGGCAAATTTTATTTTCTTCATCATGTTTGATTTCATGTAAATTGTGTTTTCTGTGGAGCTGCACTACTCAGACATTTGGAAAGAAGAGTACTTGTTAAAGAGGGTAATCAACCAACTAACAGTCTTAGGTTGTGAGTACCTGGGTCATGCGTGTGGCAAAGCAGCACTATATCCTAATGAGTTATCAAGGTTTGCTTATTTTTAACTTTTTTTTTTTGTTAGAAGGCTGTTCACTTGTTCAGAGCTATTGGGCATCTTGAGACAGTTTATTTTATTTTATTATTGTTATGTTTTTGTTTGTTTAAATAATTTATTTATTTTTTCATGAGAAAGGCAAAGAGAAAGAACCAGACATCACTCTGGTACATGTGCTGCTGGGGATTGAACTGAGGACCTCATGGTTGAGAATCCAAGACTTTACCCACTGTGCCACCTCCAGGATCACTTATTACTATTATTATTATTATTATTATTATTATTATTATTATTATTATTTGCCTCTAGGGTTATGGTTGGGGCTCAGTGCCTGCACTATGAATTCACTGCCATTTTTTCCCCTTTTTCTGCCCTTATCATTGTTGTTATTATTATTGTTATTGCTGTCGTTGGATAGGACAGAGAGAAATCGAGAGAGGAGGGGAAGACAGAGGGGGGAGAGAAAGATAGACACCTGCAGACCTGATTCACAACTTGTGAAGTGACCCCCCTACAGGTGGGGAGCCAGGAACTCGAACCGGGATCCTAGAGCCAGTTCTTGTACTTTGGGCCATGTGCGCTTAACCTGCTGCACTACCACCTGGCCTCCTTTATTATTTTTTAAGGGGAGAGGAAGGGTGACTAGGGGAGAGGGAGAATAGAGCACTGTTCAGTTCTGGCTTATGGTGTGCTGGGAATTGAACCTGGGACTATATAGCCTCAGGCATGAAAGTCTTTTGCATAACCATTATGCTATCACCCCAGCTTGGTTTGCTTATTTTTATGGATAACAGAGAGACCAGAAGCACCCTCTGTTATGTCAGATTTATGATTTGAGGGGTTGAATCTGGGAACTCAGGCATGAAAAATCTTCAAATGCTCTAGTGCTCAAATGCTGAACTACCTCCCTGGACAAGAGGACATGAGGTGACATATGTATATTAGAAATACATTTGGGTGCTATCCCCATCAAGATCCCAAGCACATTTTTTAGGAGAATCGAACAAATGCTACAAATGTTTATCTGGAACCAGAAAAGACCTAGAATTGCCAAAACAATCTTGAGAAAAAAGAACAGAACCGGAGGCATCATACTCCCAGATCTCAAACTGTATTATAGGGCCATTGTCATCAAAACTGCTTGGTACTGGAACATGAACAGACACACTGACCAGTGGAATAGAATTGAGAGTCCAGAAATGAGGCCCCACACGTATGGACATCTAATCTTTGACAAAGGGGCCCAGACTATTACATGGGGAAAGCAGAGTCTCTTCAACAAATGGTGTTGGAAACAATGGGTTGAAACATGCAGAAGAATGAAACTGAATCACTGTATTTCACCAAATACAAAAGTAAATTCCAAGTGGATCAAGGACTTGGATGTTAGACCAGAAACTATCAGATACTTAGAGGAAAATATTGGCAGAACTTTTTCCGCATAAATTTTATAGACATTTTCAATGAAACGAATCCAATTGCAAGGAAGACTAAGGCAAGTATAAACCTATGGGACTACATCAAATTAAAAAGCTTCTTCACAGCAAAAGAAACCACTACCCAAACCAAGAGACCCCTCACAGAATGGGAGATTTTTACATGCCATACATCAGATAAGAGTTTAATAACCAACATATATAAAGAGCTTGCCAGACTCAACAACAAGACAACAAATAACCCCATCCAAAAATGGGGGGAGGAATTGGACAGAATATTCACCACAGAAGAGATCCAAAAGGCCGAGAAACACATGAAAAAATGCTCCAAGTCTCTGATTGTCAGAGAAATGCAAATCAAGACAACAATGAGATATCACTTCACTCCTGTGAGAATGTCATACATCAGAAAAGGTAACAGCAGCAAATGCTGGAGAGGGTGTGGGGTCAAAGGAACCCTCCTGCACTGCTGGTGGGAATGTCAATTGGTCCAACCTCTGTGGAGAATAGTCTGGAGAACTCTCAGAAGGCTAGAAATGGACCTACCCTATGACCCTGCAATTCCTCTCCTGGGGATAGATCCTAAGGAACCCAACACATCCATCCAAAAAGATCTGTGTACACATATGTTCTTGGCAGCACAATTTGTAATAACAAAACCTGGAAGCAACCCAGGTGTCCAACAACAGATGAGTGGCTGAGCAAGTGGTGGTATATATACACAATGGAATACTACTCAGCTGTGAAAAATGGTGACTTCACCGTTTTCAGCTGATCTTGGATGGACCTTGAAAAAATCATGCTGAGTGAACTAAGTCAGAAACAGAAGGATGAATATGGATGATCTCACTCTCAGGCAGAAGTTAAAAAACAAGATCAGAAAAGAAAACACAAGTTGAACTTGAAATGGAATTGGAGTATTACACCAAAGTAAAAGACTCTGGGGTGGGTGGGTGGGTGGGTGGGGAGAATACAGGTCCATGAAAGATGATGAATGACATAGTGGGGGTTGTATTGTTAAATGGGAATCTGGGGAATGTTATGCATGTACAAACTATTGTATTTACTGTTGAATGTAAAGCATTAATTCCCCAATAAAGAAATAAATTATTTAAAAAAAATACATTTGGGGTCACTTGGATAGTGTGCTGCTTTGTCATATGCATGACACAGATTTGAGCCCAGAGCCCATCACATTGAAGGAAGCTTTGGTGTTGTGTTCTTTTTCACTCTCCCTGACTCTATTTAAAAAGCAATAAATAAATAAAATATTCACAGTCTGTATAATATACTTTCACTCACTAATATGAAATACATATTTATGCATGTCTTTTAAATTTTCTTCTTTGAGGGCAGAGGGTAGATAGCATAATGGTTATGCAAACAGACTCTCATGCCTGAGGCTCCAAAGTCCTACGTTCAATCCCCCACACCACCATAAGCCAGAGCTGAACAGTGCTCTGGTTAAAAGAAAAGAAAAGAAAAAAAAACTTTCTTCTTTGATACCTGCAAACAATGCGACTCATACAACAATACCTTTTCCATTTTGCACTTACTAATAGACTGTTATCTGAAGCATTTGCAACTTGAAGAATAACTTCCCAAATAATCCACTCCATTTTAGCTCTTCTCTTGGCATAAGATACAATACCATTTTTCATCATAAAAGTGATAAAGGCAGTAAGACATCTAATTAACAAAAAGCTTCTTCCCTTTTGTGACAACAGTCCAATTTGTTCAGACAAGTGCTTACTGTAAATTCAAGATGTTTATTACTATTTCTTAAATGCTGAAAAAATTGCAAGAAGGGTTTTTTTATTTGCTGTTTCTTTTAGAATGTCACATTGTAAAATTGGCAAATATTTAAGATTCAACTCAAAAGCTGAGTGTGAAATTCAGCAGTAATAAAGTCTATTTATTAAACATTATTCAGGACTTTTACCAATTCTCCACTTAACATAAGGAGTTATACCTCTTATCAGGAACTGCAAATTTTCAGACCTCAGGACACTCCTGTCCAAGCTATCTGCCAGCCATGTATATTACAACCAATGTGCACATCTCCAGGAAAATTGCCCCTTATGGAACTTTAAAAGCACAAGAAAGGAAAAGTGACATCATCCTCTCAGTTGAAGTTCACGAAAAACTCAAGATAGGTTTTATTTGTGTTTGTTTTCCTGACTGTTGAAAATAGACTGGTTGCAATAGAGGTGTCAGATTACTTCTCACTATGTCAACTTCAAGTTCAAAATTAGGAAGTAATCCTCCCTTCAGAACATGATGTGCAAATTAACAATAGGTTTCTAAACCACAAATACATTTTAACAGATCTAAATTTTACCTAGGGTGGGGGTAGATAGTATAATGGTTATGCAAAGAGATTCTCATGTCTGAGGCTCCAAAGCTCCAGGTTCAATCACCCACACCAACATAAACCAGGGCTGATCAGTGCTCTGGTAAAAATAAACAATAAATATATTTTTTGAAATTTTTATTTATTTATTCCCTTCTGTTGCCCTTGTTGCTTTTATTGTTGTAGTTATTGTTGTTGGATAGGACAGAGAGAAATAGAGAGAAGAGGGGAAGACAGAGGGGGAGAGAAAGATAGACAGACACCTGCAGATCTGCTTCACCGCCTGTGAACTCCCTTGCAGGTAGGGAGTCAAAGGCTTGAACTGGGTTCCTTACTCCAGTCCTTGTGCTTTGCACCACCTGCGCTTAACCTACTGCACTACCGCCCAACTCCCAATAATAAATAATTTTTACTTAGGCTTCTTTGTTTGTTTTGGTTTTCACCAGAGCACTGCTCAGCTCTGGTTTATGATGGTGCCAGGGATTGAACCTGGAACCTAAAGGGTCTCAGACATGAAAGTCTGGTGCATAAACCACTGTTATATATCTCCCCAACCCCTAGGTTGCTCCTTTTTTAAAATTTAATTTAATTTAATTACTTTTATTTTAATGAGAGAAAGGGAAAGATACAGACAGAAAGATAAAGAGATAGAGAGATAGAACCCAGAGCACTGCTAAATCTTGGTTTATGGTAAAGAAATTAAACACTTTAAATAAATATAAATATTTTATATAAACAAAATAATCAAAATACTTTTAATTAATCCCAGGAAATCTTCAAATTAAAAAAAAAAAAACTTGTCCAAAGTTGGTTTGGTTTGACAAAAGATCCTGTTACTATTATTACTTACTCTTCAAACTCCAATGCAATGTTCACTTTCCCCAATGCTCTCACCTCAGAGATTTTGAAAAGATTTATCACTATTCTGAATTCATTCTGAACATAGAGATGTAATCTCTTAATTTAGTGCTTAACTATTCAAGCACAAGTTGGTTTGTCTAAGATCTCAAACTCGGGAAACAGCAACCATTTTTTTTTGCCACATCTCCTCCCTCCTTCGGTCACACTTGTACGATGTTGGGCACATTCGTATAAGATTGACTGTGCCAGCGACACAGTGTGAAGTATTGCATAATAGCCCTCACAACCACCTCATCAGGGTAGATTTCACTGTCCTTCTATTAGAACTAAGAACATTGAGGTGCAGAGAACTGAATTCACAACATTGTGAACAAATAGGGCAGGGCTAGAAATGAGGTGGTTGGAAACCAGAGAAAAGTTTCTTAACCACAATTGCTTTAGAATTACCACTACTTTGGAAAGAAAAAGGGAAAAGAAAATTTGTATTGTTCTAAATGAGAATACTGTGCACTACAAATTACAAGCTTTTAAGGAATCTTTGAATAATTTCAATTATGTAATAAAATATATCTTTGAATAAAAATGTCTTAATGTCAATGAATGGTTGTTACATGCAATTTTAATGAAGAAAATTTATTTATTAATAATTATTATTATTTTTACCAGAGCACTGCTCAGCTCTGGTTTATACTGGGTGGAAGGCAGTATTGAATCTGGGACTTTGGAACCTCAAGCATGAGTCTCTTTGCATAACCATTACACTATCTACCTCTACCCCTGGACAGAATTTATAAAATGTCTAATTAAGTCTTGAAACTTATTAGCTAGTAGAAGTTAAAACTTAAATCTCAGACTTTACAATATTTTTTGTGAGAGAGCACAGTCAAGTGAAAGAGAAGACTCATGCTTAAATATTAATAAAATGAAATGTCTAAACTATGTTCTCAGTGGTAGTGAAAACTTAGAATTTGAAACTGTGTATGTCATTACTGGAAGAAAGGGGAAAAAACACTGTGTATTTCACAGTGCTACATATTTCAAGAAGTTTGTTTCTGCAACACATTTTGGTCATGTTCTATTTTTATAGAGTCTCAGGAATTAGGACTGGGAAATATGTCTCTAAGGACACATATCAAAGTAACTTTTTTTTGTGTGTGTTTTTCTTTTAAGTCAACAAGTCCTTGAGTCTTTTGAGAACCAACTGCTTGCTGTGCTAGGCACTTTAGACGTTACAAAAGACTCAAAACCATCTTTGTGTTAAAAAGAGAGAGAGAGAGTAACTTCCCAAACCTAAGTTCTCTTTTTTCTACCTCCATGTGCAAAGTTTCCTCATATATGCATATATTTGTTGTTTTCTAGTGTTGGATTCTATGCCACTTTATATGGTAACCAGAAATGACCAGTAAGATGATGAGGTCAGAAATGAAGCCCTGGGATGGATCAGAGCACTGATTTTAACTAGCAATAAGGGTCGTCTAAAATTTAAATACACATAGCATACAATTATAAAGCTTTTCAGAGAACAAAATTCCTTTAAAGATGTCACTCAAAACCTTAAGTGTTTTAGTGTATTGCACTAAAGTAAAAGACTCCAGGGTCGTGGGGAGGGTTCAGATCCTGGAACATGATGACAGAGGAGGACCTAGAGGACGTTGAAAGGTTATGTGGAAAACTGAGAAATGTCACACATGTCTAAACTACTGTATTTTAGTGTTAACTGTAAACCATTAATCCCCTCAATAAAGAAAAAAAAAACCCTTAAGTCACTACCTTTGAGTGCTCAACACTTCTTTTCAAAAAGAAAAGGTAATTGCACAAGTTTGTGGTCTAATTAAAAACATTGTTGTATGATTTTTGTAATTTCTTCCTCTTGTGTCCCCCCCCCCGCTTCTCTTTTATTTTCAATATCTTCTCAAGAAATAAATTCTTGTCTAGCATTCATATAAAGTACAGTGTAAAACCCTTCCTCAAAACAATGATTAAACTTTTGTGGATACACCAGGAGTTATGAGTAGTTCAAACATTCAGTCAAACTTAGTATTTACACCACAAGCCCTTCCCAATAGTTCACTTGCTCATTTTTATTTCATTGTGAAATGTTTGCCCACTGCTTTACACCTTTAGTTAGAGTAGCACAATACTGTCCCAGGTTCAATGCCCCGCACCACCATAAACTAGAGCTGAACAGTGCTCTGGTATTTCTCTGTGTCTTTCTCTCTCTGAATCTCTCTCAAAAATAAAATAAAACAAAGTACCTTTATTACTATTATTTTAACTAGAGTACTGTTCAGCTCTGGCTTATGATTGTGTGGGGGATTGAACATGGGACTTTAAAAATAAAATACTTTTAAAAAATTCCCAAACACCTATGAATGAAAGGGGAAAAAGACAGACAAAAGAAAATATTGTTATCTAATTTTGACTTTGATAAAGTTGATTTTTTTAAAAAGGGGGGCTATAGATAGAAGTAAAATTGTACTGAATAGTTAATTCTACAACAAGGGAGCTAACGTGTGAAATTATTTTCAAAAAATTATTAAAATTGGACAGGGACATAAATACACAGATATAAGCTTTGCTAAGGAACCAAACACAACCATCCAAAAAGATCTGTGTACACCTATGTTCATAGGAGCACAATTTTTTTTTCAAGTTTTTTTTTTTAATTTATTTCTTTATTGGGAAATTAATGTTTTACATTCAACAGTAAATACAATAGTTTGTACATGCATAACATTCCCCAGTTTCCCATTTAACAATACAACCCCCACTATGTCATTTATCATCCTTCATGGACCTGTATTCTCCCCACCCACCCACCCCAGAGTCTTTTACTTGGGGGCAATATGCCAATTCCATTTCAGGTTCTACTTGTGTTTTCTTTTCTGATCTTGTTTTTCAACTTCTGCCTGAGAGTGAGATCATCCCATATTCATCCTTCTGTTTCTGACTTAGTTCCCTCAACATGATTTTTTCAAGGTCCATCCAAGATCAGCTGAAAACGGTGAAGTCACCATTTTTTACAGCTGAGTAGTATTCCATTATGTATATAGACCACAACTTGCTCAGCCACTCATCTGTTGTTGGACACCTGGGTGGGTTGCTTCCAGGTTTTGGCTATTACAAATTGTGCTGCCAACAACATATGTGTACACAGATCTTTTTGGATGGATGTGTTGGGTTCCTTAGGATATATCCCCAGGAGAGGAATTGCACGGTCATAGGGTGGTCCATTTCTAGCCTTCTGAGAGTTCTCCAGACTGTTCTCCACAGAGGTTGGACCCATTTACATTCCCACCAGCAGTGCAGGAGGGTTCCTTTGACCCCACACCCTAGGAGCACAATTTGTAATCGTCAAAACCTGGAAGAAACCCAGGTGCCCAACAAAAGGTGAGTGGCTAATTAAGTTGTAGTATATATATTCACCATTTTTAATAGCTGAGTAATATCATATGTGATGGAATATTACTCAGCTATTAAAAATGGTGAATTCACCTTATTCACCTCATTTTGGATGGAGTTTGTAGAAATCATGTTAAGTGAGATAAGTCAGAAAGGAAGGATGAATCTAGGATGATTTCACTGATAGAAAATAAGAACAGAAAGGAAAACACAAAGCAGAACTTGGTCCTGGACATATGGCAGAGGAGAACCTAGTAGTTGTTGAATTGTTATGTGGAAAACTGAGAAATGTTACACATGTACAAACTACTGTATTTTACTGTTGACTGTAAACCATTAATCCCCCAATAAAGAAATTAAAAGAGATGGAGAGGGAGAGAGAATACAAGTTTTGTGGGCTGTTGAAATAGCTCATTTAGATAGTGTGCTGCTTTGCAATGAGCACAACACAACTTTGAGCTTGGTCCCCACTGCCTTCGGGAAGTTCTGGTGCTGCGGTCTCTTTTACTCTTTCTGCTTCTCTGTCTTCACTATCTTAAAAATAATCATTAAAAAATAATAAATAATTAATAATTTTAAATAATAATTTTAAACAGAATACAAGCTTTGCATGCTTAAGAAACTGAGTTCAGGGGTCGAGCGGAAGCGCAGGGGGTTAAGCGCAGGTGGCGCGAAGCATTAAGGACAAGCACAAGGATCCCACTTCAGCCCCTGGCTCCCCACCTGCAGGGGAGTCGCTGCACAGGTGATGAAGCAGGTCTGCAGGTGTCTATCTTTCTCTCCCCCTTTCTGTCTTCCCCTCCTCTCTTCATTTCTCTCTGTCCTAACAACGACATCAATAACAACAACAATAATAACTACAATGATAAAACAACCAGGGTCAGCTCTCTCTCAATCAGATTTATTTTAATTAAGTAAACAAACATTTACAGGAAGTGACTCAGTAGTGGGGCACATATGACTCCTCCAGGACTGAGCTGATCAGGAAGAGTAAAGGAAGACAGCAATGACTGGGAATTTAACGACTTTGTTTCAGTTTGTTAAGCAACATTATTGTGGCTTGAAAAACTGACATACTGGTTTTTACTGCTACTGTTTGTCTAGTTTCAGGTTGAGGTACAACCAAGCCAGTCTGAACCAGCTTGTCTGGTTTTTATTTCAGTATCCAACCTCAACCTTGTGTTACTTCACCCTTAAAGAGCAGAGGGATTAGATCGGCAGTTAATCTCCAAGACCAGTTAGTTCTCCTAATTTATCTTTGAATAGCTAACCTAGGCCAAGGAAGTGGGGGTAGGATCAGACTAAATCATTGATTATTCCCAGGTGAACTGAAAGTGTATTGTACCAAAGTAAAGGACTGGGGTGGGGAGTGGTGTCAAGTCCTGGTGCATGATGAGGGAAGACCTAGGCTGTGGGTGAGAGTGTTTTGCAGAAAACAGAGAAATTTTATACAAGTACCAACAACTGTATTTACTGTAAGCTATTAATCTTCCCAATAAAAAGTCAGAGGAATACAGATATGCAAAAAGTCTTTAAAAAGTGACACTTTTAATTATAACATAATTTAAAAAATAATTTCTCTGTATAAGTAACAAAGGGATTGTGTCAGAGCATTCAGCATAACTAGCAGCAAGCAAGTCCTATGTAAGAGTAAAATTTAAGTGCAGTACAGAGATCAAGTAAGCTAGAAAAATAACCTGAGGCTGTGTAGTCTGGATAAAAACAACTATGAGTAGAATTTCATAACCTGGAACTGGGAAATCTATTTTGTAATGATTCTAGTTTTATGGATTTGATTTTACTTTTATTTTTTCATGAAAAAAAAAAAAACAATCCAACCTTTGGCAATGCAAATTGGCACAGCCTTTCAACACTTGGCATTATATAGTAAGAGTTGTAAAATTGTAAACTTTGACCCAGTAATTCTGCTCTTGGCAATAAACCAGGGGAGGAAAAAAATGTGTAGCCCTTGGTATAAGAGCACTAGGTTAACAGCCTAAATAAGCAAACAATGGCAAAAGGAACAAGGAACAAAATAATATGAATTATTTTGCAGATACTGAAAAGTACGAATATGATACTAACATAGCAATGGAGAAGATGCTTTATGGATTAATGTTATTTGAAATAACCAGGGTACCTATGTATCTATAAATCATAATCCAAATATCTAACCTTATGATTAAGTTTTTTTGTTCCTTGCCTTTTTTTTAAGAGAGGCAAGCAAAGAGAGAGAGAGTGAAAGAGATCACAAAATTGAAGCTTCTTTCAATGCAGTGGAGGTTGGACTTGAACCTGGGTAGCACACATAGTAAAGCAGCAAACTAACCAAGTGTGTTATTTCATTGGCCTTAAAACTATGATTATATTATGGTTTTCTTAAGTTTTAATCTTTATTTGTTGGAAGGAGGAGATAGAGAGAGACGGAGACAGAGAGACACCTGCAGCACTGCTTCACCACTTGTGAAGCTTTCCTCCTGCAAATAGGAACTGGGTGCTGGAACCCTGGTCCTTGGGTATTGCAATAGGTATACAGAATCAGGTGTGCCCCCTGTCCCCCTGAGATTTTTATTTCAGTGCCTGTAAATGAAGAAACCTAACCACATTGCTGCCACTAAGCTAGAACCACTAAGCTATACTGCTCTATTCCAGCTCAACCTTCTGGGAGAAAAAGGAAAGCTAAAGCAGATACAGTAGGCCTGAATATAGACATTAATCTTTCTTGCCTAGAGTGCCTTTGTGAATCCTGCCATATAGCCCCCATGTTGTTTCTTTCTGAAGTTCATGTTGAATCCAACTAGTTAACCAACAAACAATCAAAAGGATATGGCATGTGGTGAAGTAAGGGAACAAAAAGTAGTATGTCACTTGATTTTTTTTTTTCTTTTCCAAACCACAAAGATTCCCTTGAGTAGGAAAACAAGTCTGTCTTTTTCTTTAGTCAGAAGATTTTAACACATTAGAATACCAAAAAGCATTCACTGTTCAGAGTTTGCCTCACATTATGGAAGTGGCAAATGCCAGATACCATTCTTCCCATCTTGCTCTGCATGTAGGGAGGACATGGGTAAGTACCCAGTTTGCTTATAGGACTAGCTAGAAAATCTACTGAGGGATTTCAGCGGGGGCGGGGGAGGGGGGGCAGGGAATCTCCTTATTAAAAGAAAAAAAAAAAAAAAAGGCTAGGGTTGGAGACATTGGCCAAGGATATAGTTCAGTGAAAAAGTTCATGCTTCACATATATGAAGTTCTGAGTTTGATCCCTGGCAACACCCCACACCCACACACAAAAAGAGGACTTATGAGGAGACATGATTCCTTGCAACATCTGCACACAGTTGTTTGAGGATATTTAGTTTTGCATCTGGGGCAGCCATCTATTCCCATGAGAAGTTAGTCTGAAGGTGAAAAACCAACATAATGGAAGCTGGATGGGTGGCATACCTGGTTGAGCACACAAATTACTGTGTGCAAAGACCTGGTTCAAGACTGCCGTCCCCTGTCCCTTCACAAGCTTCACGAGTGGTCCAATAGTGGTATCTCCTCTCTATATCCCCCTTTACCCTTTCTTTCTGTCTCTATCTAAAATAAATAAAAAACAAAAGCCAGCATAACAAAGTTCAAAAAAGGAATATTTCCTGGTAACAGTTCTTGGTAACAACTTTGGGTTTTTTGTTTTCACACTATTTATTTATTTTAGGTAGAGAAAGAGAAGGCCAAGAGGCAGAAAGAGAGAGAGAGACTGAGAAAAAGAAAGAGATCTCAACATGGTGGGGGCTAGGTTAGAACCTACATAGGTAGTCCACATGGCAAAACAATACACTATCCAAGTGAGCTATTCATCTGCTCTGGGGTGAGTATGTGGGTCAGTCGGTTGGTTGGTTGTTTTTTTTTTTGCAGGCCTATGGCCGCACTGTTCCTGATGATTTTTTTTTTTTTCATTCAAGTGGGGAGAAGCAGAAAGAGGTAATATACACTGCAGCACCAAGAACTTCCTCTGGAAGAACCAGGAACTCTATGTGGCTTGGGGGCTTGAACTTGGGTTGTAAGCATGTTAAGGCAGTTATCCTACCCACTAAGCTACCTCTTGGTCTTCTTCATGATATCTTTCGGCATGACATCTGCATCAATCTTGTAACTACTATGTCTGACTTTTCTTATTATAGGTGAATGTCTTCTATTTTGTTTGTTTGTTTGTTTTAAGACAGAACAGAGAGAGAGAGAGAAGCAGAGAGTGAAGGCAACCACAGCATGGACGCTTCCTCACTGCTGTGGGGACCAAGCTCAAATGCAGGTCACACACATAGATAGCAAAGCAACACAGTATCCAAGGGAACCATTTTGTTGCTGTCTCTACACAGTATCCAAGGGAACCATTTTGCTGCTGTCTCTACTTAAGTTAGCAATCCTCAAACAGGGATTGTACTGTGAAACTAAGAGAATCTGGGAATGGCTGGGCAATAAATGTTTTTGTGCATGAATTAAAAAGTTATTAAATCCTGTCATAGGTGGAATAGTCCTGCCCAAACGCCTAAAGGAAACTTAGAAATATTTTTTAGGGAGTTGGGCGGTAGCACCCCGGGTTAAGCACAAGGACTGGTGCAAGGATCTGGGTTCGAGCCCCCAGCCCCCACCTGCAGGGGAGTCACTTCACTGGCGATGAGACAGGTCTGCAGGTGTCTTTTTCTCCCCCTCTGTCTTCTCCTCCTTCCACTTCTCTCTGTCTTATCTAACAATGACAACAACAATAAAATAAACAAGGGAAACAAAAGGAAAAATAACGAAACATTTTTAATTTTTTAAAATTATTTTTATTATCATTATTTTGGATAAAGGCAGAGATATATTGAGAGGGAAGAGAGTCATAGAGAAGGAGAGAGAGAGACAGACACCTGCAACACTGCTTCGCCATTTGCAAAGCTTTCCCCCTGCAGGTGAGGACAGGGGCTCCAACCCTGCTCCTTGTGTACTGTAAAATGGATACTCAAACGGGTATGCCCCAGAACACTTTTTAAAAGCATGTTTAGGGAGTCGGGCGGTAGGGTTAAGCGCCGGTCACGCAAAGCACAAGTACCAGCGTAAGGATTTGGGTTGAGCCCCTGGCTCCCCACCTGTGTGTGTGTGGGGGGGGTTGCTTCACAAGCCGTGAAGCAGATCTGTAGGTGTCTATCTTTCTCTCCCCCTCTTCCCCATCTCTCTCGATTTCTCTCTGTCCTATCCTACAACAGCAACAATAATAATAACCACAACAAGGATAAAACAACAAGGGCAACAAAAGGGGGGGAATGGATGCAAAAAAAAAAAATCAAGTTTAGTCCATTATTTTGATACCTATAGCTGAAAGTATCCTAATTGATATAATTCTACATCATTAAAATCACATATTAGTAGAACATGTATGGATAACTGTTATTTGACGTAACTGACTTAAAAAAAAAAAAAGGATTATCTGTTTTGTGTGTGAGAGAGAGTGACCTGAACACCACTGGGGTTATGCAAGGCTGTTGCTGGAGATTTGACCAGGGGCTTTCACCCTGGGGCCTCCTATGGACAAGGAATGCAATCTGTCAATAGAAAAAAAAGATCCCCCCAGTATTGTCAGTTTTCTCATGATCACTACAAAGTTTTGTCAAGGTGGCTAAGGAAATACTATGGACTGGAGATTATTATATTATCTTGTGTTTGTTTGTTTGTTTTTGTTTTATTTGATAGGCTATAGAGAGAAGTTGAGGGGTCAGGTGGTAGTGCAGCGGGTTAAAAGCTCAGGGACCCGTAGCTTAAGCTCCAATTCAAGCTCCCAGCTCCCCACCTGCAGGGAGGCCACTGCATGAGCGGTGAAGCATGTCTGCAGGTGTCTGTCTTTCCCCCTCTGTCTTGCCTCCTCTCACGATTTCTCTCTGTCCTATCCAACAATAACAACAGCAATGCCAACAACAATAATAATGACAACAACAAGAGTAACAAGGGCAACAAAATGGAAAAGTGGCCTCCAGGAGCAGTGGATTTGTAGTGCAGGCATCAAGCCTCAGCAATAACCCTGGAGGCAAAAAGAAAAATAAAAAAAGTAGAGAGAAGTTGAAAGAGGAAAAGGGAAGGGGGAGAGAAAGAGAGACATCTGCAGTACTGCTTCACCATTCATGAAGCTTCCTCCACTGCAGAGTGACTAGTGATTGGACTCATCCAGGTGCAACACCGCCCTAATGAGCACGATAATAAGTGAACAATCTCCAAAATAAGCACGTCCACACCAAATTGCACTTACTGTTCATATTCATATATATACTTTTTTTTCCCTCCAGGGTTATCACTGGGACTTGGTGCCTGCACTATGAATCCACTGCTCCTGGAGGCTATTTTTATTCTACTTTGCTGTTGTTGTTGTTATTGTTGAATAGGACAGAGAGAAATGGAGAGAGGAGGGGAAGACAGAGAGGGGGAGAGAAAGATAAGACACATGCAGACCTGCTTCACTTCAAGAGTGTAGTATTAGTGAATGAATAGGAAGATAGAGATCAATGGATGGAACATAAAGTCAAGAAACAGACTCAGTTAAATTCAGGCAACTGATCATTGATCAGGGAGGAAAAATAATTCAATAGAGAAATATTGCCCTAGCAATAACCCTGGTGAAAAAAAAAATGATGCTATTGAAAACTTAAAAAGCAGGGGCGGGGTAGATAGCATAATGGTTATGCAAATGAATTCTCATGTCTCAGGTTCAATCTCCCACACCACCATAAGTCAGAGCTGAGCAGTGCTCTGGTAAAAAAAAAAAAAATTAAAAATCAGTCCACATTTGGGAGAAAATATTTGCAAAACATATCTGCTACAAGTTTTGTTTCCAAAATACACAAAGAACTCTTGAGACTTAACAGTAAGAAAATAAACAATCCAATTAGAAGTGGACAAAGTGGTTGAACATTTTTTTAAATAGGGTTTTTTAAACTAATTTATTCTTTTTTCTATTTATTTATTTATTTATTTATTTTCCCTTTTGTTGCCCTTGTTTTATTGTTATAGTTATTGATGTTGTTGTTGGATAAGACAGAGAAAAATGGAGAGAGGAGGGGAAGACAGAGAGGGGAAGAGAAAGACACCTGCAGACCTGCTTCACTGCTTGTGAAGCGACTCCCCTGCAGGTGGGGAGCCAGGTGCTCAAACAAGGATCCTTACACAGGTCCTTGTGCTTTGCGCCATGTGTGCTTAACCCACTGCACTACCACCCAACTCCTGTGGTTTAACATTTTAACAAATATATATATACACACAGATGGGAAATAAGCACATTTAGGGCTAGAGAGATAGCATAATGGTTAAGCAAAAAAAAAAAAAAAAAAAAACCTTTCATGCCTGAGGTTCCAAAATACTAGTTCAATCTACCAAACCACCATTAACCAGAGTTAAACAATGCTCTAGTAAAACAAACAAACAAATACAACCAAATATTATTACTCATTAAGGAAATGTAATTTGAAACCATGATATGACACAACTACATTAAAATGACTACAAAGGGCTGAGGAGATAATTTATGGGTACAGCATAGGACATAGATTCATAATACCCAGTTCAGTCATTAACACTGTGTATGCCAGGGCTGAACATTACTCTGGTCTTTCTGTCTGCCTGATTCTCTCTCATTAAAAAAAAAAAAAAATGAAGAAAGTAATAGTTTAAAGAAAAACAGAGGTCCAGGAGGTGGCAAAGTGGATAAAGCATTGGACTCTCAAGCATGGGGTCCTGAGTCCAATCCCTGGTAGCACATGTACCAGAGTGATTTCTGGTTCTGTTTCTCTCTTCTCTTATCCCTCTCATTAATTACTAAATAAAATCTTTAAAAAAAAATAGAAATAGTGGGTGAGGGTAGATAGCATAATAGTTATGTAAACAGACTCTCATGCCTGAGGCTCCAAAAAAAAAATTAATCCTTTCTTAAATTAAAAAAATTAAAAAAAAAAAAAAAGGATATACATACAAAGTCGCTGGCCACACAGACACTGGGTTGAGCACTCATGTTACCATGTGCTGGGACCTGGGTTCAAGCCCCTGGTCCCTACCTGCAGGAGGAAGCTTCAACAACAGTGAAGCACTGCTACAAGTATCTCTCTTTCTCCCTACCCCATCAGTCCCTCCATTTTCAATTTCTCTTCATCTTATCAAATACATTAATTTTTAACATTTAAAAGATACATGAATGATAAATGGAAACTCTTTAAAAGTATTTATTTATTTACTTATTCCCTTTTGTTACCCTTTTTTATTGTTGTAGTTATTATTGTTGTTACTGATGTCGTTGTTGTTGGATAGGACAGAGAAATGGAGAGAGAAGGGGAAGACAGATAGACACCTGCAGAGATGCTTCACCACTTGTAGAGCGACCCACCTGTAGGTGGGGAGCCGGGCCTCAAATCGTGATCCTTACAAAGGTCCTTGAGCTTTGTGCTACCTGAGCTTAACCCTTTGTGCTACTGCCCGACTCCCAAATGGGAACTCTTAAACACCGCTGATAGAAATACAAACTGTTTACCGTTGAATGTAAAACATTAATTCCCCAATAAAGAAATTAAAAAAAAAATGTTGGGAGTCGGACGGTGGCGCAGCGGGTTAAGCGCACGTGGTGCAAAGCACAAGGACCAGCTTAAGGATACTGGTTCAGCCCCCGGGTCCCCACCTGTAGGGGAGTCGCTTCACAGGCAGTGAAGCAGGTCTGCAGGTGTTTATCTTTCTCTCCCACCCCCACCCCCGTCTTCCCCTCCTCTCTCCATTTCTCTCTGTCCTATCCAACAACAATGACAACAATAATAGTAACTACAACACTGATAAACAACAAGGAAGGGCAACAAAACGTAAAAAAAGGCCTCCAAGAGCAGTGGATTCGTAGTGCAGGTACCAATAACCCTGGGGAAAAAAAAAAAACAAATTGTCATAGTCCCTGTGGAAAACATTTTGGAGGTGGGGGTAGATAGCATAATGGTTATGCAAAGAAACTCTCATGCCTGAGGCTCTAAAGTCACAGGTTCAATCCCCCACCACCATAAGCCAGAGTTGAGTAGTGCTCTTGTAAAGAAAGAAAAGAGAAAGAAAGAAAAAAGAGAGAAAGAAAACATTTTGTCAGTCTTCAAAGTGAAGAGTTGGGGACCACAATCAGTGCACCCTTTAGGTTACCTAAAGGAGGGATTTTATGAAGCCAATAACCTGTTAGTACTCAAAGAATGTGATACTGTTTTTTGTTTTTTTTATGCGGGTGTTATTTTGATTTACAATCTTGACTGGTACTATCAGAGGTAAGGCTTTGCTCACTGAGATATTTCTTATCCCTAACCTAAGGATACCAAATAATTTTATTGGGGAGTATTCACTAGACCAACCCTGTGAGGGAGAAAAGGAAACAAAATTAGAGGGAAAGTTTGCACTGTGATACAATCACAATAGCTTAAGAGAATTTTTGCAGTTGGAATAATTCTTTCCAATTTTCCCAAATTGGACCACGGAGGGGTGGGTGGGAAATACTTGTTTTACACAGTCATCAGTTATTTGTGGCCTGAGTGAACCTGGGAAGGCTTTAGGTGAGGAACCCCTCTTCAGTGAAGAGCAACTTCTGGAGAGCAAGTCAAGCAAGAATGTCATCCGACAATAGTTTCAGCACTTGAAAAAAAAAAAAATTTTTAGTCCTAGAGTAGGAAAGGGGGAGTAGTACATCCTAAAACACAGTAACCTAAGAAAGCCAGAGAGTTGTTTTTTTCTCTCAACAGTCCAAAAGAAGGTGATTAGAAAGCAGAAAGTGAGGAATGAAAGATGTTATTTAATAGGTAATGTAGAGTTTCTGTTTTGCAATAAGAGTTAAACAACAGGCTCAACGGGTTAAACACACATGGCGCAAAGCGCGAGGACCGGCGTTAGAATCCCGGTTGGAGCCCCCAGGTCCCCACCTACAGGGGGGTCGCTTCACAAGCAGTGAAGCAGGTCTGCAGGTGTCTGTCTTTCTCTCCCCCTCCTCTCTCCATTTCTCTCTCTCCTATCCAACAACAACAGCATCAATGGAAAGAATAACAACAGTGGCAACAAAATGAGTAAAAATGGCCTCCAGGAGCAGTGGATTCATAGTGCAGGTACCGGGACCCAGCAATAACCCTGGAAGCAAAAAAAAAATAAAGTTAAACAACATTTCATTTATTTTAATGAAAGAGAAGGAGGGGGAGGGGAGAGAAGGAGAGGGGAGGGGACGGGAGGGAGAGGGAGGAGAGGGAGAGATAAGCCAGAACATGGAGGTCGGGCGGTAGTTCAGCAGGTTAAGGGCACACTGTGCTTAACCAGCATAAGAATCCCACCTCAGGGAGTCGGGCTGTAGCGCAGCGGGTTAAGCGCAGGTGGCGCAAAGCACAAGGACCGGCATAAGGATCCCGGTTCGAACCCCAGTTCCCCACCTGCAGGGGAGTCGCTTCACAGGCGGTGAAGCAGGTCTGCAGGTGTCTATCTTTCTCTCCTCCTCTCTGTCTTCCCCTCCTCTCTCCATTTCTCTCTGTCCTACCCAACAACGACAACAACAATAATAACCACAACAATAAAAACAAGGGCAGCAAAAGGGAATAAATAAATAAAACAAATAAAAAAAAAAAGAATCCCACCTCAGGGAGTCAGGCGGTAGCATAGCGGGTTAAGCAAAGCGCAAGGACCTAAATAAGGATCTTGGTTCGGGCCCCTGTCTCCCCACCTGGGGAGTCACTTCACAAGTGGTGAAGCAGGTCTGTAGGTGTCTATCTTTCCTTTCCCCTCCTCTGTCTTCCCTTTTTCTCTCTGTCCTATCCAACAAGGACAACATCAACAATAAAACAACCAGGGCAACAAAAGGGAATAAATAAAATAAAATAAAGAATTTAAGCTTATCTTAAAAAAAAAAAAAAGTAGAAGAATCCCACTTCGGGCTCTGGCTTCCCACCATCAGGGGGAGGTCACTTCACAGGAGGTGAAGCAGGTCTACAGGTGTCTGTCTTTCTCTCCCCCCTCTGCCTTCCCCCTCCTCTCTCAATTTCTCTCTGTCCTGTTCAACAACAATGACAATAATAACAATACTAATAACAAAAACAATAAACAAGGAAAACAAAAGGGGAGAAATAGCCTCCAGGAGCAGAGGATTTGTAGTGCATGCACCGAGCCCCAACAAAAACTCTGGAGGGGAAGAAAAAAAAAAAAGGAAGGAAAGAAGGAAGGAAGGAAGAAAGAATGAAAGTAAGAAAGAAGGAAAGAAAGAAAGAAAGAAAGAAAGAAAGAAAGAAAGAAAGAAAGGAAAGAAAGGAAAGCTAGAGCACTGCTTAGCTCTGGCATATTTGATTTGGGGACTGAACTCAATAAGAGTTGTAAAGATGAGGGAGTCATCAGGTTAAGCACACATAGTACAAAGCGCAAGGACCGGCACAACAATACTGGCTGAGCCTCCGGCTCCCCACCTGCACAAGCAGTGAAGCAAGCCTGCAGGTGTCTATCTTTCTCTCCCCCTCTCTATCTCTCCCTCCTCTTTCAGTTTCTCTCTATCCTATCCAACAACAACAACAACAAAAAAAAAAAAATGGAAAAAATGGCCATCAGGAGTAGTAGATTGTAGTGCAGGCACCGAGCCCCAGTGATAACCTTGGAGGAAAAAAAAAGTTGGGGCTGGATGGTGGCACATCTAGTCGAGCCACATATGCTACAGTGCACAAGGACCCGGGTTAAAGCCCCCGCTCCCCACCTCTGTAGGGGGAAAGCTTTGCGAGTGGTAAAGCAGGTCTGCAGGTGTCTCTCTGTCTCTCTCCCTCTCTAGCTTCCCTCCTCCTCTCAATTTCTGGCTGTCTCTATCCAATAAATAAAGATAATGAAAAAAAATTTAAAAAGAAAAATGTTCTAAAGATGGGTGGTGCTAATGGTTGCACAATAATATAATAATATAATAATGCTGAGTACCACTGAACACTCAGAAATAGTTAAGATGATGACTGGAGCAGTGGCTTAGCAGGTAGAGTACAGGACTTGCATTTGTAAGCCCCCACCCCACCTCAGGAGTTCAATCCCTAGTACACTACTTAATTGATGCTCTGATCTCTCTCCCTGTCATAAAAATAAATAAACAGGGTGGGTAGAGATAGCATAATGGTTATGCAGACAGACTCTCATGCCTGAGGCTCCCAGATCCCAGGTTCAATCTCCCACACCACCATAAACCAGACCTGAGAAGTGCTATGGCAAAAATAAAATAAGGGAGTTGGGCGGTAGCACAGCGGGTTAAGCACAGGTAGTGCAAAGCACAAGGATTGGCGGAAGGTTCCAGGTTCGAGCCCCCGGCTCCCCGCCTGCAGGGGAGTTGCTTCACAGGTTGTGAAGCAGGTCTGCAAGTGTCTTTCTCTCCCCCTCTCTGTCTTCCCCTCCTCTCTCCATTTCTCTCTGTCCTATCCAACAGCGATGACATCAGTAACAACAACAATAACTACAACAATAAAACAAGGGCAACAAAAGGAGAAAAATAAATAAATATTAAAAATAAAATAAAATTTTAAAAATAAAAAATATTGGGATTCAAAATAATTTTTTATTTTGGCTCGAATCCACTGCTCCTGGAGGTTATTTTTTCCCTTTTGTTGCCCTTTTTTTTTTTAAATCATTGTTGTGGTTATTATTTTTTAATTTTTTTTTATTATCTTTATTTATTGGATAGAGATAGTCAGAAATCGAGAGGGATGGGAGGGATAGAGAGAATGAGAGACAGAGAGATACCTGCAGAACTGCTTCACCACTTGTGAAGCTATCCCCCTACAAGTGGGGACTAGGGGCTCAAACCTGGGTCCTTGTGCATTGTAACATGTGTGCTCAACCAGGTGTGCCACCACCTGTCCCTGGTTATTATTGTTATCGAGACGACCCGAACTGCCCCTGCGGCTATAGACAGACTATGACCCACATAGTCTACGACTGCCACCTCTCCAGATTCAAAGGAGGTCTCGAAACTTTACATCAGGCTCAACCTGACGCTGTTGACTGGCTACGGAAGAAGGGCAAAGGCTAGAAGAAGAAGAATTGTTGTTATTGCTGTTGTTGTTGTTGCATAGGACAGAGAAATCGAGAGAGGAGGGGAAGACAAGAGAGAGAGAGAAAGACAGACACCTGCAGACCTGCTTCACCGCTTGTGAAGCGACTCCCCTGCAGGTGGGGAGCCTGGGGCTTGAACTGGGATCCTAAAGCTGGTCCTCGCACTTCGTGCCATGTGTACTTAATCCGCTGCACTACTGCCTGAACCCATAAATCTTTTCAAAACTAGTTATTATAAAGACCAATGAGATAGCTTACCTGGAAAGGCACCTGCTTTGTCACGTACATCTACCAGCCCACAGGCCCCTTTGCATTGGGGGCAGCTCGGCACTGTGGCTACCACTTTCTGTCTCCCTTTCTTTCTTCCTTTCTTTTTTTTAAAGATTTTATTTATTTATTCATGAGAAGACAGGAGGAGAGAGAAAGTACCAGACATCACTCTGGCACATGTGCTGCCGGGGATCGAACTCAGGACCTCATGCTTGAGAGTCCAAACCCTTATCACTGAGCTACCTCTTGGACCACATCTGTCTCCCTTTCTATCTGAAAAAGTTATCCCTGAATGGTGAAGCCCTGGGGATGACATGAATAAATGAATGAATGAGCTAGCAAATTATATTTGTTTTTTTGTTTTTTCTCCCTGACATAGTGATTTAATAGTGATTTATAAGATTATAAGATAATAGGGGTATAGTTCCACTCCATTCCTATCATCAAAATTCTGTGCCTCCTTACTCCAATGATAACCACCATAGTTCTCCCATGGTCTTAGATATGAACTGATTTTTTTTAATTCATGTGTTTAATTCTCTATAATTTATATACAAGTGAAATCTTTCACATCCTTACTCACTTCATTAAGCATAATCTTCTCCAGTTCCATCCATTTTGTCCCAAAGGACACAATACTGCCTTTTTTGATTGCTGAGTAGTACTCCATTGATTGTATGTCCCGCAACTTCTTTATCTAGTCATCTTTTGATGAGCATCTAGGGTGTCTCCATATTTTGGCTATTGTGAATAATGCAGATATGAACATAGGAGTCTATATGTGTGTTCAAATGAGTGTTTTCATGTCTTTTGGATGAATGCCTAGGAGTGGAATTGTTGCATCCTAAGTTGCAAATTGTACTTGTACCTTGTCACAATTTTTTTTTTAAATCATGGGAAGAATAAGTCAAAGGTTGTCAAGGAGGAGTTCAGCAAATGGCAATTAGGAACTTTGATTACTTTTATCTTCAGGCTCTGCTGTCTTTGAGGTAGATCTTCCCAAACTGTAATATAAATGTGAATCATGTCTTATTAAACCACAGGCTCTGATTAAGCATATCTGGAGTGGGGCCTACTCTAACAAGTTCTGATATTAATGCTACTAGCCTAAGGACCACACTTAGATTAGCAGGAAGCTAGGGCATTGTTTTTGTCTGAATGGTACAAATTGTGTAACTATCAAGTCTGATTTCCTGTTCAAGGGAAGGAGAAAGGAGAGGAAGTAAAGACCAAGCAACTTCCTTTTAAGCAAGAGATTTTGAAGCTGCAAAAATCACATCTGTCCCTACTCCACTGGTGAGAACTCAGCCATATGGCTACATCAAAATATAAATTTATTTATTTATTTTTACCAGAACACTGATTAGCTCTGGCTTATGGTTTCTTCTTCTTCTAGCGTTTGCCCTTCTTCCGTAGCCAGTCAACAGCGTCAGGTTGAGCCTGATGTAAAGTTTCGAGACCTCCTTTGAATCTGGAGAGGTGGCAGTCGTTGACTATGTGGGTCATAGTCTGTCTGTAGCCGCAGGGGCAGTTCGGGTCGTCTCTGGCTCCCCATGGCCATGGCCTGTTCGATAGCAATTGAGGAGGGCCGAATCATAACGTGCTAGGTCAAAGCCGGGTGGACGCTTGCAGGGGTCTGTGATGAGGTGTTTGTTCTTTACCTCAGCTGACTGCCAACTCTGTTTCCAAGAGACTGGAACAGAGAAGTTCAGTGTAGGCGTAGGGGACCAGATTGGGTGACGAGACGTCAAGCGTTGGACAGGGTGGGCGAAGATATCCGCGTATATTGGCAGGTCTGGTCGAGCGTAGACGTGGGAAATGAACTTAGATGATGCCGCATCCTGACGAATATCTGGCGGGGCGATGTTGCTGAGAACTGGCAGCCATGGAACCGGGGTGGAATGGATGGTTCCAGAAATTATCCTCATGGAGGAATATAATTTGGAATCGACCAAGTGGACATGGGGGCTACGGAACCATACTGGGGCACAGTATTCTGCAGTGGAATAGCAGCAAGCGCTTCCACACTACGATCATCATCTCTGGCATTATGCTATTCCACTGGCTTATGGTGATGCAGGGAATTGAACCTGGGACTCAGGAGCCTCAGGCTTGAAAGTTTCTTTGCATAACCATCTATGCTATCTACCTCCACCCACAAACTATAAGTTTATTACTGTGGAGAAAGGGAAAACAGATTTTGAAAGACAACTAGCAGTTTTCCATGAACATTATTGTAGGTTTTGTCTCTTCATCTGTTAAGTCAAGCCCTTTCTTTCTGCCCTATTCTGGAAGTTTATAATACAAATATCTTCACCTGTATCAACATGGATTCTGTGTCGACTTACTGTTGTAGTTGCCATCCTTCTCCTGTTTCTCCTCTTCTTCTTTTTCCTCCTCCTCCTCTCCCTCTTCCTCCTCTTCTCCTCTCCTATTCCCTCTCTCTTTTTTTCATCATTGTATTAGAAGGTTAATGATTTACAATATAGTTTATTGACACATGAATACAGTCTCTTATCTCTCTGTGATAGATGTCTGCAAAGCACTTTCAACTCCTCTAGGGACTGTGAAAACGAATTGTAACCTGGAGGATCTGACAGGTTACATGAAAACAAAAAGATTAGAAGAGCAATGAGCTAGATGGTATCCCCAGATGTCTGCAAAGCACTTTCCCAACTTAGGTCCCTTTCCACCATCATGCACTAGGACCTCTACGCATCCCCCACCCCCTTGCCTTCTCTTCCCTACCCAGAGTCCTTTGCTTTGGTGCAATACACCAAAACCAGTCCACATTTTAGTTTTTATGTTGTTACTTTCTCCTAATGTGTCAGAAATAACTTGGTTTTTGAGACAGCGATTTTTCAATTTTGTTTATTATTTGTTTCTTTCTAATAAAAAACCACAATAAGGTGAACATGATTTTAGCTGTGAAGATGCAAAACTGAAGAGACCAGGAAAGAGCCCAACTGCCCTGCAGGAGAACAAAAAAGAGAGAGAGAGAGAGGGAGATTTAAGAGTTTGGAGGTTACTCCTCTAGGGACTGTGAAAACGAATTGTAACCTGGAGGATCTGACAGGTTACATGAAAACAAAAAGATTAGAAGAGCAATGAGCTAGATGGTATCCCCAGATGAACTTAGAGGGAAACAGAACTAATTAATAAGGATTTTTATTAAATTTTACAGTGTGCTATATGACGTAACCCTCCAGCTAACCTTCTTTACAAAATCTTCCATCTAGTGCCTTGGGGGATAGAATGTCTTTTTAGATACAAAGAGAAGTATTGAATCCTACCTTAAGGGTAGCACAGCTAGGAACAATAACTGCCACTAGGTTACAGAATACAGTAGATCTGCCTTTCACTTGTCTTCAAAGTTTGCTTTAAAAATAATAAGGAGGGAGTCGGGCTGTAGCGCAGCAGGTTAAGTGCAGGTGGCGCAAAGCACAAGGACCGGCATAAGGATCCCGGTTCAAACCCCGGCTCCCCACCTGCAGGGGAGTCGCTTCACAAGCGGTGAAGCAGGTCTGTAGGTGTCTGTCTTTCTCTCCCCCTCTCTGTCTTCCCCTCCTCTCTCCATTTCTCTCTGTCCTATCCAAGAACGACGACATCAATAACAACAACAATTACAACAATAAAACAAGGGCAACAAAAACGGAATAAATAAATAAATATTTAAAAAAGAATGTAGTAAATGTGTGCATATTAATAAGGGACAGCCACTCCGTTATGATAAAAATGGAAAATGAGGGAGTCGGGCGGTAGCGCAGCGCGTTAAGCGCTGGTGGTACAAAGCACAAGGACCGGTGTAAGGATCCCGGTCGGAGCTCCCGTCTCCCCATCTGCAGGGAGGTTGCTTCACAGGCAGTGAAGCAGGTCTGCAGGTGTCTTATCTTTCTCTCCCCCTCTTTGTCTACCCCTCCTCTCTCCATTTCTCTCTGTCCTATCCAATAACAACAACATCATCAACAACAACAACAATAAAACAACAAGGGCAACAAAGGGAAAATAAATAATAAGTAAAAAAAAGGACAATGAGTAACAGCATGTATGGTATGTTCAGATACGCTTTTGTAATAACACTATTACTTCAGCCATACCCCAAATAAGGCCTAAGTAAAAAAACAACTGTATGTTCTTTCCCTTTAATATCCTTCTAAACCTCAGAGGCAATCTTGTGAAAAATCATAATTAAAACCCTTTTTTTTTTTTTTTTTTTTTTTTTTTAGAAAATTAGAAGTCCCCATCACCGCCTGGGGAGACAGCATATAGTGACTCTGCAAAAGATTTTCATGTTTGAGTCTCCAAGGATTCAGGTTCAATCCCCTGCACCACCATACGTGAAAGCTGAGCAGTGCTCTGATCTCTCTTGCTTTCTGTGTCTCTCTCGTAAAAGAGAGATAGAAATAAGTAGAGATAGATAGATACATGCAGGAACAGGACAAATACCTATTCTAAGGGTACCAAATGATGAAAAGAAAAGGGCATTGAATGAGTGATTTCAATCTATAACTTCTTGTACCCATTATATTTTGCACTACGCACATTTGCTGAATATATACAACACTGGACATTGTGCCTTAGCCAATGGTAAAGGGTACATAAACAATCTTGTTCAAAGATTCTTTCTTTCACAAAGTCAAAGCAAAAACACACTAATATGGTCTGGTTGGTGGTGCAGTAGTTAAGCCATTAGACTCTCAAGCATGAGGTCCTGAGCTCAATTCCCGGTAACACATGTACCAGAGTGATGCTTGGGTCTTTTTCTCTCTCCTACCTTTCTAGTAAATAAATAAATAAATAAATATAAACAACACAAAAGAAGGATGTTTTGGGTCAGGCAGTGGCACACCTGATTAAGCGCTCACATCACAGTGCACAAGGACTCAGGTTCATGCCCCTGGTCCCCACCTGCAGGGGGAAAGCTTCATGAGTGATGAAGCACCGCTGCAGGTGTCTCTCTGCTTCTCTCTCTCTTCCCTCTCCCCTCTCAATTTCTCTCTGTTTCTATACAATAATAAATAAAAACATTTTTTAAAAAAAGAATAAAAAACAAAGAAGTAGGATGTTTGCAAACTTATAACTTAAGGCTCAAAGTGATAAATTGGTGCAACTATATAGACTGCCAAAGCAAGAAAGGCACTTTATTCTCCATATGCATCTTACTTCTGTGCTTTTTTTTTTTTAGATAGGACAGAGAGAAGTGGATAGAGAAAGATAGACGCCTGCAGATCTGCTTCACCTCTTGTGAAGCAATTCCCCTGCAGGTGGGGAGCCGGGGACTTGAACTGGGATCCTTACCTGGTCCTTGTGCTTCGTGCCACATGTGCTTAACCTGGTGCCCTACTGCCCAACTCCTTATTGTGTCCTTTATAACAAAACAATCATATATTAAGATTTAAATAAAACTAATTTATTCATAAGTTATCAGTTAGATGATACCAAGAAAGCTGTTTGTGAAGAGACTCCCCTGCAGGTGGGAAGCTGGGTGCTGGAACCGGGATCCTTGTGCCGGTCCTTGTGCTTTGCTCGACCTGCATTTAACCCGCTGCACTACCGGCCGACTCCCACTACATTATTTTAAACAGCTGCACAGTGGACTAATTTAAGAATGCACAGTGCTTTATTCTAATCATTCCCTTTTAGGGTGGTATAGTCAATATATTAGGAAGTCTTAATGTGCCAAAAAAATGTAGAAATGTCCGAAAAGAAACATTTTAGTACTTCTTTTTAAAAAAATATTGTATTTATTTATTAGATAGAGACAGAGAGAAATTAAAAGGGGAGGCAGAGAAGGAAAGAGACAGAGAGATACCTGCAGCCGTGCTTTGCCACTCATGAGGCTTTCCCCCTGCAAGTGGGAGCCAGGGGCTTGAACCTGAGCCCTTGTGCACTGTAATGTGAGCACTTAAACAGGTGCGCCACCGCCTGACCCCACACTTTCATACATCTACTATACTTGAACACATACTTCCAAGTGCCTCCCTGTGTGAAAAATATTTCTATGTTTTAAGGATTATTTTATTTTAATTTAATGAGAAAGAGATACAGGGAGAAAGACCAAAGCACCGCTCGGGTGATTTATGGTAGTGCTGGAGACTGAATTTGGGTCTTTGGAGCCTCAAGCATGAACAGTCTTTTGGAATAGCCATTATGCTATCTCCCCAGCCCAATATTTCTTTCTTTCTTTCTTTCTTTCTTTCTTTCTTTCTTTCTTTCTTTCTTTCTTAAATATATTTTTCATTTTATTTTCCCTTTTGTTGCCCTTGATTTTTTAAATTTTTGTTGTAGTTATTGTTGTTTTGATGTCGTCATTGTTAGATAGGACAGAGAGAAATAGAGAGAGAAGAGGAAGACAGAAAGGGGGTAGAGAAAGATAGACACCTGCTTCACCGCTTGTAAAACGACTCCCCTGCAGGTGGGGAGCTGGGGGCTCGAACCAGGACCCTTACACCGGTCCTTGCGCTTCGCGCCAAGTACACTTAACCCACTACACTACAGACCGGCTCCCTCTTTCTTTTTTCTTTTCTATTTTCTTTTTAAGAGAACTTTGTGAAAAAGCAAAGATCCAAACTTGCAAGATAGCTGACTTGGAGAGAACATTTACTTTTCATGGACATGACCCTGGTTCGAACCTGGCCGCCACAGCACTGAAGGAAGCCTTGGTATTGTGGTGTCTCCCTTCCTTCCTTCCTTCCTTCCTTCTTTCTTTTCTTCCTTTCTTTCTTTCTTTCTTTCTTTCTTTTCTTCCTTTCTTTCTTTCTTTCTTTCTTCCTTTCTTTCTTTCATATATATTTATTTCCCCCTTTGTTTCCCTTGTTTTTTTTTTTTTATTTAAGAAAGGATTAATTAACAAAACCATAGGGTAGGAGGGGTACAACTCCACACAATTCCCACCGCCCACCCTTGTTGTTTTTATTGATGTCGTAGTTGTTGGATAGGTCAGAGAGAAATGGAGAGAGGGGAGGAAACAGAGGACCTACAGACTTGCTTCACCGCCTGGGAAGCCACTCCCCAGCAGGTGGGGAGCCAGGGGCTCAAACCTGAATCCTTATGCCGGTCCTTGCGCTTTGTGCCACGTGCGCTTAACCCGCTGCACTACCACCCGACCCCCTCTGTCTTTCTTATCCACAGCTCCTGGCAGCCATTTTCCATTGTTGTTGTTACTGTTATTGTTGTTGTTGGATAGGACAGAGAGAAATTAAAAAGGAGGGGGAGAAAGAGAGGCGAAGACACCTGTAGATCTGCTTCACCGCTTGTGAAGCAACCTACAAGTAGGTGGAGAGGAGCTCGAACCCGGATCTTTGTGCCAATCCTTGCACTTCGCATATGTGCACTTATTCCGTCGAGCTACCGCTCAGCCCCCCTCCACCTCCTTTTTTTATAAGACCTAGGAGTTGAAAACTGGTCAGTGCTTTGGAGCACCTGAGCTCACAGCCCAGATCCTGCCCAAGCACACTTCACAGCACTGCTCCTGAAGCCTCCCCGCCCACCCCCCCCCGACTCCCCGCAATAGGACAGAGAGAAATTGAGAGGGGAGGGAAAAATTAGAAAGGGAGAAAGATACCTGCAGATCTGCTTCATTGCCTGTGAAGCGGCCCCTGTGCAGATGGGGAACCGGGGCTCAAACTGGGATCCTTGTGCTTCGTTCATACTATGTGCTTTTTTTTTTTTTTAATATTTATTTATTTATTCCCTTTTGTTGCCATTGTTCTTTTATTGTTGTAGTTATTATTGTTGTTATTATTGATGTTGTCGTTGTTGGATAGGAAAGAGAGAAATGGAGAGAGGAGGGGAAGACGGAGAGGGGGAGAGAAGCAAGGCCCCTGCAGGTGGGGAGCCAGGGGCTTGAACCAGGATCCTTACACCAATCCCTGCGCGTTCCCACCTACTATGTGCTCTTAATCCGGTGCCAACCCAGCCCTCCTTGTGGTGTCTTTCTATCTCTGTTTCTATCTTTATCTGAACATATTCTTTTGGAGTGGTGAAGCCGCAATGACAACTAACTAACTAACTAAATAAATAAATAAGGGCCAGGTGGTGGTACATCTGGTAAATTGCACATATTATTATGCATAAGACCCAGGTTCAAACCCCTGGTCCCTACTGCAGGAGAATAATTCACAAGTGGTGAAGCAGTTCTGTATATCTCTTTCTCTCTCCTCTCTTTTTAAACAGTTTATTTATTTACTATATATAGGACAGAGACAGATAGAAATTGAGACGGAAGGGGAAGAGAGAAAGAGAGAGACCCCTGCAGCACTGTCTCAGCTCTCATGCCTCACCTGTAGGTGGGGACCAAGGGTTTAAACCAGGTCCTTGGGCACTGTAACATGTGCACTCAACTCTCTCCTATCTTCTTCCCTCTCGATTTCTCTGTCTTTACCTAAGACAAATGCCCTTGTTATCATTGTTGGTTTTTTATTATTTGTTGTATTATTGTTATTATTGCTGTTATTATTGTGGGATAGGACAGAGAGAAATAGAGAGAGGAGGGGAAGACAGAGAGGCGAGAGAAAGATAGACACCTCCAGACCTGCTTCACCACCCTTGGGGAGCCCGGGGGCTCAAACTGGGATCCTTAGGCAGTCCTTGCCCTTTGCACCATGTGCGCTTAACCCGCTGCACCACTACCCGGCGCCCTGTTCCTTTGTTTTTAACCAGAGCACTACTCAGCTCTGGTTTATGGTGGCGCTAGGGATTGAACTTGATACATTGGAGCCTCAGGCATGAAAGTCTTTTGTGTAGCCACTAAGCTGTCTCCTTGACAAGTTTTCAACTAATAGAGATTTAAGACAGGAAAGGAAAGCTCAGATGCCTACACTGGACAAGCAAGTAACTTAAGTGGATGCAGCAGGCCAATGTTTCCAAGTGAAGAATATTTCCTTACTGTAGATTCCATCCAAGGGCACCTCTTGGTACAGCAGCCCACTTTTTTGTTTGGTTTTTGTCCAAAGCACTGGTTAGCTCTGGTTTATGGTTGTTCAGGGGATTGGACCTAGGACCTTGATGCCTCAGGTATAAGAGTCTCTTTGCATAACCATTATGCTATCTATCCCCACAGCAGCCTATGATTTCTTTGATTAACTATTTTGTACCAGCAATCATTGTGTATAGAGTGAGCAGATACTCTAGGGGAGGTGGTATGAGTGGAAAAGACCAATAGCTCAAAGTGAAACTAAATGAACATACCAGGGTCAGGTGGTAGCACACCTGGCGAAGCGCACACATTATAGTGCACAAGGACCCAGGTTCAAGTCTCTGGTCCCCACCTGCAGGGGGGAAGCTTCATGAATGGTAAAGCAAGGCTGCAGGTGTCTCTCTCTCTCTCTCTCACTTCCTCTCCCCTCTCAATTTCTCTCTGTCTCTATCCAATAATAAATGAATAAATACATTTAGGGAATGAAGATCATTTGGGATCATTAAAAAACTGAACATACCATTTTACTGCACCGATTCTAAGGGGAAGTTAGGCATTTGAGGGTTGAAGGGTCTCCTACAAACGATGTTTTTATGACAAAGGCAGAGACAGCTGATCTGTAGGTTCCTCCCAGCACCTTGTTCCCTTACTGCGTAAACATCCTTTATGCTTATTTTCAGAGTCAGAAAGGAAGTGGGGAAGCAAGAAACCAGTCTTAGGTGGGCTGGAGTGGGAGAGCCACTCTAGGAAACAGAGCAGGTGGTGACAGTTGTGAGGAGTAGAGGAATGAGTGCTGAATTCCTGGGAAACCTGCCACATGCCACAGAGAAAGAGAGAGATGGAGAGAGGTTCCAAGGAGGGAGGTAGTCTAGATGTGGAAATAGAGCTGGTCCTTTTAGTTTTAAAAAAGTTTTATTTAATATTTATTTATTTATTTATTTATTTATTTATTTATTTATTTTGCCTCCAGGGTTATTGCTGGGCTCCGTGCCTGCACTACGAATCCACTGCTCCTAGAGGTTATTTTCTACCTTTTGTTGCCCTTGTTGTTTATCTTTGTTGTATTATTATTTTAAATTATCTTTTTTTTTTTTTTACCAGAGTACCACTCAGCTCTGGCTTATGGTGCAGGGGATTGAACCCAGGACTCTAGAGTCTAGAGATTGAACTCAGGCATCAGAGTCTCTTTGCATAACCATTATGCTATCTACCCCCACCCTATTTTAAATTATCATTATTCTATTTATTGGATAGAAACAACCAGAAATCCAGAGGACAGGGGATGATAGACAGGGAGAGAGAGACAGAGAGACACCTGCAGCACTGCTTCACTACTCGCAAAGCTTTCCTCCTGCAGACGGGGACCCGGAGTTTGAACCTGGGTCCTTGCGCATTGAGACATGTGCTCTCAACCAGGTACTCCACCACCCGGCCCCTGTTGTTATTATTATTGCTGCTGCTGCTGCTGTAGTCGTTGTTGGATAGGACAAAGAGAAATTGAGAGAGATGGGGAAGACAGAGAGGGGGAGAGAGAGAGATAGACATCTACGGACCTGCTTCACCGCCTGTGAGGTGACCCCCCTACAGGTGGGGAGCCGGGGGCTCGAACTGGGATCCTTGAGCCGGTCCTTGTACTTCGCGCCATGTGAGCTACTGCCAGCCCCCTAAAACTGTTTTTAGTTGACTTATTATTTATTGGACAAAAAGAAATTGAGAGGGGAAAGGGGGACAGAAAGAGGGAGAGAGAGAGAGAGAGAGCACACTGCAACACTGCTTCACTGCTCATGAAGCTTCTGCACCCACCCTGGACCAGGGCTGTGATCTCAGGCCTTTGTGTGTTGTAACATCTGTGTTCTACGAGCGTGCCACTGCCTGGCCCAATGATAACATTTTTTAAGCAACCAAACTGGAGAAAGTATGAAATCCTGCCTGAAGTAAAATGAAGCAATGTGAGTTATATTATAATCACAATAATGCAGCTGGTGTACATCTTTATTTTGCTTTGATTTGACTTTTTTTTTTTTTTTTTAACCAGGGTACTGATCAGCTAGCTCTAACTTATGATAGTGTGGGGGATTAAACCTGGGGCTTCAGAGCCTCAAGCTTGTGAGTCTCTTTACATAACCATTATGTAATCTACTCCCACCCTGACTTGACTCTCCAAAACTGCCATCACTATGGCTGGCAAAATAGCTTACTTGGATAGGGCTCAGCTTTGCCACGTGTGCTAGCCCAACCCCCACTGCAAAGCACCTTCAGTGCTTTGGCCTCTGTTGCTCCCTCCCTCCCTCCCTCCCCCCTTCTTCTCCCCCTCCTCCCTAGTCCCCCTCCCCTTCCTCCCTAATTCCCCCTCCTCCCTCGTTCCCTCCCTCCTCTCCCCTCTCCCTCTCCATCTTTTTATCTATCTGAAAAAAGTCATCCCAGAGCAGTGAAACACTAGTGACAAAAAGAAACAAAACCAAAGAGAACAAACAAAAAACCACCATCACTGAACACAAAATCACATTCCACTTTAGGGATATATCAGCAGCTAAGTAAGAAGTTGCATCAGAAAAGTTCAGCCACTATTTTCTGTATTTAAGAGGCAGTTTGTCCTAAACAGATTTTCTTCCACAGCCACATACCTAAAATATTTGCCTTCATCTTATCATGACCAAAACCAGCTTCTAAAAATAACGAAAAGCCTTAGGAAAAATAAGGAAGAAGGTGATACAATATGTTAGCTTTTACAAATAAAAGAGCTCCTTCAATATTATATTCCTGCTTCACAGGGTTTTGCTTGAAAAAATTCTACATGTAAATATTAGGTAAATAAGAGTGCATGCTGATCATAGTTATTTTATTTTGCATTCCACAACTTGAAAAAAATAGCAGCATTATTTTTAGTGGCAGTCAGGAAAGAATGTCAGGCATGATGTCAGAAATATATTTCTCTAGTTTGGAAGTACATGCATTTGATGTATCATGCATATAATAAATTGCAACGACAGTATAAGCTAGAAAGAACATATTTGTAGGTTTCCTTAGTGGAGACAACAAAAAGTCCCAAACACTGGGCCTCTCAGGAATGGCTAATTATATATAAGTAGATTTACCTATTGATCCCTCTGCTTCAAAGTTATCCAGAAGATTTTATTCAAACTCCTTGTGAGATCAGTTCAAAACACAGTGAGAGTTATTGAGTAGCAATTTTCTGGGGGGAAAAAAGTTAAACATGATGAAACAGACTCTCAAATTCCTTAATAATGTACATGAAGCTGCATTTTAAAATTATTTTTTAGATTTTATTTATTTCTTTATTTGATAGAGACAGAGAAACTGAGAAACTGAGAAAGGAGGGGGAGATAGAGATGGAAAGCGACAGAGAGGCATCTGCAGCCCTGCTTCACTACTTGCGAAGCTTTCCCTTTGTGGGGATGGGATGGGGGTGGGGAGCCAGGGGCTTGAACCCAGATCCTTGCACACTGTAATGTGTGCTCTTAGCCTGGTGTGCCACCACTTGGCCCCAAAGCTGTCTTTTTAAGTGTTCCTATTAGTCCACATAGTGTTTATCACCAAAAGCCTCTCTGACTATAACTTTAAAATGCTGTTAATTCCTTCTTGAAAATTAATTTAAACAATGTTTTAGTTGATTAACAAAATACATTGTATTATAAATTATGTTCAAAGTAATTACAATGTATTACAATATAGATATTCATTCAAGAATTTACTCTTTGATAAATTTACTTGCTCTGACCAAAAGATTCCAGAATGGGGCAGGTGGTTGGTGCAAGTAGTCTTACAGCCTAAGCTAAGCAAACTTAGGAACAGATTTGAAAAAATAGAGTAAGTATTTTCTAAGATACTGCTTGCCTTTGCTAGCCAGCTGAAAGCTTTAAATAATTTAATCCCTACAACAACTGCCAGCTCCAAATGCAAGCCTTCAACAAGGGTTGGATTCATTAAGGACTCCAACAGGTGCAGTCCAACAGTGCATCCACCCCTAAATTTGCTACTGATCTATGTTTGTGCATGTGTAGAACACTACATTTTTAAACTCAACTGGACAATAGTTAAGTTAATCCAAATGCCTCTTGTCTCCTTCCATCTTCCATTATCTTATTATCTCAGACATTCCTCCATTTTTTCCAAAGAAATAGTACCAAGTGTGGCATATGAGTCTATTTTTTAAAGATTTTATTTATTTATTCATGAGAAAGGAGGAGAGAGAGAAAACTAGACATCACTCTGGTACATGTGCTGTCAGGGATGGAACTCAGAACTTCAGGGTTGAGAGTCCAATGCTTTCTCCACAGCACCACACTCATATGTGTCTATTTTCTTTTTCTTTTTGCCTCCAGGGTTGTGCCTGGGGCTCAGTACCTGTACTATGAATTCACTGCTCTTCTGGCCATTTATTTTTATTTTTTTGCCTCCAGGGTTATTGCTGGGCTCGGTGCCTGCACTACAAATCCACTGCTTCTGGAGGCCATTTTTCCCATTTTGTTGCCCTTCTTGTTTATCATTGTTGTTATTGTTGTTGTTGGATAGGACAGAGAGAAATTGAGAGAGCAGGGGAAGACAGAGAGAGGGAGAGAAAGATAGACACCTGCAGACCTGCTTCACCACTTGTAGAGCCTCGCATAATATGTTGAATTTCTGCAATGTCTGTTGTGATATCTCCTCTTTCATTTACTATCCGATTTATTTGGGTCTTCTCCCTTTTTTGTTTTGTGAGTCTGGCTAAAGGTTTGTTGATTTTGTTTATTCTTTCGAAGAACCAACATTTACTTTAGTTGATCTTTTGTATGGTTTTCCTATTCTCAATGTTATTTATTTCTGTCCTAACTTTAGTGATTTCTGTCCTTCTGGTTGCTTTAGGGTTCCTTTGTTGTTCTTCTTCTAGGTCTTTAAGATGTGCAATCAGGCTGTTTATTTGTGGTTTTTCTTGTTTCCTAATGTGTGCTTGTATAGCTATGAACTTCCCTCTTAGGACTGCTTTAGTTGTGTCCCAAATATTTTGATAGCTTGTGTCTTCATTTTCATCGAACTTTCGAAACATTTTGATTTCTTCCTTGATTTCCTCTTTGACCCAGAAGTTGTTAAGAAGTGTACTGTTGAGCTTCCACATTTTGGCACTGTTACTAATCTTTTGTTGATTGTTAAGTGTTAGTTTAATTCCACTGTGGTCTGAGAAGATGCTTGGGATGATTTCAATGCTCTTGAAAGCCCCAGGGCACCGTGGCCAGAGTCCACATTGGCCAGGTCATCATGTCCATCTGCACCAAGCTGCAGAACAAAGAGCATGTGATCGAGGCCCTGCACAGGGCCAAGTTCAAATTCCCTGGACACCAGAAGATCCACGTCTCCAAGAAGTGGGGTCTCACCAAGTTTAACACAGATGAATTTGAAGACATGGTGGCTGAATCGCGCCTCATCCCTAGACGGTTGTGGAGTCAAATACATCCTCAACAGTGGTCCCATAGACACGTGGCAGGCCCTGCACTCCTGAGAGCCTCAGAGGTGTCCCTTAATCAATTACAATAATTCAAGATCCTGCTTTAAAAAAAAAAAAAGATTTTATTTGGGAGTTGGTTGGGCAGTAGTGCAGTGGGTTAAGCATACATGGAGTGAAGCCCAAGGATCGGCGTAAGAATCCCGGTTAGAGCCAGCTCTCCACCTGCAGGGGAGTTGCTTCACAGGTGGTGAAGCAGGTCTTCAGGTATCTATCTTTCTCTCCCCCTGTCTTTCCCTCCTCTCTCCATTTCTCTCTGTCCTATCTAACAATGAAGACATCAATAACAACAATAACTACAACAATAAAAAAAAAAAGGCATCAAGAAAGGGGAATAAATTAATATTTTTAAAAATTGGGAGCATTTGGAAGGACATTGGTATTTTGGTGGTAGCTGTGTTGTGTCAATATGCAAGGAAGAGGGGTTGGGACCCAGGAGATAGCACACACTTTACCATGTATGAGGATCCATCAGGCTCCCAGCCACCATCTAGGAGCACCATGCAAAGAGGAAGCTTCCTGAACAGCAGAGCAGTGCTGGGGTGTCTCTCCAGTCTGCCTTCTATCGAAAAAAAGGACACACAAATTAAATTAAAAAGAGATCATCTGGGAGTAGTGGAATCATGCAGTTACAAAGTCCAAGCAAAAATCCTGGTAGGTAGCAGAGAGAGAGAGAATGGTAAAATTATTCCTCTAAAACATTTACAGTTGGGGGCTCGGTGGCGGCACACATGCACAAGGACCCAGATTCAAGCCCCTTGTCCCCACTGCAGAGGGAAAGCTTCATGAGCAGTGACGCATTGCTGCAAGTGTCTCTTTTCTTTTTTAAATTATCTTTATTTATTTATTGAATAAAGACAGTCAGAAATCAAGAGGGGAGGGGTTGGTGGAAGGGGGTGATAGACAAGAGACACCTGTAGCACTGCTTCACCACTCGTATAACTTTCCTCCTGCAGATGTGGATCAGGGACTCGAATGTTGTAATTTAACTTAAAAAAGGGTTTGGCAGGGAGTCTGGCAGTAGCACAGTGGGTTAAGCGCATGTGGCACAAAGCGCAAGGACCAGTTAGGATCCCGGTTCGAGCCCCCGGGGCCCCACCTGCAGGGGAGTCACTTCATAGGCGGTGAAGCAGATCTGCAGGGGTCTCTCTTCCTCTCAATCTCCCCTTCTCTCTCAATTTCTCTCTGTCTCTAGCCAATAACAAATAAATAAATAAATAAATAAGGGTTTGGGTTAGGGCTGCTGTGGCACATAAAAGGATTCACAGCATGGAGCTGGGAACTGGTTTAAACAATACAAGGTTTATTAGGGTGAAACAGGTAAAAGACAAAATAAGCACTTATCATCAAGGGTTAAGAGTACACTGGGTCCATAAAGTCTGAGTATAGTTATCAAAAGTTTAGTCCCATAAGATAAACAATTATCAGCTCTGGTAAAGGTTGCTCATGGCTGTAGAGGGGTCTAAAATTTTACCGGCTAGCAGAGTCACACGTGTTCAGTTCCCAGGAAAAGAGCCATGGCGGAACCTAACGCACCTCCACTGAGATGCTTCTGATGAGGAGAAGCAACAGCAGCCAAAGAGAGCAAGAGCCTGACTTCCGACTGGCTGTACTTTTAAGTCTATCCAGTGCCAGGCTAGTGTGGGGGTGCCTCTTCTCAGGCATGTACTCTCTGGGTTGGAGAGAACGTGATTGGAGCCAGCCTGGGCTGCTATTCAGTGACAGGAGAGAGATGACCCAGGAACAGAGCTCGTGGTGGTGAGGCAATTCAATTTTTTTTTTTAAATAGCTCACATATTTATTATTACTGAGTCAGGTAACAGGAAGAGACACAAGGCCGAGTGGGGTCCTAATCAAGTGTGCAAGACAACAGTGCTCCGCTCAAAATCCTAGCAGTCTAGCCCAGCATAAACATGTGCGCATCTTAGAGAGGAATCCTTATAGACCCAGCTTTGTTCTTCTCCAGTGTTTCCTCTTGGAGTTGTACCTGATCTTATTACCAGTTTTCATCCGAATCCACTGAGGAATAGGACGGTTCTGCTTTTGCTTCTTAGCCAGGAAGCACTTGATTCTGAAAGTCTTGTGGGAAGACATGGTGAAGACAAGTTGGTCCGCCATGATGGCGGAGAAAAGGAGAGAAAGGATTCAATTCTTTATTGATCAGAGAGCCAAGGCTTTTAAGAGTCGGACCCTGAAGTGTCAAGTCAGAAACGGAAATGGCTTGACATGGTTTGAAAAGGGGCGGAGAGAGGCAAAAGGGGACTGGGAAAGGCAGGAACTTCCTTAGCAACTGTTGCGAGGGTTTTAACTGGTAGAATTAATAATACCTTGCAGGCAGGAAGGAGACCCGTCAGGCAAAACAATGATTATGTAGATAATAAGGGAGCAGGCCATAGTATCAGGAGTGCAGGGTGCTTTGTGAGGCAGGGAGTCTGATAAGACGAGGCAAACCTTGGGGGGTTGTGTCTCTCCTTGCTCGACCTCTCAGTAGAGAGAGAGAGAGAGACTGATGGGATGGATTTCCCCTCAAGTCAAGCCCTGCCAAGCTCAACCACATCCTCACAATTTCCCTCCAATCCAGCCCACCCCCAATGCTTTGTGCACCAGCAGATGGATTCATCCATGGTCCACCATGTTCCTGTGCAGATCACTGCATGTTCTGTCACCAAGGCTGATGTCAGCACTGTGTTGGGACTTCCATCCATGTCACATCACCACACTCGAACCCGTGCCCTTGAGCATTGTAACATATGTGCTCAACCAGATACACCACCACTTGGCCTCATATCTCTTTCTTTTTCTTTCTTTCTTTCTTTCTTTCTTTCTTTCTTTCTTTCTTTCTTTCTTTCTTTTTTTTCCTTTTTCTCTTTCTTTGTTTCTTTCATTTTTGCCTCCAGGGTTATCATTGGGGCTCAGTGCCTGCACTAAGAATCCACTGCTCCTGGAGGCCATTTTCTGTTGCTGTTGTTGTTATTGCTGTTGGATAGGACAAAGAAATCGAGAGAAGAAGGGAAGACAGAGAGGAGTAGAAAAAGATACCTGGAGACCTGCTTCACTACTAGTGAAGTGACACCCCCATCCCTGCAGGTGGGGATCTGGGGGCTCGAACCATGATCCTTACTCTGTCCTTGTGCTTTGCGCCATGTAAATTTAACCCTACTGCACTACCGCCTGGCCCCTGCAAATGTCTCTTTCTCCCTATCTTACCACTCCCCTCTAAATTTCTCTATGCCTCTATTCAGTACATGAGAAAATAAAATATATATTTTTTAATTTATAGTTGAGGGGGCCAGGTGGTGGCGCACCTGGTTGTACACACATGTTACCATGAACAATGACCCAGGTTCAAGCTCCTGGTCCCCACCCCCTCCAGAGGGAAAGCTTCACAAGTGGTGAAGCAGTGCTGCAGGTGTCTCTCTGTCTCTGTCTCTCTCTATCTCTTCCTTCCTTCTCGGTTCCCAGCTGTCTCTATCCAACAAATAAATAAAGGTTAAAACTTTTTAAAAAATCATAATAATTTATGATCCAGCAAAACATTTCACTTGAATAATGCTCTCAGCTTGAAGTCTGACCCCCAGCCCATAACCATGAAGGGAGCTTTAGTGTTACAGTTACTTTCACTCTCTTTCTGCCTCTCTGCCTTTATACAAAAAACCTAAAAACCAAACAAAAAAACATGTCATTTGTGTTCGATGTGACATTGGCTTACAAAACTATGATTTTTTTCTTTCTTATTTATTTATTTATTTATTTATTTTGTCTCCAGGGTTATTGCTGGGGTTCGGTGCCTACACCACTAATCCACTGCTCCTGGAGGCTATTTTTTCCCCTTTTTGTTGCCCTTTTTTTTTAAAATTGTTGTGGTTATTATTATTGTTGTTTTTGTTCATGCTGTCGTTGTTGTTGGATAAGACAGAGAGAAATCAAGAGAATGGGGAGAGAAAGACACCTGCTTCACCACTTGTGAAGCAACTCCCTGTAGGTGGGGAGCTGGGGGCTTGAACCGGGATCCTTACACCAGTCCTTGGGTTTCACACCACGTGTGCTTAACCCGATGGGCTAGCCCGACCCCCTGAAAACTATAATTTTTTAAATTTAATTTATTAATGAGAGAGATAAGAGGAGAGAAAAAAAAAACAGCCATCACTCTGGTACATGTGCTGCAGGGGATTGAACTCATGCTTGAAAGTCCAATGCTTTATCCACTGCACCACTTCCTGGACCACACCTGTTTGTTTTTAAGATAGAGACAGACAAATAGAGAGAAGAAACCATAGCACTGAAGCTTCTTTCAGTGTTATGAGTGCCAGTTTCAAACCTGAGTTACACAGATGGCAAAGCGACACAATACCCAAGTGAACTATTTCAGTGGCCCAACTCTAATTATTAAATTTTTATTTATTTTTAAACTTTTATTTGATAGAACAAAGAGAAATTGAGAGAGGAGAGAGAGAGAGAGAGAGACCTGCAGTACTGCTTTACTGCTCATGAAGTTTTGCCTCCTACAAACTGGGAACAAGGGCTTGAACCTGAGTCCTCGCTCATAGTAACATGTGCACTTAATCCAGTCTACCACTGCCCAACTATAATTTTTTAAAAATTATCTTATTGGCTGGATAGAAATAGCCAGAAATTGAGAAGATGGGGGGTTATAGGGAGAGAGACAGAGAGAGACACCTGCAGCCTTGCTTCAACACTTATGAAGTGTTCCCTCGGGGGCAGGCAGTGGTGCACCCGGTTAAGCGCACACATTACAGTACACAAGGACCCAGGTTCGAGCCCCTGGTCCCCACCTGCAGGAAGAGAACTTCACAAGTGGTGAAGCAGTGCTGCAGGTATCTCTCTGTCTCTTTCCCTCTCTATCTCCCCCACCCTCTCAATCTCTGGCTATCTCTATCCAATAAATAAAGATAATAAAAATAAAAAATAAATAAATAAAAAGAAGTGTTACCTCTGGAGGGAGGTGGGGACCAGGGGCTCGAACCCGGGTCATTGTGCATTGTAACATGTGCACTCTACCAGGTACACCGTCACCCGGCCCCAAAGGGAATTATTTGTTTGTTTTACCAGAGCATTGTTAAACTCTGGTTTATGGTAGTATGGGAAATTGAACCTGGTAAATTATTATTTTACAAATAAAACTGAAATTATCTATGATCCAGCAGTACCATTCCTAGGTCTTTATTCAACAGACACTCAAAGACTAAATTGGAGGGACATGTGCATATCCCTGTTCATAACGGCATTATTCACAATCACCATAGAGTGGAAACAGCCTACATACCCATCAGCAGATGATTGGCTAAAGAAGTTATGGAACATATGTTCCGTGGAAATATTACTCTGAAATAAAAACATATGATGTTGTGTCCAATAGGACAAAACAGAAGGAACTGGAGGTGATTATGCTTAGCAAAATAAATAAACAGATGAAAGACAACTGCTGGATGGCTTCACAAATATGTGAAATCTAGAGAACTGATACACATGAATTGGGTGTGGGGGGGGAGGAGAGAGAGAAAGAAGCAAGCAAACTATTTCTGAAACTTGTGAAAACCATGGTGGTTATCTCTGGGAGATGGGAGGGATGGGGGCACAGAACTTTGGTGGTGGGTGTAGTGTTGAACTGTAGTTCATTGTAATCTTAAAATATTGTAACCCACTATTTTTTTAAAGATCTTTATTTATTTATTAATGAGAAAGATAGGAGGAGAGAGAAAGTACCAGACATCACTCTGACACGTGTGCTGCTGGGGATCGAACTCAGGACCTCATGCTTGAAAGTCCAAAGCTTTATCACTGCGCCACCTCCAGGACCACAAAGACTTTTTTTTTTTTTTTTTTTTTATGTTTAAAGTCCACAAAGACTTTTTAAAAAAAAATAATAATAATAATTTATTTATTTATGAGAAAGATAGGCAAAGAGAGAAAGAACCAGACTTGCTATCACTCTGGTACATGTGCTGCCAGGGATTGAACTCAAGACCTCATGGTTGAGAATGTAACCCACTATTCATCACAAATAAAAAAATAAATTATTATTCTTTAATTGGGAGCAGTGGCGTAGGAGGTATTGCAATAGATAAAATATTGGACTTAAGTGTGAGGTCCTGAGTTCAATCTTCAGCACTGCATATGCCAGAGTGGTCCTTTGGTCTTTTTTCTCCCTCTCATACATAAATAAGTAAATCTTTATTTTGAAAAAATATTTTATTTATCATTTGTTGGATTATTTGTAGCCCCCATGTCCACTTGGTCGATTCCAAATTATATTCCTCCATGAGGATAATTTCTGGAACCATCCATTCCACCCCGGTTCCATGGCTGCCAGTTCTCAGCAGCATCGCCCCGCCAGATATTCGTCGGGATGCGGCATCATCTAAGTTCATTTCCCACGTCTACGCTCGCTCGACCGGACCTGCCAATATACGCGGATATCTTCACCCACCCTGTCCAACGCTTGACGTCTTGTCACCCAATCTGGTCCCCTACGCCTACACTGAACTTCTCTGTTCCAGTCTCTTGGAAACAGAGTTGGCAGTCAGCTGAGGTCAAGAACAAACACCTCATCACAGACCCCTGCAAGCGTCAACCCAGCTTTGACCTAGCACATTATGATTGGGCCCTCCTCAATCGCTATCGAACAGGCCATGGCCGGTGCGCTGCTATGTTCCATCGCTGGGGAGCCAGAGACGACCGGAATTGCCCCTGCGGCTACAGACAGACAATGACCCACATAGTCAACGACTGCCACCTCTCCAGATTCAAAGGAGGTCTCGAAACTTTACATCAGGCTCAACCTGATGCTATTGACTGGCTACGGAAGAAGGGCAAACGCTAGAAGAAGAAATTTGTTGGATAGAGACAGAACTAAATTAATAGAGGAGGGGAAGATAGAGAGGGAGATCTGCATCACCACTTCTGAAGTGTCCCCCTTGCAGGTGGGGAGCAGGGGCTCGAACCCTGGTCCTTGCACATGTAAATATGTGCACTTAGCGGGGGAGGGTAGATAGCATGATGGTTATGCAAACAGCTCTCATGCCTGAGGCTCCGAAGTCCCAGGTTCAATCCCCCACATCACAATAAGGCAGAACTGAACAGTGCTCTGGTAAAAATATATATGTGTGTGCACTTAACCAAGTGCACCATTGTCCAGCCCCCTTAAACAAATCTTCCTTAAACTTTGGGAGCATTGAGCTTTATAGAGCCAGGGCAAGTGAAAACCAGTTGAGTACTGAGTGACTCTGTAGGAGCCGAGTGGCAAAATGTTGTCAAATGCATCCTTCGTACAAAGTTGCTGGGGAGGAGCACAAGAAGCATTGAAATACTTCCTGCAACTTATTTTTGAGAAATACTTAGTGAGATGGAAGATTACGTCAGTTTAACAAGAAAGGAAATCTTGAACACAAGGCAAAGGCAGACAAGACACATTGAGAAAGAAAAAGGGAAACCTTGATCCCTCCTACAGGGGAAATATGGACTTTTCATAATTTTATTTTATTGTCCCCCAATGAAAGGACAACACCCCAGTCTGTTCATTGGTGGTGTTACAAAGAAATCAGAAGAGATATGGAATAATACTGTTGCAAATGACAAACAGTCTTTTGAGAAGAAGACTGTTAAACTTTGCGAGAACTATGGTGATTGTCCTTGGGGGGAGTGGTACAGAACTTTGGTGGTAAGTTTGGGGTAGAACTATATCTTTGTAATCTTTTTTTTTTTTAATTCTAATGAGAGAAACAGAGAAAGAGACAGAGAGAGAGAGAGAGAGAGAGAGAGAGAGGAGGAGGAGGAGGAGGAGGACTCATCTGAGCATTTGGTTTGTGGTGGTTCTGGGGATTGAACCTGAGACCTAGGAGTCTCAAGCATGTAATGTTTTGTATAACCATTATACTTCTTCCCATGCAATCTTAGAATCTTGTAAACCATTATCAAATCACTAATAAAAATTGTTTTAAATAATCTAAAGCTAAAAAAAAAAAAAAAAAGGAAAGTGGTTCAGGAGGTGGCACAGAGGATAAAGCATTGGATTCTCAACCATGAGGTCCCAAGTTCGATCCATGGCAGCACATGTACCAGAGTGATGGCTGGTTCTTTCTCTCCTATCTTTCTAATAAATAAATAAATAAATTCTTTTTTTTTTAAAAGGAGAAAACTGATAAGCTAAAGGAAATTTTTTAGAGGCCTTTGATGCATAGCAAGTCAAATGAACAAAGCCTGATTAGGAGAGAGAGAGAGAGAGGCTGGTAAAAAGGAGAGGAAAATGGAGATGATGGTGAAAAAGTTTGTTCCAGTGCAGTACTATTCCCTACCCCACACTCCACATACCATTCATTCCTTATAAACAAAAAAGTAAAACTTTAAAAATTAAAAAAAAAAAAATTAAGACTGTAGGGGTGGGGAGACAGCATAATAATTGTGCAAAAACTTTAAAGCCTAAGGCTCGGAATTCCTAGGTTCACTCCCCAGCACTACCATAAACCAGAGGTGGGCAGTGTTCTGGTCTCTCTGTATCTTTCTATTTGTCTCTCTATCTCTCTCATTAAAATAAATAAATAAAATATTATGAAAAGAAGAAGGGAGTCGGTCGGTAGCACAGCAGGTTAAGTGCATATGGTGTGAAGTGCAAGGACCAGAGTAAGGAGCTCAGTTCGAGCTCCCGGCTCCCCACCTACAGGGGAGTCACTTCACAAAAGGTGAAGCTGGTCTGCAAGTGTCTTTCTCTCCACCTCTCTGTCTTCCCCTCCTTTCTCAATATCTCTGTCCTATCTAACAACAATGACATCAATAACAACAATGGCAAAAAAGGGAATAAATGTTTTTTTTTAAAAAAGGAGAAAGAGGGGGATCATATGGAATCCAACCTAGTAGAGTGCATATGTTACAGTGTGCAAGGACCTGGGTTCAAGCCCCCACTCCCCAGCTACAGGGGGGGAAACTTCACAAGTGGTGGTGCAGTACTGCAAGTGTCTCTCTTTCTCCCTCTCCCCTATCAATTTCTCTCTGTCTTCATCCAGTAAATGAATAAAACATTTAAGAAAACATGATGGGCCAGGTGGTGGTGCACCTTGTTGAGCTCACATGTTACAATGTGCAAGGCGCCAGGTTCAAGCCTCCAGTCCTCACCTGCAACAGGAAAGCTTCCTAAGCAGTGAAGCAGTGTTGCAGGTGTCTCTCTTTCTCTCTCCCTCTCCACCCCTCTTCCTTTCGATTTCTAGCTGTTACTAGTCAATAAATAAATAAAGATAATAAAAATGTTTTAAAAAGAAACATGGGGAGCTGGGCGGTAGCGCAGTAGGTTAAGCGCATGTGGCGCAAAGTGCAAGGACTGGTGTAAGAATCCTGGTTCAAGTCGGCTCCCCACCTGTGGCTTCATGGGCGGTGAAGCAGGTCTGCAGGTATCTTTCTCTCCCCCTTGCTCTCTTCCCCTCCTCTCTCCATTTCTCTCTGTCCTATCTAACAACGATGACATCAATAACAATAACAACAACAATAATAACTACAATAATAAAAAAAAACAAGGGCAACTAAAGGGAAAATAAATATTAAAAAATTTAAAAAATGAAACATGACTCTAAGATTTGTTTCTAAACTGTACAATGCCTTTTTTTTTTTTTTTTGAGGGGGGTCTAGCTAACATTGCGAAATGTGTTCTTAGATAACCATGTCCTGAGCCAGAGAGATATTTCACCAGACAAGGGTATATATCCGGTCACGTATGCAGCCCAGATCTGACCCCTACCACTACATGGAAGTACTAAAATACTGGGGGAAGAAGCTGTGGTGCTCTGGTCTCTCTCTTTATCTGAACTAAATAAAGAATATATATATATTTTTTTTTTCTGCATCACTGATTAGCTCTGGTTTATGATGGTGTGGGGAACTAAACCTGGGACTTCAGGGTTTTAGGCATCACAGTCTTTTTGCATAACCATTATGATATCTACTCCCGCCCAAGAAAAGAAATTTCCAGCAGAGTTTTCCATGTTAGAGAGAGTACTTTCTTTGCATCCTTCTGTGTAAGATTAGCAGTAAACAATGAAATGGCCATCACAGAATAAAGGTATTTGCTGCTGGGGCCAAGTGGTGGCACACCTGGTTGAGCACACTTGTTACAATGTACAGGGACGCAGGTTCAAGCCTCCTGTCCCCACCTGCAGGGATAGCTTTGTGAGTGGTAAAACAGGGCTGCAGGTGTCTCTCAGTCTCTCCCTCTCTCTACCTCCCCCACCCCTCTCGATTTCTGACTGTCTCTATCCTATAAATAAATCAAGATAAAAAAATTTAAAGAAATATTTGCTACCCCATAAATGGATTTTTTTTTTTTAAAGACAGAGACTGAGGGCAAATAGGCTGAGAGAAAGAGTGAAAAAGACTACAACACCAAAGCTTCCTCCAATGAAGTGGGGGCTGGGTTTGAACCTTGGGGGAAGTGGCAAAGCAGATAAAAAGAATTTTAAGTCCTTGGAGGAAAATCACTACACAGACTATAGTGACAGTATTGTACTGTTGTGCAGAATATTATTACATCATGGTTATGAATCATGCATAATTTACTGTTCACTCATTTGTTTTGCTTTTACCATAGCACTGCTGATCTCTGGCTTCTGGTATTACAGAGAACCTGTGACTTCAGAGCCTTATGCTATCTCCCTGCTTAAAGAATTTTTTTAAAAATATTTTTATTTATTTATTTATTATAATTGGATTAGAGACAGAGAGAAATTGAGAGGGGAGGGTGAGATAGAGGGAGAGAAAGAGAGAGAGATACCTGCAGCCCTGCTTCACTACTTGTGAAGCTTTCCTTCTGCAGGTGGGGACCAGGGCCTTGAATCTGGGTCCTTGCTCAGTGTAATGTGTGCATTTAACCAAGTGTACCACTGCCTGGCCCCTAATACTGAAATCTTTAGTTGTTTTTTTTTTTTTTTTAGATTTTATTTATTTATTAGAAAGATAGGAGGAGAGAGAAAGAACCAGACATCACTCTGGCACATGTGCTGCTGGGAATCAAACTCGGGACCTCATGCTTGAGAGTTCAAAGCTTTATCACTGTGCCACCTCCTGGACCACTTTTAGAGAGTTTTATTTTGATGGAGCTGGTGCCTCATGTGTGTAAAGGATTGCTGCTATAGACTGATTTTTCATTCATTATAGAGAAACAGGTGGAGAAACACCATAGTAATAGCACTTCCCACATGGTGCCAGAGCTCAAAGCAGAGCCACTTTCATGGCAAGGAGCATGCACTACTCAGTAAGCCATCTCTCTGGGCCTAAAGAATTTTTTAAAAAACATTTATTTATTTATTTATTCTCTTTTGTTGCCCTTGTTGTTTATTGTTGTAGTTATTATTGATGTCGTTATTGTTGGATAGGACAGAGAGAAATGGAGAGAGGAGGGGAAGACGGGGGGGGGGGGAGAGAAAGATAAACACCTGCAGACCTGCTTCACTGCCTGTGAAGCGACTCCCCTGCAGGTGGGGAGTCGGTCCTTGCGCTTTGTGCCACCTGTGCTTAACCCACTGCGCTACCACCCGACTCCCCAAAGAATTTTTTTCATCTTTATTTATTTATTGAATAGAGACAGTCAGAAATCAAGAGGGAAGGGGAAGGTAGAAAGGGATAAAGACAGAGACACCTGCAGCCCTGCTTCACCACTTGTGAAGCTTTCCCCCTGTAGGTGGGGACCAGGGGCTTGAACCTGACTCCTTGCATATTGTATTGTAATATGTGCAGTCAGATGTTACACCAAGGGACAGAAATTATGGGATTTTATTTATTACCTCCAGGGTTATTGCTGGGACTCGGTGCCTGCACCACGAATTCATTGCTCCTGGAGGCTTTTTTTCCCCCCTTTGTTGCCCTTCTTTAATCATTGTTGTGGTTATTATTATTGCTGTTATTGATGTCGTTGTTGTTGGATAGGGCAGAGAGAAATCGAGAGAGAAGGGGAAGAGAGAGAGGCGGAAAGATAGACACCTGCAGACCTGCTTCACCGCCTGTGAAGTGACTCCCTTGCAGGTGGGGACCTGGGGGCTTGAACCAGGATCCTTATGCCAGTTCTTGCGCTTTGCGCCATGTGTGCTTAACCCGCTGTGCTACCGCCTGACCCCCAGAAATTGTGTTTTATAGCCAGCAAACACACTTCCAAGTATTTAGGGTTAGGGAGCTGGTCGATTATAGACTATCAGAGTAACTAATTATAATAATTCCTCAGCAATTTAACAATTGCCATTTGTGCTTCTAATAAAATTCTCGGAGCCAAGTGGTGGCACACCACATTACAGTGTGCAGGTATCCAGGTTCAAGCCCCTAGTCCCCACCTGCAGGGGGAAAGCTTCACAAGTAATGAAGTAGGGCTGCAGGTATCTTTGTCTCTCTCCCTTTCTATCTCCCCCACCTCTCTCAATTTCTCTCCATCTCTATCCAATAATAAGTAAATAAATAAAATATTGAAAAAAATAAAGAAAGAAAGACTTTTCTCAGGGGGGCAGGTGGTAGCACAGCAGGTTAAGCTCACTTGGTGTGAAGCACAAGGATCAGCGTAAGGATCAGCATAAGGATCACGGTTCGAGTCCCTGCTCCCCATCTGCAGGGGGGTTGCTTAACAAACAGTTAAGCAAACCTGCAGGTGTCTATCTTTCTCTCCCCCTCTCTGTCTTCCCCTCCTCTCTCGATTTCTCTGTCCTATCCAACTACAACAACAATAACAATAATAACAACGATAACAAGGGCACAACAAGGACAACAAATATGGGGAAAATGACCTCCAGGAGCAGTGGATTTGTAGTGCAGGCACTGAGCCCCAGCGATAACCCTGGTGGCAAAAATAAACAAATAATTTTTTTTTAAATAGCAATAAAGTAAAATTCTCATATAAGTTTTAAGAAGTCAGTTCTTTGATATGAAACTTTGGTAGTAGGTGTGGTATGGAACTATACATTTTAATCTTACAAACCTATAACATACTATTAATAACAAATAAAGTGGTCCTGGGAAGTGGCACAGTGATGAAGCTTTGGACTCTCAAGCATGAGGTCCCGAGTTCGTTCGATCCCTGGCAGCACATGTGCCAAAGTGTAGTCTGGTTCTCTCCTCCTATCTTTCTCATAAATAAATAAACTCTTTAAAAAAATAACAAATAAAAGAGAAGTTAGTTCCTTCATCATAAAGCCAGTATATTTTAGAATTCTAATATTTCTAGTTGAATTGCTAAAAGGAAGTAATGATCTTACCAATCAATGGCTAGACATTGTGTTTGTCTGCCATCTAGGGGATTCATGGAAACATTGCAAATGCAAAATTCATGGTTAGAAAAGGTTACAACATAGATGTTAATAGTATTTTTATTTTTTATTTTATTTTTTCTCTAGCAGAGTCACCATGGTCCCCACGTAGGGCTTCAGGATTTTTTTTTATTTAATAAAGGATTAATTAACAAAATCATAGGGTAGGAGGGGTACAACTCCACACAATTCCCACCACCCAATCTCCATATCCCACCCCCTCCCCTGATAGCTTTCCCATTCTCTATCCCTCTGGGAGCATGGACCCAGGGTCATTGTGGGTTGCAGAAGATAGAAGGTCTGGCTTCTGTAATTGCTTCCCCGCTGAACATGGGCGTTGACTGGTCGGTTCATACTCCCAGTCTGCCTCTCTCTTTCCCTAGTAGGGTGTGTCTCTGGGGAAGCTGAGCTCCAGGACACATTGGTGGGGTCTTCAATCCAGGGAAGCCTGGCCAGCATCCTGATGGCATCTGGAACCATTTATTTATTCCCTTTTGTTGCCCTTGTTGTTTTATTGTTGTAGTTATTATTGTTGTGATTGTTAGATAGGACAGAGAAATGGAGAGAGGAGGGGAAGACAGAGAGGGGGAGAGAAAGATTGACACCTGCAGGCCTGCTTCACCGCTTGTGAAGTGACTCCCCTGCAGGTGGGGAGCCGGGGGCTTGAACCCGGATTCTTACACTGGTCCTTGCGCTTTGCGCCACCTGTGCTTAACCTGCTGTGCTACCATCTGACTCCCGATGTTAATAGTATTATATGTCTCTTACAAAGGCATTGGAGTGCCATATAAACATACAGTTGGCCAAAGAGGCAGTGACTAAACCAAGAAACTTTCCGTCTTTATGTCAAGTGATAAATTTGTTTCCAGTGGTCAGGAAGACGACTCAGTAATAAAGTGATGCCTCCTATGGGGGAGGCCCTGGGTTAGATCCCCAGCATAAACAAACAAACACATCAAGTGATGAGCTTTGTCAAATCTGCTGTCCAGTCAAATATGATTAAGAGAACGGAAGGTTGATGACAGTATTGGTCTATTAGGAGGGCACAGATAACCAGAACAAGAGGTGGTTCTCAGTGTCTTACAGTTTACATGTTTTCACTTATTCAAAGCTATTACGGACATAAGGTTTTTTTTATTTATTGGGGAATTAATATTTTATATTCGACAGTAAATACAATAGTCTCTACATGCATAAATAATATTTCTCAGTTTTCCATATAACAATACAACCCCCACTAGGTCCTCTGTCATCTTTCTTGGACCTGTATTCTCCCCACCCACCCACCCCAGAGTCTTTTACTTTGGTGCAATACGCCAATTCCAGTTCAGGTTATACTTGTGTTTTCTCTTCTGACCTAATTTTTCAACTTCTGCCTGAGAGTGAGATCATCCCATATTCATCCTTCTATTTCTGACTTATTTCACTTAACATGAATTTTTCAAGGTCCATCCAAGATTGGCTGAAAACGGTGAAGTCACCATTTTTTAAGATTTTTATTTATTTATTTTCCCTTTTGTTACCCTTGTTGTTTAACATTGTTGTTATTGATGTTGTTGGATAGGACAGAGATAAATGGAGAGAGGAGAGAAAGACAGACACCTGCAGACCTGCTTCCCTGCCTGTGAATCAACTCCCCTGCAGGTGGGGAGCCAGGGGTTTGAACCGGTATCTTTATGCCGGTCCTTGCGCTTTTCGTCATGTGCGCTTAACCTGCTGCGCCACCACCCGACTCCCAAAGTCACCATTTTTTATAGCAGAGTAGTATTCCATTGTGTATATATACCACAACTCGCTCAGCCACTCATGTTGTTGGACACCTGGGCTGCTTCCAGGTTTTAGCTACTACAAATTGTGCTGTTCAGAACATATGTGTACACAGATCTTTTTGGATGGATGTGTTGGGTTCCTTAGAATCTATCCTCAGGAGAGGAATTGTAGGATCATAGGGTACGTTCATTTCTAGCCTTCTGAGAGTTCTCCAGACCGTTCTCCACAAAGGTTGGACCAATTTACATATCCACCAGCAGTTCAGGAGGAGAACATAAGTTTTTTATTCTATGATATTTCTCTACTGCTGGCAGAGTACAGGAAACTTAAGTTTTGTATCTTGATATTTTTTTTTTCTTTCCTCCAGGGTTATCACTGGGGCTCAGTGCCTGCACTAAGAACCCACTGCTCCTGTGACCTTTTTTTTTTTTTTTCTTCTTCAATTTTTGGATAGTATAGAGAGAATTTATTTTTAAATTTTTTATATTTGTTTATTTTCCCTTTTGTTGCCCTTGGTTTTTATTGTTGTTGTTATTGATGTCTGTTAGATAAGACAGAAAGAAATGGAGAGAGGAGGGGAGTCGGGTTGTAGCGCAGCGGGTTAGGCACAAAGCACAAGGACCGGCATAAGGATCCCGGTTCGAACCCCAGCTCCCCACCTGCAGGGGAGTCGCTTCACAGGCAGTGAAGCAGGTCTGCAGGTATCTATCTTTCTCTCCTCCTCTCTGTCTTCCCCTCCTCTCTCCATTTCTCTCTGTCCTATCCAACAACGACAACAACAATAATAACTACAATAATAAAACAACAAGGGCAACAAAAGGGAATAAATAAATAAAATAAATATTAAAAAAGAAATGGTGAGAGGAGGGGAAGATGGAAAGGGGGAGAGAAAGACAGACACCTGCAGACCTGCTTCACCACCTGTGAAGTGACCCCCCTGCAGATGGGGATCCTGGGGCTCCAACCAGAATCCTTATGCAGGTCCTTGCACTTTGCACTACATGCGCTTAACCCGCTGAGCTACTGCCCCACTCCCTGACAGAGAGAAATTGAGAGGGGAGGGGAAGATAGAGAGAGGGAGAGAAAGACACCTACAGACTTGCTTCACCTCTTGTGAAGCGACCCCCATGCAGGTGGGGAGCTGGGTGCTCACACCAGGATCCTTGCACTTCATACTATGCTATGTATGCTTAACCTGGCGTGCCACCAACCAGCCCCCTGTATCTTAATTATTTATTTGATCACTTAAACTGGATTTTATTATTATTTTAAATACTCTGTTCAATGACTTACTTACATTTACTTTCTTTTTAAATTTTTATTGAAAGATTTTTAACACAAGAGGAGAGAATAGAAAGAGAACACAGCAGAGCGTCACTCTGGCACATGGGGTGCAGGAGATCGGACTCAAACTCAGGGACCTCCTGCTTCCAAGTCCAGAGTCTTACTCAACACACCACTTTCTTTCTATTTATTGTTTTTAATTTCATGGGACAGTGATAAGGAGACTGAAAGAGGTTAGAACTCTGGTCCTGGCAAGGACGGAAGCTGGGCCTTCCACATAGAACCCAAGTTCTATGTTCAACCACTGAACCACCTCCTTGGCCCCAATTTTTTTTTCCTAACCAGAGCACTGCATAGCTCTGATTTATTTGAACCTGGGACTTTGGAGTCTCAAGCATAAAAGTCTTTTGCATAACCACTATGCTAAGTCCCCCACCACAATTGTGTTTTCTCAGTAAAAAGTCATATTTCTTGAAAACATTGACAAATTTATCTTATTTTCAAATATTTATACTTCATTTGATCAGACTTTGATACATTGTTGAATATATGTATTTATAAGACAGAGACCACAATACAATCTAGCTGGGAATTATGTAAAAAGACTTCCAAAGTCCCAGGATCAATCCACTGCACCACCTTCAACCAGAGCTGAGCAGTGTTCTAACAACAACAAACAAATAAAACTGGAGGTGTGGGGTTGAAAATAAATCATCCTATACCCCTCTGGACACTTCAAGACTGGACAAATAACCAAACAAAATTAATAAGATGAAATACAAGGAGAAGGGGTCGGGCGGTTGCACTGCAGGTTAAATGCACGTGGCACAAAGTGCAAGGACCGGTAAGGATCCCGGTTGGACCCCCTGGCTCCCCACCTGTAGGGGAGTCGCTTCACAAGTTGTGAAGCAGGGCTGCATGTGTCTATCTTTCTCTCCCCCTCTCTGCCTTGCCCTCCTTTCTCGATGTCTCTCTGTCCTATCCAGCAACGAATGACATCAACAATAACAATAATAACCACAACAAGGCTACAACAAGGGCAACAAAAGGGGAAAAAAATGAAAAAAAATACAAGGAGAAATAAATTAATAATAGTGTGTCTCCTATTCATGAAACTTGGCAAACCTGAGTAACTCCTCATGTGGTTTTGAGACAAAGATTGAAAAGCTTTCTAGCAGACAACTTTGGGAAGGAAAAAGGAGGGGTCAATTAAAGCAAGAAAAGCTCTTCCTTTGATAAGGTCAGCCAATAAGAAGAAAGGTTACCAAAAAAAGAGGCAGAGAAACTTAAATTTCTCGACCCCCCTCACCCCCGCCTCCAGTGTTAACACTACGTCATAGTGCCGAATCCATCGCTCCAAGCGGCCATTTTTAACTTATTTTTATTTTTTTAAATATTTACTTACTTACCTTTTTGTTGCCCCTTTTGTTGTTGTTGTTGTAGTTATTATTGTTGTTATTGATGCTATTGTTAGTTAGATAGGACAGAGAGAAATGGAGGGAGGAGGGGAAGACAGAAAGGGGAAAGAAAGACACCTGCAGACCTGCTTCACCGCTTGTGAAGCGACTCCCCTGCAGGTGGGAAGCTAGGGGCTCAAACCCAGATGCTTAGGCTGATCCTTGCACTTCAGGCCATGTGCGCTTAACCCACTGCGCACTGCCCTACTCCCCATGTTTATTTTTTAATTTTTTAAAAATTCAATAGGACAGAGAGAAATTGAAAGGAGAGTGGTAGGTAGAGAGGGAGAGAAAGAGAGACACCTGCAGACCTGCCTCACCACTCTTGATGTGTCCCCGCTGCCGGTGGGGAGCGGGACTCGAATCCAGGTATTTTTACAGGTCCTTCCACATAGTACTAAGTGTTTAATAAGGTTTGCCATCACCCAGCCCCCTAAGCTTAAATTTCTCTCTCTCCCCAAACCAGATACTAAGTTTTGGTTTGTTCATTTGTGTGTTTTGTTGTTGTTTCTTGATATTTTGAGATAGAGACAAAGGAGGCAGAGAGGCAGAGAAAAAGTGACAGAGATCACAGCACCAAAGCTTCTGTCAATATGGGGCCGAACACACATAGCAAAGCAACACACCATCCAAGTGAGTTGTCTCACCAACCCAAGATAAGTTTTTATTCAAAGGCAATCTCCATTCAGAATTCTGGAACTTACATTCTTTTGGTGGCTAAGCAGGTAGTACAGTGGGTGAAATGTTTTGACCCCTCAGTGTTGCATATGCTAGAGTGATGCTTTGGTTCTTTCTTTATATCACCTTTTATCTTTTCCAAATAAGTAAATACACTTTTAAAAAATATATTCTTTATTTTATCTCTGAGAGAGATGCAGAGAGAGAGAAACACCAGAGCACTGCTCAGCTCTGGCTTATGGTGGTGCAGGGGATTGAACCTGGGACTTTGGAGCCCTAGGCATGAGAGTCTCTGCATAACCGTTATGCTATCTACCCCTGCCCACACTTTTTTTTTTTTTTTTTTTTAGAGCACACAATACTTCTGTCAAAAGACATATACTTTAGCAATGAGATATTTTTAGTCCCTTACTTGGATATTATCCAGAGTTAGAATTTTTAACCTACTTCAAGAAACTTTTGTACAAGACATTCTGACTGAACATCCTAAGGACATAATTTAAAGACAAGAAGAACTTTGAATATATCTTTTTTTTAAAAAAAGATTTACTGGGAGTTAGGTGGTAGCACAGTAGGTTAAACACAGGTGGCGCAAAGCACAAGGACCTGAGTAAGAATCCCAGTTCGAGCCCCCGGCTCCCCACCTGCAGAAGAGTCACTTCACAGGCGGTGAAGACGGTCTGCAGATGTCTGTCTTTCTCTCCCCTTCTGTCTTTCCATCCTCTCTTCATTTCTCTCTGTCCTAAACAATGACATCAATAACAACAATAATAACTATAATAATAAAACATCAAGGGCAACAAAACGGAATAAATAACTATTTTTAAAAAAGATTTACTTATTTAGAATAGAGACCGAGAGTAATTGAGAGGGATGGGGGAGATAGAGAGAAAAGGTGGGAGAGACAGCATAATGGTGATTCTTCTTCTAGCGTTTGCCCTTCTTCCGTAGCCAGTCAACAGCATCAGGTTGAGCCTGATGTAAAGTTTCGAGACCTCCTTTGAATCTGGAGAGGTGGCAGTCGTTGACTATGTGGGTCATAGTCTGTCTGGGGCCACAGGGGCAGTTCGGGTCGGCTCTGGCTCCCCGGCGATGGAACATAGCGGCGCACCGGCCATGGCCTGTTTGATAGCGATTGAGGAGGGCCCAATCATAACGTGCTAGGTCAAAGCCGGGTTGACGCTTGCAGGGGTCCGTAATGAGGTGTTTGTTCTTTACCTCAGCTGACTGCCAACTCTGTTTCCAAGAGTCTGGAACAGAGAAGTTCAGTGTAGGCGTAGGGGACCAGATTGGGTGACGAGACGTCAAGCGTTGGACAGGGTGGGCGAAGATATCCGCGTATATTGGCAGGTCCCGTCAAGCGTAGACGTGGGAAATGAACTTAGATGATGCCGCATCCCGACGAATATCTGGCGGGGCGATGTTGCTGAGAACTTGCAGCCATGGAACCGGGGTGGAACGGATGGTTCCAGAAATTATCCTCATGGAGGAATATAATTTGGAATCGACCAAGTGGACATGGGGGCTACAGAACCATTCTGGGGCACAGTATTCTGCAGTGGAATAGCATAATGCCAGAGATGATGATCGTAGTGTGGAAGCGCTCGCGCCCCATGAGGAGCTGGCCAGTCTTGCAATGATGTGATTCCTCGCGCCCACCTTTGCTGCAGTTTTTATGAGATGTTTGTGAAATGACAGAGTGCGATCGAGAGTAACGCCAAGATAGATAATGGTGATGCAAAATAGACTCTCATGCCTGAGGCTCTGAGGTCCTAGTTTCAAACCCCCCACACACACGCACACACACAGAAGTCAGAGTTGAGGGACACCTGCAGGACTGCTTCACTGCAGGTGGGAGACTAGGGTCTTGAAATCAGATCCCTGTGCACGGACATGTGTGCCTTCTGAATCCTTTAAAGAAATCTTAAATCTCTGGCAGTAAGTGCAGCGGGTTAAGCACACATGGTGCAAAGTGCAAGGACCCGCATGAGGATCCTGGTTCGAGCCCCCGGCTCCCCACCTACAGGGGAGTCACTTCACAACAAGCGGTGAAGCAGGTCTGCAGGTGTCTATCTTTCTCTCCCCCTTTCTGTCTTCCCCTCCTCTCTCCATTTCTCTCTGTCCTACCCAACAATGACGACATCAATAACAACAATAACTACAACAACAATAAAACAACAAGGGCAACAAAAAGGAAATAAATATTTTTTTTAAAAAAAGAAATCTTAAATTTATCAAATGAATTATTGGTGAAATTTTAGTATTTGTTTCTTTGTGTGTCTACGAGTTTCCAGGGTTTCACTGCTCTGAGTGGACTTTTTCAGACAGAGACAGAGACAGGAAAAGAGGAAAAGACACTACAGCACTGAAGCTTCTCCCAATGGTATAGTACTCCCACGCAGTGTACTGAGGGCTCGAACAGCATGCCATTCAGTAAGGGTGGAAATTGCTTGCTTTTAGCTGATTCTGAGCTTCTATTTATACTTAGCTTGCCTCCGGTTTCAGAGTTACATCTCCTTTGGCAAGGTTCAGGCTGATGTCTTATCTTGTGCATACACGTCTCTGTCTTGTCACTCTATGCAGCTGCACTATGGTTACACTTGGTTTACAAGTTCATGTTCACTACATTTATATATTCACTACATTATGTTCATTACAAGGGGTTAATTACAGTTGTTGACACATGGGTACACTTCCTCATTTTCTTGTGAAAGGTGTCTGCAGAACACCAACACCAGGATTCCAAAACCCGTCCCAGTCCCCTCTTTCCCACCTAGGCAGGGGAACAGAGGGACAAAGTTATAGTGCTCAAGGTAACCCACCTACTGAGAGAAGACAGTGCAAGTGAATGTAATCTGACTCCAGTGTCTGAGCACTATTCTCACTATGCAGCCTAAGAATCTCACTGAGAAGCTGAACTTTAAATCTGAGCATTACGTACAGTCTTACCCACAACAGTGGTTGGTGATGGCAATAAATAGCTTGATCAGTACTTCTTCCCTCCAAGAAGCATTACTCGGCATTAATTAGCCCACACCACAGATAACCTGCACATATTTCTTCATTTATTTTGTACCAGAAGACAGCTCAGCTCTGGTTTATGGTGGTAAATAGAGATTGAACCTGAGATCTTTGGTGTCTCGGGCCTAATCATTATGCCATTTCCTCAGCCCCAAACAGATTTTTTTGTTTTGTTTTGTTTTGTTATTTATGTATTTACTTTACCAAAGCACTGCTCAGTTCTCTGGCTGATGGGGGGGGGGGGCTGACCTGGGACTTTGGAGCCTCGGAGGCATGTGAGTCTCTTTGAATAACCATTATTATAATTATTTATTATTATTATTTTGTCTCCAGGGCTGGAGCTCACTGGGCTCAGTGCCTGCACTGTGAATCCACTGCTCCTGGAGGCCATTTCCCCCCATTTTGTTGCTCTTGTTGTGGTTATTATTATTGATGTGGTTCGTTGTTGCATAGGACAGAGAAATGGAGAGAGAAGGGGAAGACAGGGGGAGAGAAAGACACCTGCAGACGTGCTTCACCGCCTATGAAGCGAGAGCCGGGGGCTCGAACTGGGGGCTCGAACCGCGATCCTTACGCCGGTCCTTGCGCTTTGCGCCATGTGCGCTTAAACCGCTGCGCCACCGCCCGACTCCCTTAATAACCATTATGCGGTCTCCCATCCCTGAACGTATTCGTATTCTCTAAATATCTCCTAAGAGACAACGTAAGATTTAGCACTGCGAGGGTCAGTTTGCCTGACAGGCTTCAGTTGTGGATAATCAGCTTCCACATCTTGATAATCAAATCCCAAAGGCGCGAGTCTTTCACCCATTTTCCCGCCTCCCGGCGACCAACAGTCACCTAAGTAACACCATTTCCAGTTCAGCGACTTGACGTCAGCACAGACCTCGGCGCGGGTCCTGAGGTCTTTCTGCGTCTGCGCGGCATGTAAACTAGCTCGTTGCTTTCCGGGCTTTTCCCATTGCTCCGGAAGTTAATGCGGATGCCACGCCTCCCTCCCCCTCCGGCGGGGGCGCAGCCATCTTAATTCACATCTGAGTGGGCGGTGGCGAGTAGTGTCGGCTCTCTGGTTTCGCTGGGCAAGGGGGCGACCAGTGTTGGCTTGGGGGTGGTTATTAGTTTAGATTTTCCTTTCTAGCGCCTTCTTACGGGCAGATTCTCACGTCCTGTTTAGCTGAGGCCATGTCGGGAGACGGAGCTGCGGAGCAGGTGAGGAAGGAGAGTGGTGGGGCCTCGTGGTGACCTCAGCTCCTCATCTCTCTGAATATTCTCCCCGTAGTCGTTTGGGGAGAGAATTTGGGGGTCTATTAATGAACACAGAGGACAATGATCAGGAGAATGGTGGGAATGGGAAACAAGATCTGACTGAGGTTAATATTTTATTTATCCTCTGCTTTTCGAGTTAATTTGAAGAAATACTTGATTAAGACAATGGTGGGGGAGTTGCTTACAGTCCCTTTCAGGTTACGGGACCTGCTTCGCCCGGAATGCTTCCTTTGATGCGGTTTGTGTTAAGATGGGTATTCCTCGAGAAATGCTGTATCCAGAACGTAGGTTACTGTTGATAGTTTTTGGGAAGTGATCTAAGGTGGAACGACCCTGTAGAAACCGACTGCAGAACTAATGAATAAAGAAACATCAAATAGATGCACTGAACTGGGGGAATCTTGTGTTTTTCCCACTTGCATCTTTTCCACACAGTTTTGTACTGGAAAGTTTCATTTTTCCAGGGCACAAATACCGGTAAATCGAAAACAAGTTAGTTTTGGTCATTGTAAAAGAAAACATGCTCCCTGGTTCAGGATATTTAGATGTATTTACGGTCCGGGTTTTTAGACAGTTTCTTTGGCTCTTAAGACTTTTCTGCGGTTGTATTTTCCTTGTAGTTAGAAAATTAATGTTTTGTGAAAGATGTCATTACGGGTCGGCCCCCCACACACACACACACACACCTAACCTGGTATGTTGGGGTAATCGTTTTTAAAATGGAGACTAGTAGAGAATTAGCTTCCTGAAATTCTCATTGCCATAGCAATGAAATCCCGCCTTTTTTTTTTTTTTTTTTTTTAAACTTATAACGTGGAGGCTGTTTTTCGGAACTTGACAGAGATAGAGTGCCTATCGAGTAGTCAGGGTGACTTTAGTTTTCATTCTATAAGAACATTTAGGTAATCTGATTTTTGTGTTTACTCATCGCCTGGTTTCGGTCATAAGGTCTTCATAGCATCTGTATTTTGTGTGCTGTTAGAACGCCCAAAATGCAGAGTGTTATTGTAAAAAGAAAAAAAAAAGACTTAACCTCGTCCTTTTTCTGGCTTCATTTTGCCATCTGAAAGTGGAGGGAGGAGTGACCTACTGCGTTTCACTGAAAGTTTTTGAAATGTGTTGTTGCTGTATGTACACTGAAATTGCAATAACAGTCCATATTTTAGAACTGTGGTGCTTAAAAAAACAGACTGGAGATGATGGTTACAATTTACCAAATAAATTTTAACCCAAAATTTTGTTGTACAATATAGGAAATAGTTGAAAGTTCAGTGAACACCTGCAGAACAATTCAACAGTTGTTAAACATATGTCATAATTACTTTATTTCTCCAGATATTTGAAAGATCACAACTAATTATCCCAAGAATAATGTTTTGTAGGGTGTGGCCTTTTTCATTATCTTTTTTTAAACATTTTTTTCATTATCTTTATTTGACCATATTTATTTATATAGACAGAAATCGAGAGAGAGGGGAGATAGGGAGAGAGTGGTCGCAGAGATGGCACAGTGGATAAGGCTTTGGACTCAAACGTGAGGTCCCGAGTTCAATCCCCGGCAGCTCATGTACTAGAGTGATGTCTGGTTCTTCTATCATTTCTCATGAATAAATAAATAAAATCTTAAAAAAGAGAGAGAGAGAGAGAGACACCTGTAGCTCTGCTTTGCCATTTGCAAAGCTTTCCCCCTGCAAGTGGGTACCAGGGGCTTGAACCTGGGTCCTTGCACACTGTAATATGTGTGCTCAACCAGATGCACCACCACCTGGCCCCGAGTGAGGCTTTTATTTATTTATTTATTTGTAACTTCACAATCTGGTCTAGTCCCCAACCTGCCTCTCTCCCCCCCCCCCCCCCCCCCATAGCTCTGCTCAGTTCTGGGTTATGTTGGTGCTGCTAAACTAGGACCTTTAAGCCTCAGGCAAGAAGCTTGGTTTTTTTTTTTTTTTTTTTTTTTTTTGCCACCAAGGTTATCACTGGAGTTCAGTGCCTGCACAGTTCCATCCTTCCTGGCAGCCTGTCTTGTTGTTTTGTTTTGTTTTTGCCTCTGGGATCCTGATGAATCCACTGCTCCTGGAGACCATTTTTCCCATTTTGTTGTAGTAGTTGTTGTGGGATAGAACGGAGAGAAATGGAGAGAAAGATAGACACCTGCAGACCTGCTTCACCACTAGCTAAGCCACCCCTTGCAGGTGGGGAGCCGGGGGCTCGAACTGGGATCCTTACGCCTTCCCTGCGCTTTGCGCCACGTGCGCTTAACCCGCAGTGCTACCACCCAGCCCCCTTGTTTTGTTTTTTTGATAGAGGGTGTAAGAACTAGAAAGACAGAAGGGACAGCCTCCTGCAGCATTGCTCCTTCCCTTATAAAGTTTCCCCCCTGCAGATGGGGACCTGGGACTTGAACTCAGGTCCTTTTACATGGCAGTGTGTGCAATCTGCCAGATGAGCCACCCACCCCTTCAAAGTCATTTTCTATCTCTGACCCAGGCCCACTATTTTCTTTTTTCCTCTTCTAGGGTATTGTGTATTTAAGAAACCGTGACAGCTTTCTTGTAGAATTTTAATTTCTGGGTTTATTCCACTTGCATGTGGCACCTTTTAACTTGTCCTTTCATATGCATACATTTCCTGAAACCTTTACCACATCTAAACTTCAAACTGATAGTGCTTGGCTTCAGTTTTCTGTTTTAAGAGTTTATTAGGGAGTCGGGCTGTAGCGCAGCGGGTTAAGCGCAGGTGGCGCAAAGCACAAGGACGGGCATAAGGATCCCGGTTCGAACCCCGGCTCCCCACCTGCAGGGGAGTCGCTTCACAGGCGGTGAAGCAGGTCTGCAGGTGTCTATCTTTCTCTCCTCCTCTCTGTCTTCCCCTCCTCTCTCCATTTCTCTCTGTCCTACCCAACAACGACAACAACAATAATAACTACAACAATAAAACAACAAGGGCAACAAAAGGGAATAAATAAAAATAAATATTAAAAAAAGAGTTTATTAATAATTAATTTTTTAAAAAACAATCCTTTACTAAAGCAACATCTTTTGAAATCCATTTTAAAGATTTTGTTATTATTATTATTAATTTATTGGCTAGAGACAGAACTCCAGAAGGAAGGGAGAAAGACCTGGGGGCTTAAACCTGGGATATTCTGCATTATAACATATATAGTCTACCAGGTGCACCACCACTCGACCTTGCTATTATTTATGATTAAGAGAGATGAGAAAATGGGAAAGAGAACTAGAGCTTCACTGGTACATGCACTACCTGGGATGAACTTGAGACTTCATGCTCTTAAATGCTTTTTTTTTTTTTTTTTGCCTCCAGGAATATTGCTGGGGCTCGGTGCCTGATCCACTGCTCCTGGAGGCCATTTTTTCCATTTTGTTGCTCTTGTTGCCTTATCGTTGTTGTTAATATTATTGATGTCGTTGTTGGATAGGACAGAGAGAAATTGAGAGAGGAGGGGGAGAGAAAGATAGTTGCAAATTTTATTTTATTTTTTGCAACGTGAGAGTTGGCTCAGTGGATAAAGTAGTGAGCTGTCATGCATCTGGGTTCAACCACTGTGTATCATGTGTGCCAGAGTGATTCTCTGGTTGTGTCATACCTCTCACCTGTGAATGCTACTTTTTTTCTTTTAAGTAGCTAGAGACAGGGGGCCGGGTGGTGGCCCACCTGGCTGAGTGCACATTTATAATGCTCAAGGACCTGGGTTCAAGCCCCCTGTACCCCACCTGCAAGGGGAAAGCTTTTCAAGTGGTGAAGCAGTGCTGCAGTTGTCTGTCTCTCTCCCTCTCTTATCACCTCCTTCCCTCTTGATTTCTGGCTGTTTCTATCCAATAAACAAAGATAAAAAAATTTTTTTTATAAATATTTATTTACTTACTTATTTCCTTTTGTTGCCCTTGTTGTTTTATTGTTGTAGCTATTATTGTTGTCATCGTCATTGGATAGGACAGAGATAAATGGAGAGAGGAGAAAAAGACATCTGCAGACCTGCTTCACAACTTGTGAAGCAACTCCCCATCAGGTGGGGAGCCAGGGGCTCAAACCAGGATCCTTCCACCTGTCCTTGTGCTTTGCACTACATGCACTTAACCCGCTGCGCTACCACCAGACTCCCCTATAAAAAATATTTTTAAAAGAGCCACTAGAGACAGGCAGAGCTTTCATCACTTCATTCGGGGCTGGGTGAGCCTGGGTTGTGGACATGACAAAGCAGCACACTTTCCAAGTGAGCTGTCAATAATTTGTCTGTCCTTAAAGATTTATTTTAATTTTCAAAAAATATTTATTAGAAAGAGGCGGGGAGAGATACCAGAGCACTGCTTAGCTCTGGCTTATGGTGGTGCTGGGAATTGAACCTGGGACCTCAGAATCTCACGCGTGAGTCTTTTACATAATCATTAGGCTGTTTCCCCAGCCCCTTAAAGATTTATTTATTCATTTATTATTATGCAAGTGAGAGGGACACTGTAGTTTAATGCAAGGGAGCAAATTCTGGGACCTAATACCCCCAAGCCTGGTGCTGTGCCTGCAGAGCCATCTCCCAGGCCTCGGGTTCTAATATTATTATTATTATTGTCCTTATTTATAGGATAGAGTCAGCCAGAAATTGATAGGGGTGGGTAATTGATAAGTCCTTGAATAAGTCATTATTACATTAGGGGTGACAGTGATTTATTATTTTTATTATTATTCAGAATTGGCACATGGGCAGGTGCCAGTTTTGCCTTATGTACAACCTAGGTTGGAGCCTCAGCTGCATTGTGGGAAGCTTTGGTGCTGTAGTATCTCTTGGTATCTGAGAAAGTTGCTTGGGAGAGGTGAAGTCTTGGCCAGAACAAAACCCAATTGTTTTGTTTTTTTAAATTTTTTAAATATTTATTTATTCCCTTTTGTTGCCCTTGTTGTTTTATTGTTGTGGTTATTGTTGTCATTGTTGTTGGATAGGACAGAGAGAAATGGAGAGAGGAGGGGAAGACAGAGAGGGGGAGAGAAAGATAGACACCTGCAGACATGCTTCACCGCCTGTGAAGCGACTCCCCTGCAGGTGGGGAGCCGGGGCTCAAACCAGGATCCTTACTCCGGTCTTGGCGCTTTGCACCACCTGTGCTTAACCACTGAGCTACAGCCTGACTTCTCCAATTCTGTTGTTCTATCACTGCTTGCTTTTATCTATAAAGATAAAAGTCCTCCACTCTGCCTTATTTCTTTTTTTCCCTTATTTTTCTCCTCCTTTTTTTTTTTTTTTTTTTTTTTAATTGTTGTTGACACCAAGGTTATTCCTGGGGCTCAGTGCCTGTTTTATTATGAATCTACCACTCCTGGTGGCCATTTTTCCTTCCTTCCTACCTTTCTGTTTTTGTTTTTATTAGATAAAACAGATAGAAATTTAGAGAGGGCTAGGTGGTGGTGCACCTGGTTACGTGCATGTAACCATGCACAAGTACCCATGTTCAAGCCCCTGACTCCCACCTGCAGGGGGAAAGTTTGCAAACTGTGTCACAGTGCTGTAGGTCTCTCTCCCCACATTGATCCCCTTCCCTCTTGATTTTTCTGTCTCATCAAATTAAATAAAAAATTACAAAAAAGAAAGAAAGAAAGAGAGAACTTTCAGAAGGAAAGACCTGCTTCACTCCCTGCAGGCAGGGAGTAGGGGTTTTAATTTTAACCCAGGTCCTTGTAGTGTCTCTGTTTAATTGGGTGCACCACCACTTGCCCCCCACTGCCACTTTCCCCCATTTATTTATTTATCTTATTGACATGTTTTATTTAATTTTTAAAACATCTTTATGTATTGGATAGAAACAGTCAGAAATTGAGAGGGAAAGGGGCTATAGAGAGGGAGAGAGACACCTGCAGCCCTGCTTCACTACTTGGAAAGCTTCCCCCTGCAGGTGGGAACTAAGGGCTGGAACCCAGGTCTTTGCACATCATAACATGTGCATTCAACCAGGTGCACCCTTTTCATATTCAACTATTTTGGTGCTCAGGATTGAACCCACAGGCTAATAAAATACATTTTACCAGTGAACTACATACTTGACCCCTCCTTTTAAAAGATCTGGTATCACTGGGCACATTAGTTTCTGTGTATTTCATGGTGTTTTTTTTGTTGTTGTTTTTTGCCTCCAGGGTTATCACTGGGCCAGCACTACAATCCCACTGCTCCTAGAGAGTATTTTTTTCCATTTTTGTTGCCCTTGTTGTGGTTGTTATAGCTGTTGTTGTTGGATAGGACAGAGAGAAATGGAGAGGAGGGGAAGACGGGGAGAGAAAGATAGGCACCTGCAGACCTGCTTCACTGCTTGTGAAGCAACCTCCCTGCAGGTGGGGAGATGGGGGCTTGAACCAAGATCTTTACACTTTGCACCGTGTGCCCTTAACCTGCTGTGCTCCCGCCCAGCTCCCGTATTTCATGTTTTAAGATCAGCTATAGGGGCCAGGCAGTGGCTCACCTGATTAAGCACACAGATTACAACGTGCAAGGACCCGGGTTTGAGCCCCTGGTTCCCACCAGCAGGGAGAAAGCTTTGTGAGTGGTGGAACAGGGCTGTAGGTGTTTCTCTGTCTCTCTCCCTCTCTGTTTTTCCCTCCCCTCTCAATTTCTCTATGTCTCTATGTATAAAATATTCTTTCCTCCCTCCAGAGAAAAAGATACTTGATTAAACCAAATTTCTTTAAAAAAAAGAAAAGAAAAGAAAATAATTTATTAACGTGGTGGGGGAGAGAATCAGAACATCATTCAGGCACATGTGTTGCCAGGAATTGAACTGAAGGCTTCATACTTGCTTAATCTACTATGTCACCTTCCAGGCCTCAATTTCTTAAATTTACTATTCAAAAATATTGGAGATGATCACTTCTCTCTTGGTACTGAATATATCTATTTGTGCTCTCTGAAATAATTGTAGATAAGCAAAATTACTAAGGTTTATTATAACTTTTTTTTAACTTGCAATATAAGTTGCATTTTGGGTTTAGAGTTTCTTTTCTTTCTTTTTTCTTTTGTGCTAGTCTAATGGTGACAAAACCACAGTTTTCCCCTTAACCCATCTGGTTCCTTTATGGAATTATGGGTATATTTAAAAACAGTAAATGAGTGGATGAATTCTGTCTCTATGCTATGTGCAATCTGTTGTTACAAGTGCTTAAGGTATTTGATATTTTTGAAAGGCAGGTGTTGAATATATACATGAGTGGATGATTTCCAACAAGAGCAACAAAAAGGGAAAAGAAAGAAAGAACGAAAGAAAGAAACAAGGAAAAATTTAAAAAGAGTGGATGATTTCTAAAATCTTGTTGGATAAAAGGGAGAAAGAAATGGTCAGCCAGGTCAATCTGTATGAACCTTTAAGTTCTTAAGATACAGGGTTCTTGGGCAGGGGTAGATAACATAATGGTTATGCAAAGAGACTCTTCATGTCTGAGGCTCCAAAGTCCCAGGTTCAATCCCCTACACCACCATAAGCCAGAGCTAAGCAGTGCTCTGGTTAAAAAAAAAAAAAGAAGATACAGGGTTCTTGTCTTTTAGAAATAATACATCTATTTTCTACCAGAGCTTCACTCAGCTCTGGCTTATGGTGGAGAAGAGGATTGAATTTGGGACCTCGAACTTCAGATACGAAAGTCTTTAGCATAACTACTATGCTGTCTGCCCCTCACCCCCATACATTCCTTTTAAAAGTTATCTACAGCCTAACAACTGAATTTGGGGAGCCTGAAGTGTAAACCAGATGATCCTTGGGGTCTAGAGATAGCTCCCTGGGTAGATGACAGACCTCATTGTGCATGAGACCCTGGCATTAAGCTTCTGACACATGTGGGACAAGCAGGTGGGAGACTCAATAAACAATGGAGCAGGTGCTGTGGTCTCTCTTCCTCTTTGCTGCTCCCTCATTAAAATGATGAGAAAGTTGGCCCTGGGAGATGGCTTGGTGGTATCATGTATGTGTTCTAATTTGGAATGGGGGGGGGTCCTGGGCTGGGGGGATAGCTCAGCTTGTTATATCACAAGTTTATGTCCTTGAGGCACCAGAAGGCACAGGTGCATGCCCTGGCACCCGCTTATTGCAGAGCTGAGCAGTACCCTGGTCCTTTCATCCTCTCTCTTTCATTTTACATATATGTTAATTTTCCCTCTCCCTTTTTTTTCTGTTACCAGGGTTATTAATAGGGCATGATGCCTACATGACAAATCTATTGCTCCTGATGGCCATTACACTACCACCCCCCTTTCGTTTTATTGTTAGAGAACAGAGAAATTGAAAGTGAAGTGGGTGGGGTAGAGGGAGAATGTGAGACACCTGAGCATTACTGACACTGAAGCTGCTTTTCTGCAGGTGAGGAATGGGGGTTTGAACCCTGGTCCTTGTGCATGATAAATGTGTGTGCTCTGTGGGGTGTGCCACTTCATGACCCCCCCCCCCCAATAAATATATGTATTTTTAAAAGATCCTCAGTTGGGAAGAATTGTAGAACTTGAAGCACAGATAAATGTTAATTGAATAATTAATATTTAATAAAAAGTAGGGTTCGTTCTGTTAGTGTTGTGATAACAAATAAGTTTGGAGATACAGAGAACATGAAAAGTTGTGTTCTATTGTTATGACTGAAGAGATGAAATCTCCACAGTATGGACATGTGAAACCTGGTTGATTTTGTTGGGTACGATTCGTACTCATTGGCTGTTGAGAGGTAGCAGCATTGTCAACAATTATTTATTTATTTTCCCTTTTCTTGCCCTTGTTTTTCGTAGTTATAGTTATTATTGATGTTGTCATTGTTAGGACAGAGAGAAATGGAGAGAGGAGGGGAAGATGGGGAAAGAGACACCTGCAGATCTGCTTCACCGCCTGAATTGGGGGCTTCAACTTCAATCTTTCCCCTGGTCCTTGGTGCTCTGCGCCACCTACGCCGCCGACTCCCCATTGTCAACAATTTTAAAGCCAGTGATTCTGTTTGGTGGTTAGGGGAGGCGTTAAGGAAACAGAAGGAAAGGGTAAAAGGCATGTTCTTTAGACTTAGTCACGTTAGTGAGAGGGAGAAAAAACAAACCAGCGTATCCTTGTGGCTATCTTCCCGTCTCATACCCTATTCCCTGTTTTTAAGTGTAACAGTCTTTGGTAAAGTTATTTTTAATATCTATTGTAAATATTTCTGGAAAGAACAGAATTATATAGGATACTTGAATTGACAAGTTTGTCTTATGAGAGATTTAAAAGACTATGTATATGTGTGTGTGTGTGTGTGTGTGTATCCCAATACTAATGCATGTATATATTAGTAAGGGGGGTTGGAGGTACAACAGAAATGATTTAATGCATATATATATATATATATATATATTTTTTTTTTTTTTTTTTTAACCACCAGAGCACCACTCAGCTGTGGCATATGATGGTACAGTGGTTGATCCTAGGGCTTTAGAACCTCAGACGTGAGAGTCTCTTTTTATAACCATTATGCTATCTGTTCCCCATTTCCACTCATTAGTTCTAGGATTGTTGGGATTATTGCTTTATAGTGTAGGGCAGATGCTGAGATTATTTAGTGATTTGATAATGGTTTACAGGACAAAATCCAATTCTTTTTTTTTTTAATATTTACTTATTCCCTTTTGTTGCCCTTGTTGTTTTATCGTTGTAGTTATTATTGTTGTTGTTATTGATGTCATCATTGTTGGATAGGACAGAGAGAAATGGAGAGAGGGGGAGAGAAAGACAGACACCTGCAGACCTGCTTCACCGCTTGTGAAGTGACTCCCCTGCAGGTGGGGAGCCGGGGGCTTGAACCGGGATCCTTATGCCGGTCCTTGTGCTTTGCACCACCTGTGCTTAATCCGCTGCGCTACCGCCTGATTCTCCAAAATCCTTTTTTTTTTGAATTTTTAAAAAATATTTATTTTTCAATATTTATTTAGTTATTCCTTTTTGTGCCCTTTTTTATTGTTGTGGTTATTATTGTTGTTACTGATGTCGTAGTTGTTGGAGAGGACAGAGAGAAATGGAAAGAGGAGGGGGAGAGAAAGACAGACACCTGCAGGCCTGCTTCACCGCCTGTGAAGCGACTCCCCCGCAGGTGGGGAGCCAGGGCTCGAACCGGGATCCTTATGCCGGTCCTTGCGCTACCGCCCAACTCCCCAAAATCCAATTCTTATGAGATACCTGTTACCCAAAATGCTTTATTCTTCAGGCATGTGAACCAGCTGTTACTACTCACAAATAGTCATGCAGGATACTATGTTACTTTTAATTTACTATTTTTATTTTATTTAAAAATATTTTATGTACTTATTTTTTAATGAAAGAGACACAGAAAGATACAGAGCACTACTTAGCTCTGTTTTATGATGGGGCTGGGGATTGAACCTGGGACTTTGGAGCCTCAGGCATGAAAGTTTTTTGCATAATAACCATATGCTGTCTCCTCAGCCCTTCATTTATTTATTTTACTTTTTTATTCTTTTTTTTTTTTTTTCTTTGAGCTCTCATTTGTAGTGATGCCAGGGATTGAACCTAGGATTTCCAACTCTCAGGCACAAAAGTTCGTTACATAAATTGCTTTGCTATCTTCCTGGCAGTTAATTTTTATATTATGTTTTTATTTAATCTTCTGATGAGAAAGACACGCTAAGACCTGAGCTTATGGTGAGACTGGGACTTTGGAGCCTCAGTTATGAGTCTTTTGCTGTCTCCTCAGGCCTTAAATTTGTTTTTGAGGTAGCCTTGGTTTACAACACTGTAAATGGTTTTATAAGTACAATTTTCTCCTCTTCAAACTGTGTTCTCACATTTTACAGCCCTCTCCTCTCTAAACACTAGTTACTTTCTCCCAGTCACAAGACAAAGTCATTGGACCCCTTAACACCGTTGGCAGCTCATGCTCTTCCAACTGTTCTAAGTTCTGCATTCTGAGATTTAAATCTCACCTTGTAGTCTGAGGTTTATCTCCATTTGACTATACTTGTCCTCATGCTTAAAGATCATTCACTATTCTGCTTGTATATAAATCTCAAATATTTTTTTTACAACTAGTTTGGTGTTAGTGAATACATTTGCTTTCTGTTATTTTATTGTGTTACGCAGTGCACATAATCAGATCAGAGGATTGTTTGAAGGCTTCATTTTTTTAAAGGTAGACACAGAAGTTGAGATGGGGAGACAGACACTTGGCAGTCCTACTTCACCATCCGTGAAGCTTTCCCTTTGTAGGTGGAGACCAGGGGCTTGAACCTGGGTCCTTGTGCACTGTGACCCGTACACTTAAGCAGGTATGCTACAACCTGCCACCCCCCCCCTTAAGTCATCTTTATTTATTGGGTAGAGACAGCCAGAAATTGAGAGGGAAAGGGGTGATAGACAGAGCAACACTGCTTCACCACTTGCAAAGCTTTCCCCCTGCAGATGGGGACCAGGGGCTTGAACCTGGGTCCTTGGGCATGGTAATGTGTGCTCAACCAGGTGACGTTTTAGAAGTACATACCTTTAACTTGCTTATGAAAAAATGTTATCACTCCCCCAAACCTGGTTAGTAAGCTGGATAATATGTACTTTGGTGGATATCATTTCCCAAAAAGATTGAATATGACCTACTGGCCCTATCTAGCCTCTAGAGTTTTTGTTGAACTAAGTTGGATTTCCCTTATGAATGACTCTTTGGTTTTTCTTCTAGCTACTTTTGATATTTATCTTTGATCATTGCCTTTTTAACTATTATATAATATCCTTTGCTGATCTTGGGTTTGGGTTTATTTTTCTTTTTCTTTTTCTTTCTTTTTTTTTTTTTTGCCTCCAGGGTTATTGCTGGGGCACAACGGTGCCTGCACCATGAATCCACTGCTCCTGGAGACTGTTTTTCCCATTTTGTTGCCCTTGTTGCTCTTGTAGTTGTTATAGTTGTTGTTGTTGTTGTTGGATAGAACAGAGAGAAATGAGAGGAGGGGCAGACAGAGAGGGAGAGAGAAAGATAGACACCTGCAGACCTGCTTCATCGCTTGCGAAGCGAACCCTCTGCTGGTGGGGAGCTGGGGGCTTGAACCGGAATCCTTATGCCGGTCCTTGCACTTTGCGCTATAACCTGCTGCGCTACCGCCCAGCCCACCAGTTTATTTTTCTTACAGCTCTTTGGGCCTCTTGTATCTCTTTCAGTTTAGAGAATTTTACTAATGTTTCTTCAAATAAGAATTCTTGCACGGGGGGGGGGGGGTGATATATCATAAAGGTTATGCAAAAAGGATCACATGCCTGAGGTTTCAAAGTCCCAAATTCAATCCCCTGTCCCACTATAAGCCAGTGCTGAGCAGTGCTCTGATAAATAAATAAAAAGGAATTATTTTCCTTTCTTTTGGATAGGCAGGAATTGAGGGGGAGAGTGCAGCACTGCTTTACTCCCTGTGAACACCCCCCCCCCCTCCGCAGATGGGGGCTAGGGGCTTAAACCCAAGTCCTTGCACACTTGTGATGGATACACTCATACAACTAGGTACACTATCCTCTGGCCTGTTTAATGCAGATGTTTCTCTTGTTACCTCATTGTTCTCATGTTATCTTCATTTGTTTTAGATCCTTCCTTTTTTTTTTTTGCCTCCAGGGTTATTGCTGGCACTACAAATCCAATGCTCCTGGAGGCCTCTTTTCCCCATTTTATTGGATAGGACAGAGAAACTGAGAGTGGGGGAGGGGAGACTTGCCGACTTGCTTCACCTTGCCTGAAGCTTTACCCCTACAGGTGGGGAGTGAGGGTTTGAACCTGGATTCTTGGTGGGTCCTTGTGCCATTGCCTGACTCCCTTTCTTTTTCTTTTCTTATGATTTCCTCTACTTCTTCAATTTTTGGCTTCTGTCTTTTTGCAGGTGGTTCCCCCATCATTTATTTACTTTTTCGTTCAATTACTATACTGTTTATCTCTCTGATTTATTTATTATTATTTATTATTATGTAGCTGTTGAATTTGGGGTTTTCTTGAGGCTACTGTCTTGTTCTTTTAGTGTAGGTGAATTATGCTTGACAATCCCTGGGGCCTGGGCAGTGACAAGAGATTCACAGTCTCGAAAGTGTCTGACTGAAGGTATAGCACTAAGGTTGTGGTAACCAGAAGTTTGGAGTTGCAGGTGCACCACAGGCTTATGGGAGAGCTTACAGGCAGGCTCTGTTCCTTAAGTTGATCACTTAATTCTCCTTGACTTAGAACCATGATCTGTTACTGTGGAAACTAATTTTTTTTTTCTTGCCTTCCAGGATTATTGTTGGGGTTCGGTGCGAATCCACTGCTCCTGGAGGCTTTTTTCCCCCTCTTCTGTTGCCCTTATTTATTTTCTTTATCATTGCTGTGGTTATTATTACTGTTGTTATGATGTCATTGTTGGATAGGACAGAGAGAAATGGAGAGAGGAGGGGAAGACAGGGGGAGAGAAAGATAGACCCCTGCAGACCTGCTTCACCGCCTGTGAAGTGACTCCCCTGTAGGTGGCTCGAACCGGAGTGGTTCTTGCGCTTCGTACCATGTGTGCTTAACCCGCTGCTCTACCACCCAACCCCCGAAACTAAATTTCAGTATAGTTTCTTCCTTATCTTTATTTTAATTTCAACTTTGGTGTGATCTCTAGCATTACGTAGTAGATAGACTTCCAGATTTGCTTGGCATGCTTGCCCATAGCATTGTACACGGTTTGGTGATGTCCTGATTCTCTCATTAATAAATAAAGTGTTCTATTTATTTATTTTTTAACCAGAGCATTGATCAGCTCTGGTTTACGGTGGTGCAGGGGATTGAACCTGGGACTTCAAAGCCTCAGGCATGACAGTCTGTTTGTATAACCATTATGCTATCTACCCCTTCCCAATAAAGTGTTTGTTTTTAAATAGTCCAGGCTTGGGGCTGGGGAGACAGCGTAATGGATATGCAGAAGTCTTTCATGCCTAAGGCTCTGAGGTCCCAGGTTTAGTCTCTAGCACCACTGTAAGCCAGAGCTGGGGAGTGCTTTGCACTCACTCTGTCTCTAAAATGTAGTGAATAAAAACATCTAAAAATAAAAAATATAGTCTAGGTTTTATTTCCATAGAGGTCATGGGAAGAGGCTAGCCTATTTTGTTTCTTTAGTCATCAATAAGGTATTGTCTGTGGCCTTTCTCCCCAAACCCAGCTCATAGCTCCTAATAAAAGATTCTGCTTTGAAAATGATTTGCAGTTTCCATAAAGCTTAACAGATGCCTGCAGTTATATGATTCATGCAATAGGGCTGGTGAAATAGCTCACTTGGATACTGTGTTGCTTTAGTTTGCGGACCCCCACTATATTGAAGGAAACTTTGGTGCTGTGGATTCTTTCACTGGTTTTGTTTGTTTTGTTTTTTAACCAACACACTGCTCAACTCTGGGTTATGATGATGCTGGGGATTGAACCTGGGACTTTGGAGCCTCAGGCATGAGAGGCTCTTTGCATAACCATTATGCTGTCTACCACCACCCTTCTTTCACTGTCACATCTAAAATTATATAAAATATATAATTCATAGAGTATCCAAATTATATGAAAACACTTAAAAATGTGTCTTCCAGGCTGGGGAGATAATATACTGGCTATGCAAAATACTCATGCCTGCGGCTCTCAGGTACCAGATTCTGCCCTTAGCACCACTATAAGAGAGCTGAGCAGTAGTCTGGTAAGCAAAACAAGACAAAAAACTTTTCCCTTTTGAACTACATTGCTGTGAAGTTTAATGTACTTTATTTTTATTGCCACCAGGGTTATCACTGGGGTATAGTGCCTTTCCAGTTAGCCCACTGCTTCTGGTGACCATTTTTCCTTTTTTTAGATAGAGAAATTGAAATGGAAGCGGGAGGGAGAGAGGAAGAGAGAGAGATAATTGCAGTACTGCTTAACCCTCATGAAGCTTCCCTCCTGAGAGTGGGGAGTGGGGACTTGAACTGGGCCCTTGCTCGTGGTGATGTCTGCTCTGTTGGGTGCATCACCCCCAGCCCTGAAGCTATATATATATATTCATAGACAGAAAGTGGAAGCAGATATTTTTTATTTATTATTTATTTTTTTACTAGAGTACTGCTCAGCTCTGGCTTTTGGGGGGGGGGGATTGAACCTGGGACTTTGGAGCCTCAGGCACGAGAGTCTCTTTGCATAATCATTATGCTATCTACCCTCCGCCCAAGCAGATATTTTCTATTTGGCCAGCCATTAAAGAGATCACAAGGGTGGGGGAGACAGCATAATGGTTATGCAAACAGAAAGAGATCACAAAAATGAAATACGGGGAGTCGGGCTGTAGCGCAGCGGGTTAAGCGCAGGTGGCGCAAAGCACAAGGACCGGCATAAGAATCCCGGTTCAAACCCCGGCTCCCCACCTGCAGGGGAGTCGCTTCACAGGCGGTGAAGCAGGTCTTCAGGTGTCTTATCTTTCTCTCCTCCTCTCTGTCTTCCCCTCCTCTCTCCATTTCTCTCTGTCCTATCCAACAACGACAACAACAATAATAACTACAACAATAAAACAAGGGCAACAAAAGGGAATAAATAAATAAATAAAATTAAAAAAAATTAAAAAGAAGAAATACGGTACCATCCAGTTTCTAATATTTTTTTAAACCTTTTTTTAATTTTGTTTATTTTCCCTTTTGTTGCCCTTGTTTTTATTGTTGTAGTTATTATTGTTGTCATCATTGTTAGGACAGAGAGAAATGGAGAGAGGAAGGGGAGAGAAAGATAGACACCTGCATACTTGCTTCACCACCTATGAAGTGACTCCCCTGCAAGTGGGGAGCTGGGGGCTCAAACCGGGATTCTTAACGCTGGTCCTTGTGCTACCGCCCAACTCCCTTCTAATCATCTTTTTTTTTTTTTTTCCCTCTCCAGGGTTATTGCTGGGCTCGGTGCCTGCACCATGAATCCACCACTCCTGGAGGCCATTTTTTCCCCCTTTTGTTGCCCTTGTTGTTATAGCCTCGTTGTGGTTATTATTATTATTACCGTTGTTGATGTTGTTCGTTGTTGGATAGGACAAAGAGAAATGGAGAGAGGAGGGGAAGACAGAGGGGGAGAGAAAGATAAGACACCTGCAGACCTGCTTCACCGCCTGTGTAGCGACTCCCCTGCAGGTGGGGAGCCGGCAACTCGAACCTGGATCCTCACGACAGTCCTTGCGCTTTGCGCCATGTGCACTTAACCCACTGCGCCACCACTCAACCCCCTATTCTAATAATTTATCTTAGTTTTATTTTACTAAAGCATTGCTCATGTTTTACTCCTGATGGTACTGGGGATTGAACCTGAGTCTCAGGCATGAATATCTTTCCCTCTCTCTTTCCCCACTTCCCTCTTTTCCTCCCTCCTTCTTTCTTCCTTCCTTCTTTCCTTTTTCCCTTCCTTTCTCCTCTCCTTTCTTTCTAACTTTATTAGTAAGAGAGATGGGAAGATAGGAAGAGAGTGGACACCAGAGTGTCACTTGGTGGGGACATGTGCTGCCAGGGTTGTGCTACCTTGGTACCTCATGCTTGAAAAAAGTCCAAGGTTTTATTCACTGTGCTACCTCCTAGACCACAGGATGAAAGTTTTTTTTTTTTTTTTTTTTTTTGTATAATCATGCTATCTCCCTCGTCAGAAAGTGGTTTCTATTTAAAAAAAAAAAAAAAACTCATTATTTTTTAGTGTGTTGTCTGAAAATGGACCCAGGACTTGATGTATTTACCACCAATCTGTCTCCCAGTTTTTGTTTTTAGAAGTTTCAGGGTGAGGGGACACCAAAGGACTGTCCCACCATCCATAGTGTTCCCTTGGTGCTGTCCATGATTCTCACAGGTGGTGCTGGAGATTGCTTCTTACACATGGTAGGGCATGCACTTGACTAGCTGAGCCATGTCCTGGGCCCTGGGAGTTTATTTTGAGTGAATTAATAAACACTTAGAATTTTCACTTTTTTTTTAAACCAGAGCACTGCTCAGCTCTGGTTTATGGTGTTGCCAGGGATTGAACCTGGGACTTTGGAGCTTCAGGCATGAGGCTCTTTGCATTAACCATTATGCTATCTACCCCTGCCGGAATTTTCACTTTTGATTTTTTTTTTCTTTTTGTTTTTCCCCATTTTTAATTTGAAACATAATGTAGGTAGATATAACACACTGAAAAAACCTTCAGCCCTCCTGAGGACTGAAATGAAATGTCGATCAAAATCAATCATATTACTACTTCATACCCAATGGGATGGCTATAGTATCAAAGACAGATTAAAGAGTATTGGTAAGAATGTGGAGTAGTGCTTGAATGCCTAATTATTTCTAATCTTTTAAAAATAATAATTTATTCTGGATAGAGACAGAAATTTAGAGGGAAGGGGCAGGCTGGGAAAGAGACCTGTAGCACTGTTTCAGTTCTCATGAAGCTTCCCACCTGTGATACTGAGGGCTTGAGCCCGGGTCTTGCACAGGTCTTGTATAATATGTGCTTTACCAGGTGTGCCATGGCCTGGCCCCATTAGTCTAACCTCAAACAGTTATATAACAAATTGCCTAGCAGCTGTTTTATCTTCACTGCATTCCAACTGACATTGTGTGTGTGTATATATATGTATGTATGTATGTATGTATGTATGTATGTATATGCATGCAGTAGGTTAAGTTGCCAGAAGTGAAATTAGAGTCAGATTTTTTTCTTTTTCTTTTTTATTTCTTATTTCTTTATTGGGGGATCAATGGTTTACAGTTGACAGCAAAATTCCATAGTTTGTACATGTGTAACATTTCCACATAACAATACAACCGCCTAGAGTCAGGTTTTCATGCTAAATTTTGATCGGCATTGCTGTCTTCTCAAATTCTGTATCTGCATACCGTCAGTAGTGCAATGTGAATTATAAACTTTATGGTTTACATTTTTAATTCTTCTGAGTGTTTAAAGTTACTTTTTCTATGAATTGGTCATATTTACCCAATTCCTTTATTTTTTTAACCTTCGTTTATTTGACTATAAATGTTTTAGAAGTACAATTACACATTTTTTTCAAAATTTACTACAAAGCACCCACTAATATCCTTTCACCAATGTCCATTTGCCCATTTTTATTATTTATTTGCTTATTTTACTTTTTGCCTCCAGGATTATTTCTGGGTTATTATATATATATTAAAATTTTATTATTTTTATCTATTGGATAAAGACAACCAGAAATCAAGATGGGGATCGGAGCTTGAACCCGGGTCCTTGTGCATGAACCTAGCAGCTTGTGCATAAGTGACACTACTAAATACTGAGTTGGTGGCTGCACTTCCCCCTCCCCCCACTTTTTAAAAAATATATATATATGATAGGAGAAAGACCCTGAAGCACTGCTCCACTGTGGGGAAACCCCCCACACACACACAAGTGGGGACCTAGAGCTTGAACCTAGGTCCTGACACATGGTAACGGTAATATGTGTGCACTACTGGGTAGGTTACAGCCCAGCTCTACTGTGGCTCATTTGTTTTAAAAAAATTTTACTGTTATTTTTTAACAAGAGCACAGTTCTTTTTCTATTAAACCTGGCAATTCTGGTGCTTCAGTCATGAATGTCTGATGTGCTACCAATGATGTTATGCCTCTAGTCACAACCTAGTTTGTTTTTTTTCTTTTAAAATTTTATTAGTGATTTGATACTGAATTAAAAAATTTAAATTAAAAAATTACAAGATAAGGGGAACAACTCTGCATCATTCCCACCAGCAGAATTCTGTATCCACATTCCCTCCATTGTAAGCTACAGCAGTTCTCCAAAGGTTTGTAGATATGGATTAACAGCTGTCTATGTTTGTATATATTTGCCGCTGCCACCCCCCCTCCCCCCATGATCCCATCTTCTCTTCCTTTCCAAGTCACACCTACACCCATTACTACATCCAAATGTACCTCTTTTTTTTTTTTTTTTTTTTAATCTTTTTTTCTCTTTGGGTCCTGATGGAGTTGGAGTTCAGAGTCCTGGTTATCTTCCCCCTATTATTTCTTCCCTGCCTGGGAGTGTGGACCAGAATTCTTTTTGGGGTACAAGTGGGAATTCTGGCTTCTGTAATTGGAAGTGTGTAACATTTTCATATGTACATGGAAATCAGAAGAAAATAGACAAATAATTTACATTTTAAAACATTACAGACTACAGGCTTTTTGATTGTTTTTAAGCTGCTTTTAGAATAGGGCTAACAAAATAGCTCAGTTGGATAGTCTGAGCTGCTTTGTCATCTGTGCAACCTGGGTTTGAGTCTGGCCTCCATTGCATTGAAGGAAGCTTCAGTGCTGTGGTTTCTTTTTCCACACCTCCTCCTCCTTCATTCCGCTTGCCTTTCTCTCTGTGTGTGTGTTTTTGTTTGTTTGTTTACCAGAGCACTGCTCAGCTCTGGTTTATGGTGGTGTAGGGGCTTAGGCCTGGGATTTAGGAGCCTCAGGCACTCTTTGCATAATCATATGCTATCTCCCATGCCTACTCTTTGCCCTTTCTGTCTGAAAAAGGCAGCCTGGAGCAGTGAATCTCAGGAGTTAATAAAAAAATCTTTTATAGGAAAATATTTACTTTTTCTTAAATTTCTTTATTGGGGGATTAATTTTTTTATTTGACACAGAATACAATAGTTGCACATGCATGCATAACGTTTCTCAGTTTTCCACATAACAGTACAACCCCCACTAGGTCCTCTGTCATCCGTTTTGCACCTGTACTCTCCCCCCCACCCCAGAATCTTTTACTTGGTGCAATACAACAAAAAATATTACCTTTAAAAATAGTAACACAAGCCAGTTTTTAATTCTGTATTTTTAGAGACTAGAAAGCACCGCTCCATCATCAATGGATTCGTGCCCATTTCTGTCCTTGATGGTGCCGGCAGTCAGACTGAGGGCCTCAAGTGTGGAAGGCATGCACTATGCCATTGAGCCACCTCCCTGCCACTGGATGTTGTTTTTACCGTCTTTCAGGTAGAGAGAGACTGGGGGAAGAAGAAACCACAGTACAGCTGCCCGGTCATGTACCGGGCTGTATGGATGGCAAAGCAGACACCCTCTGAGTTATTTTGCTGGCCCCAGTGTTATTCTCTAGGCTTGTTGTTGAACTTTTATTATATTTTTCTTGTGCATAAATTAATATTTTATGTAATTACTTAATAAAGACTTGAGTCTTTCCCGTGCAAAGATAGACTTCATCACATTTCCCTGTAGTTCTTTTATTTCTGCTGCTTGGTAGAAGAGGTGGAACGGGAATTCAACTTTATTTTGTGAAGAGTTGACTTTATAGTTATTTTAACTTGACTAAATGCAGTCTGTCGAATAATGTATATTGAGAATCCACAATTCTGATTTGAAATGCTATCTTTGTTTTTCTTGTTTATTTTTACCAGAATTGCGTAGGTCTGGCTTTTGGTGGTGGTGGTGGTGGTGGTGGTGGTGGGGCCAAGAATTCAGTCTGGTACTATGGAGCCTCAGGCATGAGTCTTTGCATAACCATTAAGCTGTCTCCCCCCCCCCCCCTTAGTATTTTTTAATTTTCCACATTGAAGTTTTTTATTACCTTTATTTATTGGCTAGAGATAGCCAGAAATCAAGAGGTTAGGGGGGAAATAGAAAGAGACACATGGAGTGCACCACTCACAAAGCTTTCCCCCTGCAGGTGGGGACTGGGGACGTGAACCTGGGTCTTGAACATTGTAACATGTGCACTCAACCAGGTGCACTACCATCAGCCCCCACACTTTTTTTTTTAAATCATCCTGGCTCAGTGAGTTGACTTGTCATCTTCAAAACTTTGCATTGTGTGATTTAGTTTTGCTGTGTGAATGGATTCACTACACCTCTTTCGTTAGATGTTGCCATTTTTTGTTTCTTGTGTAAGTTGTTTCTAAAGCTCTTTATATTTTTATAAAAATTTAAAAAGCATATTTTTGACTCAAAATTGAGTTAATCCTTTAAAATACTCTATAAGTATATTCTTGTGCATTGTAACGTGTGCTCAAACAGGTGCGCTACCACCCAGCCCCCTAAATCAGTTTATATGTACAATGATGTAAACTGACTTATTGAGGGGGCCAGGCAGTGGCGCACCTGGCTAAGTGTTCACATCACAACATGAAAGGACCCAGGTTCAAGCCCCTGGTCCCCACCTGCAAGGGGGAAGCATGAGCGGTGGAGCAGGTCTGCAGGTGTCTGTCTTTCTCCCTCTCTATCTCTCCCCTCTAAATTTCTCTCTGTCTCTATTCAGAGTAAGTAAATAAAAATAATAAAAAATAAACTAATTTTTAGAAGAGTGTTTCTTCTAGATAATTTTTCCCCTCCCCCTCATAGAGAAGCAGAAAGCAAAAGAGACAAAATAGGGCCTCAAGCCCAGGGCCTCAGAGACATAAAACATGCACCAGATGAGACATTTCTGTTTTCAGCCCCTTAAATGTGCTTTTTGAATTTTTTTTCATTTTGGGGGCTAGGCGGTGGCGCACCTGGTTAAGCACTTACATTATAGTACACAAGGATCCAGGTTTCAGCCCCTGGTAACCACCTGCAGAGGGAAAGCTTCATGAGTGGTAGAGCAGGGCTGCAGGTGTCTTTCTGTCTCTCCCTCTCTATCTCCTCCTCCCATCTCAATTTCTCTCTGTCTCTATCCAATAATAAATTAAAATACCAATTTTTTTTTTTCTTTAAATACACACCGCTGCTCAACTCTAGTTAAAGGTAGCGCTGAGGATTGAACCTGGGGCCTCAGAGACTCAGGCATAAAAGTCATTTGCAGAATCACTAGACTGTCTCCACAACCTTTTAAGTTCGCTTTAATTATTTTTTCCTATTTATTATCTTTATTTACTGGATAGAAACAGCCAGAAATCAAGAGGGATGGGGCAAATAGAGAGAGAGACAGAGAGAAACCTACATCCCTGCTTCAACATTTAAGAAGCTTTCCTCCTGCAGGTGGGGACGGGGGGGGGGGGCGGCTTGAACCTGGGTTCTTGTGCATTGTAACGTGCACTCAACCAGGTTTGCCACCACCCAGCCCCTTAAGTTTGCTTTTAAAGAAGACAGCATTCTTACCTTTTCCTTATGAGTAAGAGAGAGAACTGAGCACTACTGTGGCACATATGATGTTAGTGATTTGAGTCTTGGGCCTTATAAATGCAAGGCAGGTATTCAGCTGCAGAGCTACTTCTCTACCAGCTGTAAGATTTTAATTGCCAGTTTAAAAAGAAAAAGGAAGCGGGGGTGGAGATAGCACAGTGGTTATGCAAACAGACTTCCATGCCAGAGGTTCACAGGTCCCAAGTTCAGTCCCCCACACCACCATAAACCAGAGCTGAGCAGTGCTGGTGAAAGAATGAGAAAGGAGAGGGGAGGGGAAGGAAAGGAAGAGAAGGTAAAGGAAGGGAAAGAGAGGAGAAAGGAAAGGGTTAGCATCTGGGGAAATGGCCTGACTGGTAAAGTGTTGGACTTGCAGGCCTGAGGCTCTCAGTTCAGTCCCCAGCACTTGCATGTACTAGAGGGGTGCTCTGGCCTCTCTTTCTCTTTCCACTCCCCCTTCCCTCCCTCTACCTCTCCCCCCCCCCTCTGGCTTTTCTCTCTGATGTGATACTGTCACACACACATGCAGAGAGAGATTGGGAGAAAGAGTGAGATAGACTGACACTGTGTGCTTATGCAGCAGTAAAATAGCTCACTTCAGTACTGCACTGCTTGATTTACTGTGTACATGACCCAGGTTTGACCCCAACCCTACACTTATAAAGGAAGTATTGGTACTATGGTCTTCTTTGCCTCCTCCCTCCTCTATGTCTCTTTAAAAAAAAAAAAAAGAGCAGTGCTTCCCTGTGTTCTTCCATTTTTAGGTTTAAGAAGTCTTGCAAAAAGACAAAACAGTACTTTGTATAAGTAACATTTGTGTGACTATACATAGTAGTTTGAACAATTTAAGTAGCTGGGGAATTGACTCAGAGCACAGGCTCCACAGGTGTAGCTCCCTGGTTCTATCCCTGGCATCATATATGTCATAGAAGGTGCTCTGACTTCTTCTCATGAAGTAAATCTGTGAGAGCAGTTCAAGAAGTAGTATTTATATTATTTATGCCTCTTGCCTTCCTCCCTCCAACTCTCCATCCTTTCCTAGGTCACTCTTGCATGTGCAAGGACCGGGATTGAATTTAACCTCATGCTTGAGAATCTTAACACTACTATTGCACCATCCCCTAGGCTATAGTTTAATTATTTTAATTTAAGAAATTGAGAGGGGAGCCAGAGATTGAGAGGGAAGAAAGAGACTTCTTCACCATTGACAAAGCTTTTCACCACATTACTTGGGGATCTGGGTTTGAACCCAGGTTCTTGTAATTGTGTACTCTACTAGTTGCACCACTGCCCAGTCCCAGTTTACTTTTTCTGTCATTTAAAACCTACCTGATTTGTGGTTTTAAACAATACAGAAAGATAGGAAAAGAAAATCACCTGCACTTCCCACCTACCACCCAAATATCACCACTATAAACATCTTAGTACAGCTTTAAACTGTGTATTATAACATAAATTATTGGGTTGTCAGAAAAATCGTGACACATTTTTGTATAGAATAATAACAAATCATGCTTTTCCTGACAGCCTATGTAAACAAAAGCTTTTTGGCATACTTTTTTTTTCTTTCCATTTCTAAGATTATTTTTGCTTTAGGGAAGTAATGGCTTACAATTCAGTTGTCACATGGGCACAGTCTCTTGTCTTTCTGTAATTGGTCTCTGTACACCACTTCTGCTACCAGCTTGAGTTCTCCTTCACCACCATGGACTGGGTCCCCAGTGTCCACTCAGCAACTCCCCCCAGTAGTTCCCTTCCCCCCAACTCTGGGAGTCCTTGGCCATGCTGCAGTAGGCCAGCCTAGTCCGAGTTTTACCCTTTCCTTCCCTGTTTATGTTCCCACCATACTCAGTTTTAAAGAACATAATAAAAAGGCCCCTGAGACCGCAAAGTTTGAGAATGACTTCGTACTATCTAATATAAACGTTGGGCTTAGGGTCCCTAATGGTGGTGTACCTGGTGGAGCACACAGTGTTACAGTGTGTGGAAAGATTCCAGTTTAAGGGCCCCCCCCCCCACCTGCAGCGGAGAAGCTTCCCAGTGGTGAAGCAATGCTGCTGGTGTCTCTCTTATTCTCTCCCTCCTTATCTTCCCCATCCCTCTTGATTTCTGTCTCTGTCCAATTAAAAAAAAAATTGGGGGGGGTTACTTGAATGTTCCAATGTCTTTAAGTATGATTTGTTAGTTATACAGTATATGTAAATATAATTCCAGAAAATGTAGGCTTGTTGTGTAAGAGGACATCTTTATATTGTATTATGACTTTAAATATTCTTTGTTTGCATTAAATAAGATATGGGTTTTTTAAACCAGTAACTTCATTTCATTGTTTTTCCTCCTCTCAGGCAGCTGAGTATGTCCCAGAGAAGGTGAAGAAAGCGGAAAAGAAATTAGAAGAGAATCCATATGACCTTGACGCTTGGAGCATTCTCATTCGAGAGGCACAGGTTTAGTGATAATAGGATTACATTTCCTTCTCTATGGGTCCAATCACACTACTTGGTTCTGCAGTAAATCATATTTTCATGATCCTAACATTGTAAATGCTGTTTATTGGTTTTCAATTTTAGAATCAACCTATAGACAAAGCACGGAAGACTTATGAACGACTTGTTGCCCAGTTCCCCAGTTCTGGCAGATTCTGGAAACTGTACATTGAAGCTGAGGTTAATATTTTATTTTATTTTTTCTTATATAGCTTTTGATAGGAATTGCGACATACACTAAAGTGATAGAAAATCAGGAGCATAGATAGCACAACTAGGACAAGGAGGATTTAAATGTCTCTTGCCTTTATTTTGTAAAATAGGTATGAACTAGTAATTAAAATGAATTTTTGAAATTTGAGTCTTTACAAGCTGATGATTGTTGCATTTTGCAGTTGCAACAACATTAAAACAGTTTGAATGGTATTGGAGTGCTTTAGCCTTTTATTTACTTGTCATGTGTCAATTTATTGCCTCCTGTGTCATTTATTTAGACCTCAAATTTCCTTTTTATTCCTACGTACAAACAAATATGAATGGTATTACAAGAAATATAGAAATGTTAATTTTATAGGCATATTGAGTGTCTCTGCTAATATGAAACATCCAGGTAAAAATTAATTCAGACTTAATATTGTGAAAATGCATGGTTATATCAATAAATTTAAGCACTTCAATAGTTTTAAGAAGATTTTTCTGAAGGATACTATTTACATTTTAGAAGAATAAGCTAATGTGACTCAAATCTATGTAATCATAACTTATCCTGCAATACATTTTTTTTCTTTTTTCTTGCTTTTTTAATTATCTTAAAATTTGAAGCTAAGCATGTTTGTTTAAGAGTCAGGGCTTCATTTTAATTATGACTAGAAGGAAAAACATTCATTTTTTTTTAAGATTGGAATTAGCAATAAGATGATCAATAATAATGTCAATAACAATTGGCACCAAATAATGATTTTTCAGGTTAGATATAAGTTAGTGAGGTGGAAGGGGTGAGATGGTAATAATTGATATCACATTAAGCAGAAAATAATACTGTGTTTTATAACAAACTGATACAGCTTTATTTTGAATATTAATTTCATAATATAAATTTACAACATAATCAAGTACACTGCAGCCTTTTCATAGCGTTTTCCACAGTCATTGAAATTTAATAATATGTGGGTCTGTTTTGACCTATTGAGGGCCTTTAGTATAAGCAGTGTTGAACAGACAGCAGCAACACAGACCATTTGTTGTGTGTTCCTTAGAATGGACCCAACCAACAGTAGATTGAAATTGAGGCTACAGTGTACTCACTATATTTGTACTATAGTGTATACTATTGGGTTGTCAGAAAAGTCATGATGCATTTTTGCATAGAAGCACTTTTCCCACAACCCAAAATATTACATTAATTGGGGTGTGGGGAAGGATTACTAACAATAGCAGGAACATTGTGCGTGTGTTCAATTTTTTTGGTGTGGTTATGTATGTGTGTTTGTGTGTTTGTATATGTGAGAGAGTATCTTGTGAGTCTGGGTGTGGTTTTGACCCAAGACCATATCCGTAAGGTTTCGTCACTTCAGGACCATTCCTTTCTGTAAATATATTGAATCATCAGAGTATACTAGCGTAAAATTCAGGTAAGTGAATAGTAGGCAAGTCTGAAGTATGCTGACAGCAGGGGTTTTTTTGTTTGTTTGTTTTCCCCTCTGTGTGTATTACTCATTAATGTAAGGAATCTGCACCACACCTGCACTTGATCCTCTTTCTGGTGTAACTTTACAAATACATAGTTTTATATGAACTCATCGAAAATTAATATGATCATTACTTAACAGTTTTTGTATATTTACATATAAATACTCATACACAAGCAAACCTGGTGGCTCGGCACTCCATTCTATAAGCATAAACACAGCGAGTCTGCTTCTCTGATATCCTTGTATATGAATTGCATTTTAAAAAAGAATCCTAAAACATAACAGATGTCTTCCAAGGGGTTGAAACTTGTTTAAATAACAAGCATATTCCATAGTTACTTCTGGGTTGCTTGACTTATTTAGTAGGTGGTTTGAAGTTATTTTACACACACACAATCTGTCTATATATATAAAACATCTTTTAAAACGGTAAAGAATATAAATGTATGTTTTGTAAAGTCTGTGTTCAGTTTAGGAATTAAGATGTTAAATCGATGCTGATTTTAGAAACACTTAAATTTTAAGATATGACTTTGTTTCCTGGCTTGCTCTTTATTTTTTAATTTATACTTTTGTTCTTTACTTAGAATGTGACAGGCTAAAAGTTTTCTTTGGTCACATTGCCTGGTATGACCTTTAATAATTCTGGAGAGTACACATTAATAGTACATTTTAAAAATATGAAGTGATAATAATGTCTTATATTAAAGTTAATACTAACAGTGTTTGCGTAACATCTTGTATTCACTCAAGAAAATAAAGTCTTGCTAATACTTGTTGTAAATCAGTATTTCTTGGGGAAATTGTAATGTTTCATTTCTTTACACTAGGAGAAACGGATGTATGAGTCCAAATACATTTAGTTCTTTCCCAATAGAAAGCACATGCATCTTTGATTGCAAGAGAAAAGTTACTTCCGTATAAGTCTTGCTTAATAACTATGACCAAAAAAAGGTGACTTTTTCTTTTAAACTTGAAATATCAGTTGCAAGTGATATGATAAAAAAAAGTTTAGTAAAGTTAATGTCTTTAACATTTGCCTGCTTTTTTTCATACAATCAAGCATTTAATAGTACCCAGCTACTTCTAAAATTTGAATGTTAAAATGGCATCCTAAAACTCTTCATGTGTTTTTATTTTACTGCAAAGGAATTTTTGAAAGTAAAATTCCCTTGTTCTAGTAAAAGGACATTTTGGACCAGCACCTATGTATTTGTAATTATATAATTTCAAAATTGGACTAAAATACTTTAGTGTTTATATATAATAGCATAGGAAATACTATTTTGCCTAATATGTGATGTGTGCTGCTTTATTCTTAATTCCAAAACCAGTACTTCACATGATGTAACAGTATAAACACAATTAGACTTATTCTTAAAGTGACACTGCTATAGCAAGTATAGAATCTTATCTATATTCCTTTTAATATGAAAAATTTATGCTGCTTCTTACTTTAAATAAAGGAAACATTTTAACATCTCCTTGTAGTAGCTGTGTGTATATCTTAAGTGCTGCGGGTATAGTATGCTTTTTATTTTAAAAAATAGATTTTAAACTACGGTATTCAGTGGAATACCCAATGCTCTTTAAGGAGTCACTTTTTTTTTTTTTTAAAGGACTGTTAGAAGGGCTATTCAGTATCTCAAAACCTCTTGGTTTCTATAGCTTTTCCTATAGCTAAACAGCATGAAATCTATGGTATTTTATTGTTAGAAGTAGTTTTGAGTTGAGCCATGTTCACAAAAATTTTTCCTTAAAAAGTAATTTAATCATTTTGGTAACAAAAGGTGAAATGAAGAAACTAAAACTGCTGGTAATAGCAATATGGTGTCATATCTTATTTGTGAATACTGTTAATTCTAATAAAATGTAGAGAATTGATTGCTTTTTATTTTAAAAGATGTAAAACTGAGTGCTTTCCTTTTAAATAATGGGTTGTGAAGTTTACGTTTCAGCTTTCCCAAATAACCTTTCTGCTTTGGAATAACTTTAAAATAATCTTTTTTCTTGGAAAATGGAACTGAACTCAGGATGGAACATGAGTGACCTAAATTGAAATAAACACCGTCATTGTTTTAATGCCTCTTAATTAGAAGCTTCAATTACTGTACTTCACTGTTTTGTATATAATGAGAAATGTGACTTTTTAAAATGTAGATACAATTAATGCATTTTACATAGATGATATTCTTTTCTTCAACTTTTGAGCTTTAAAAAGTCTGTACTCTTTCTTATAGATCTGCTCTTTTCCTGTTTGTAATAAATGTTGGTCTGTCCGTGTGATTATTCAGATTTTACTCTAATATGCATATGGCTTTTCACCTAGAGTTTCTTAAGTGTATGTGTGATGTAGACTAGGGCTGTAAAAAAGCAACAGGGATTATTTGAAAACTGATTAAACATCTGAAAGTGCTTTGAATACATGCTGTTTTAGTGCAAAGGAAATATTTGCTTGGTTAATATTTTAAATAGTGAATTTTGATGTTAGATTTTATTAAAATGCCTTTTTCACCATCTATCTTCCCTTCAGTTTTGTTTTTTTTTAGCACTATCAGTTTAAGGCTTGCAGCTGAGTGGTGCTGCACCTAGTAAGAGTGCGCAATACCATGGGTGAGGACCTGGGTTCAAGCCCATAGTCCCAGTGTGTTGGAGGAAGTTTTTCACAAGCTGTGGAACAATGCTGCAGGTGTTTCTCCTCAACTCTGTATCTCTCTGTCTCTCTAAAGAAAAATGAAAAGAGAAAAGAAGACGGGAGTGTGGGGAAAGGCCTCCCAGAACAGTGTAGTTGTCTGTGGTCGCCAAGCCCTAGCAATAATTCTGGTGGCCAAAAATGTTTTAAGTGTTGTCCTTTCTATTAATAAGGTCTGTGTACTTTTCCCCTTCTGGCTTTCTCTACTTATATAAGTATTTGCAAAAGGGCATATATAATTCACCTAGATAACTTTTTTTTTTTTTTTTTACACACCAGAGCACCGTTCAGCTCTGTCTTGTGGTGGGGTTGGGGCTGGGGGTGGGAATTGAACCTGGGACTTTGGAGCCTCAGACATGAAAGTGTTTGCATAACCATTATGCTATCTACCCTTTGCATAGATAACAAAATTTATTATTATTTTTAGAAAAGTTGTTTCCTATGTCTTTGAGGTGACTTACTCTTATGTGAAATGTAGCTATTTTCAAGCAAAAACATTATGTTGGTCAACCCAATGAACTTTTCTCAACTTTGAAAACAATAGTAAACTTGACTGTCACTTTGAAAGAAATATGGTGATTTTTCTCCCTCTGAAAACACTCTTTACATGTCAAAAAACAGCTTCTTTCTCTTCTATTTCTATGTGTGAAAAGCTGTTTTGGTATGTTCTGAAAATGAAATAGGCATCTTGCCAAGTTTATAATAAAAACGGTAAAACAAAGATCTACTTAATAATGGAGCTTAAGGTTGCCCTGTGTCAGATAGTGTTTTAGTTTAAATTTCTTCGGTGTTTGTTTAATATAATACTGGATACTTGATAGGGCATTATTTATAATCAAGGAAATTTAAGGGGGTATTTTGATAAATAATCCTCTAGCTCTGTTCTAAGAGATATTGCTTAATGATGTCCTCATCTGACTACCATGAATAACAGACACACTTAACCCTTTCATAGTATTAAGGAATAGGAACCCCCTATACTTTAGAGCTAAGAACTCTCAGTACTTCACACCTAAGAACTGAACCTGGGACTTTAGAGCCTCGGGCTTGAAAGTCTTTTGTATAACTTACTGTATCTTTCCTACTCTTGGAGCTAATTCTAACACTATTCTAATACTTTTTTAAAAGCCTTTTTGGATGTTTTACATTTTTGGTTATTATGCATAAATGTACCAGGTGACAATTCATTGACTATTTCTTTAAAAGTGAACCAGGAGGTCTGGTTGTGACACATCAAGTTGAGCATATACATTACAGTGCACAGGACCTGGGGTTCAAGCTCCTAGCCCCCCCTTGCAGGAGGGAAGCTTCATGAATGGTGAAGCAGTGCTGCAGATGACTATTTCCCCATTCAACTTCTCTATTCAAAATAAATAAAAATATAATAATAAAGTGAGCCAGGTTTCTCAAAGCTGAAGGTTCAGATATACTGTAGTAGGTCCATTGTTTTTATTTTGTTGACTGCATTCTTTCTGTTTTTTTTTTGTTGTTGTTGTTAGCAATTTTGAAATAGAAAACATGACAGTGGTGGGAAAATATTAAAATCCATATTTAAAATTTTACCCACATTCGGAATCCTCAAAGATTACAACAAGAAATCTATTTATTTTGAATATAGCTTGTTGAAAAACTAGATGTCATTTGTAAGGCCCAGAGAAATATAACCTGGGTAAGGGTTTTTTTTTTTTCCCCCCCTCTTTTTTTCTTCTTCTTTACCAGAGCACTACTCAGCTCTGGACTATGGGGTGGGGATAGGGGGTTGAACTTGGGACTTTGAAGCCTCAGGTTTAAGATTCTGTTTGCATAACCATTATGCTATCTTGCCTGCCCCCTTGGGTAAGTTTTACCATTTAATATGCCAGGAGATTGCCAATGAAAATTTTTTAAATAATTTGAGGAGCTGGTGCTAGTCCACCTAGCTAGCACACGTTACAGTGCACAAGGATCCAGGTCCGGAGCCCCTAGTTCCCACCTGCATGGGGAAAGCTTTGCAAGTGGTGAAGCAGTATTATAGGTGTCTGCCTCTCTGTCACACCCTTCCCTCTCAATTTCTGGCTGTCTCTGTTCAATAAATAAATGAATATGATTTTTCATTTTTAGAAGATGTAATTTGGCATCAAAGAGGATGGAAATGTAATTTTAAAATAATTAGATTAGTTCACCTGCATAGTGTACTTCATTGCCACCACACACACACAGTCTCTGCCTTCTCTGTCTTTATCTTAAAAATAGTAATAGTTCGGTGTATAACACATCTCAAAAAAGTCTGAAATTGAACATGTTCAGTTATAAATTGTCTTTTATTTTTAAGATAGAGGTGTGGTGAAGGACCACAACACCAAATCCTCCTTCAATTTAGTGGGGGCCAAGCTTGAGTCCTGCATATGATGATGCATATGAAACAAACTATCCAAGTGAGCTATTTTGCCAAACGGAACACAACACTCTTCTCCCCCCCCCCCCCCCATTTCATTGTGGTGCTAGGACTTCAAGCATGCAAAATCTTACCGCTGAGGCCAACTCTTCTCTCCCCCCACCCTTTTCTGTATAAGGAGTGAGAGATACCAGTGTACTCAATCTACCATCTGTGGGCACTCATGCTCTACTTGGTACGCTTTCTTCAGATCCTCAGTTTGTCCTTTTTGTTTGTTAATATTTTTTTTTTTTACCGGAACACTGCTTAGTTCTGATTTATAGTGGTTCTGGGATTGACAAATATCAAAGTCTTGCATAACCATTATGCTACCTTTTAAACAAGATTTGAAGGCATTAGTGTATTTCAGTAGTCCACTGTTATAATGTATGCATTGCCAGGCATCAAATCAAGTCTTCAAAAATGCAAGACCTGTACTCTAGTGCAGAGCTACTTCTTTGACTTATAATCCACAAATTTAATTCAAGCATACATAGGCACTTTATGTCTAAATTTTCACATATGGGAAATGGTATCTTTTCTCTCAGTAAGTTCTTGGCATGTAATTGATATTAAGATGTACAAGATTTAGAGTCGTTTGCATTTCAAAATGGTCTTTAAGTAATCTCATTTGTAAAACATGCATCTATATGTTTTATATTTGTATATGGAAAATACATAAATGTGTATGTATGTAAATGAAAGAGAACCAGAGCGTCACTAACACATGACACGGTATTGAAATAAAAAAAACTTGACTGAAGACAAGATGAATTAGTTTAGCCTCCATTTTACATGAGTAAAATCAAGATATTTTTATCCTAAAGAGAAACTTTATAAACTACTGCTTTAGGGGCCAGGTGGTGGTACATCTGGTTGAGCGTCAGGTTCGAGCCCCCAGTACCACCTGCAGGGGATAAGCTTTGTGAGTGGTGAAACAGTGCTACAAGTCAGTCTCTCTCTCTCTCTCTCTCTCTGTCTCTCTCTCTCTGTCTTTTTAAACCAGAGCCCTGATCAGCTCTGGCTTATGGTGGTGTGGGGGTTGAACCTGGGACTTTGGAGCCTCAGGCATGAGAGTCTCTTTGCATAACCATCATGCTATCTAACCCTGCCCCTGGCAGTCTCTGATAAATAAAAATAATTTTTTAAAAATGTTTTTTAAATAATAAGCTTTACTGCTTCAGAGCTGCATGGGAAGCTTTTAAAGCATACTAGAATTACAGTTAGCATACTAGTACTTGTGACTCACTCAAAGGATGGACATCTGTTTTACATGAATACTCTGTGTCTGGACAGAAGAATCACTAGTTGATTGTTACTTTGACTACCAGAATGCAGTCAAGAGTTAATCTTACAGTCTTTTTGGGGGGTTACTAGTACTGTGTAGTGAGTGTTTCTTAAATTTAAAGTCAAGATTAGATTGAATTGATACATACTTCCCCTCCCCCCTTTCAGTTTCACTTTCTTAAGGAAATGTTGATTTACAGGATTGTGGTCATTACAAGGGTACATTTCCACTAACACATTTTTGACAGATTTTTGTTTTTTAATTTATTGGGGGATTAATGGTCCAGTAAAATACAATAGTTAGTGCATGTGTGACATTTCTCTGTTCTCCACATAACAATTCAACCCTCACTGGGTCCTCTGCCAGGTGTTTTTTTTTTTTTTTTCTTTAGGTTTGAAAACTCAGTATTTTTGCTTTTAGAACATAAAACTCGTGTGATGGGATGAACCAAAGGCTTTCATGTGCGCTTGATGTTGCTGGCGTTGTTTTCTGGCCCAGATTTTATCCTCTGTTTTTTAAATATAAACTATTAGTTTATTGTTACTTTTTTTTTTCTTTAGTGGGAATTAATGCCCCACACTTGACAGTAACACAGTAGTTTGCTTTTATTGGATAACTAACTTTTGGAATTTTAACTATTACTATCATTAAGATTTCAGATTATTAGCATCTTCAGTAATTCAGTTTTTCTAAGTATTTCTGATTCAAAAATGGGCATGGAATGCTTGTCCTCATAAACATTAGCTGTTTCTGGGATTTTCACAACACAAATGAATGCTGTATTTCTCAACTTTATTTTCTGTGGCTAAAAGAACCCAGGGCCTGCCTTACATGATATAACCACTGAGTGTCCTGGATTTTATTTTCTTTTTTAGAGGGAAGAACCTACATTTGTAGAGATACCTCAGTTCTGTCCATGGCTCTCCAACATGTTGCTGGGGCTTGAAACCAGGGAGTTTCACAATATAAGATAACATGCTTTACTGGGTTAGCTATCTCCAGCCTTTCTCAACCATTTTAAAATTCATATACCCTAATTTAAATATTTTCCTTAATATCTTTATTTTAAAGATTGTTTTACTAATCATTGGTTTAGGATATTTTTCTTTTATTTTTTTGCTAGAACAGAAATTGAGACAGAGGAGAAGATAGGAAGAGAAAGACACTTGGTCACTCATGAAGCTTTCCCCCTACAGGTGTGGAACTAGAGGGCTTGAACCTGGGTCCTTGTGCATGGTAATAGGTGCATTTAACCAGGTGTGCCACCACTTGGCCTCGGTCATTTAAGCTTTTTTTTTTTTAATTATGCGACTTTAATTTATTTGTTCATTTACTATTGGATAGAGACATAAATTGAGAGGGAAAGGGAAGATAGGGAAACAGACACCTGTAGTCCTGCTTCAACGTTCTTGAAGCGTTTCATGTGCAGGTGGGGACCCGTGCTTGAACTTGAGTCCTTCCACACTGTAATGTGTGCACTTGACCAGGTGTGCTACTGCCTGGTCCCACTTCTTTCAAGTTTTGAAATCAAATATGAGTTAAACTTGTAATTTTGTATTTCTAGTTAATAATATCCACTCTGAAGGGTATTGGTTTCAACTTTTTGAGTGTTTTGCCTCCCATAAAACATTTCGAAGTCCTTATTTTCCCAACTTTATGAAGCTTAAATACCAAAATGAGTACCCTTTACATAATAATTTTACAAGTGTATGCTTAGTTTTGAAGTGATACCAATAACATAACTACCCTATATTTATATTTTTTTATTTATTGGATAGAGACAATCAAAAATTAAGAAGGAAGGGGGAGATAGAGAAAGACACGCTGCTCACAAAACTTTCCCTCTGCAGGTGGGGACTGGGGCTCAAACCTGGGTCCTTGCACACTGTAGCATGTGTGCTCAGCCAAGTGCTCCACCAGCCGGCCCCTATTCTCTGTATTTGTACATTTATTTTCATTCATCATTATTTGATTATTTTTTTTAACATTCCCTTTTGTTGCCCTTATTTTATTGTAGTTACTGTTATTGATGTTGTTGTTGTTAGATAGGATAGAGAGAAATGGAGAGCGGAGGGGAAGATGGGGAGAGAAAGATAGATACCTGCAGACATGCTTCACCACTTATGAAGTGACTCCCCTGCAGATGGGGAGCCAGGGCCTCAAACCAGGATCCTTATGCCAGTCCCTGCACTTAGATAATCAGTTTGAATACCTTGTTTTTCTGGTTCTCAGGATTTACTAGTATATGAAAAATTATTATTTTATCATTATTTTTATTGTCACAAGGAGAGTTATTGCTAGGGCATGGTGCTAGCACTATGAATGCACTACTGGTGGCCATTTCCCCCCCCCCCATTTTAAAAAAAGTAATTTTATATAGGTTATTTAGAATTTATTTTGAAAAAGGACTCTTATGGGGAGCCTGGCATTTGCCGGACTCCAACAATAACCCTGGAGGCAACAAACAAATAAAAAAAAAACACATTTTACTTCATTTTATCTCCTAATAAGAAAGTAATATACATTTACTGTATGAAAACCAGCTTATCTGATATTTATTCATTCTAGTAGTGTCCATTGTAATAAGTTTTCCTTGTTATCTACTCCAAAATAATCGTACACACTAGCCTTCAATGAACATCAAATATCTGTGTTTTTGGGGACTGTGACTTGAAGTGGAACAATTCCTGTAGCTCCTCTACTGACAGTGTTACCTTCTGAGTGGCTACGGTCAGAAAGAGTCAATTAAAAGGTTGAACCTGATGAATTTATTTGAGGACCAGCTTGCTATACATGTTTCACTTACTTCCTTTGATGTGAACATTTTTACATCAATGTTTGGTAAATTTTCTCAGCTTTATGCTATAGGTATATTTGTAACTAGATTATATACATCTAGCATCTACATATGAGGCTGAACAACTTCCAGCTTTCCAGCTAGATGTATATAATCTAGTTACAAATATACCTATAGCATAAAGCTGAGAAAATTTACCAAACATTGATATAAAAATGTTCACATCAAAGGAAGTAAGTGAAACATGTATAGCAAGCTGGTCCTCAAATAAATTCAGTCCTGGCATCCCTAACCACACACACAAAGCATTGGTGTCAGTTTTTGTATTTTCCAGTTTTTGTAAAGTCCAAACACCTGTTAGGGAATATTGAGGTCTCATATGTTGGTTTACCAAATTTTACAGATTGTGTTGTTACACTTAATATAGCACAATCTTCTATCTGATTTTACACAAGTTTAATGCTGTGTGTCTACACAATGCCAACATCTGTTGTGTGGGAATTCATTAAGATGTCTAGATACTTATGTATTTCTACTTTAATCTGTAGATTTTTTATAGGTTTATTTCACAAAACAAATGTTTGAGATGAATTATTTTGACATTTGTCTTAAAAAATACTGTGTTAAATGTTTGTCATTTTCACCTTTGCCTTATGCCTTTCAACCAAATTTCACTTGCGTATAGCAAACATTAGGGATAGATACAAACAGTAGATGAAAAAAAGTGTTTCAGCAAATAAAACACTTTTTGGGGGGGAATTTTGTAATATTCCAAGAAATACACTTAAATTCTTAACTTTTTAAACTTTCAAATCTAATGTTATTAGTGCATGTGAGGTTTTGAAGGTTTTGTTTCTCAACATAGCTTGCATGCTATTTTTTTCCCTTCTTTTTTAATGCTTGGGTATTTTGTTTTAAATTTAACCCCCGTCCCAAACTTTGCACCTACAGTGATTCCACTGCTCCCTTGCAAGCTGTTTTTTGTTGTCATTCCACCCCCCCACCCCCCCCACCCCCCAGGAAGAGAGAAGACACTGCAGCACTGCTATACCTTCAAGGTATTACCCTGTGGTGGCCAGGGGCTTGACCTCAGGTCCTTGTGCACACTACTGCAGCAACTAAAGTTGTTTTACAGATTCCTCCCCACCACCACAATTTTTGTTTCCCTTATTGTTACTACTATTGCTATTGTTGTGGGATAAAACAAGAAATCAAGAGAGGAGGGGAAGATGGGGGAAGAAAGAGACACAGACTTGCTTTGCCGCTTGTGAAGCGACCCCCCTGCAGGTAGAGAGCCGGGTACTCAAACTGGGATCCTTGTCCTTGCCCTTTGCACCATGTGTGCTTAACCTGGTGTGCTATGGCCTGGCACCCTTGTTTTATAGAGTTTTAAAAACACTAAGGTGCCAGACAGTAGTACAGTGGGTTAAGTGCACAAGGACCAGCGTTAAGGATCCCGCTTTGAGCCCCCAGCTCCCCACCTGCAGAGGAGTCGCTTCACAAGTGGTGAAGCAGATGTCTTTATGTACACACACACACACACCGTCTTCCCCTCTTTTGATTTATCTCTGTCCTGTACAACAACAAGGGCAACAAAAATGGGGAAAATGCTCCTCCAGGAGCAGTGGACTCTTAAGCATTGAGCCCCAGCAATAACCCTGGAGGCAAAAAAAAAAAAAACAACCTGACAAGTGTAGAAAAGGAATTACCAGGCCAAAACTTAACTGCAGAACAAATGCACAGCAAAAACAGGAACACGATAACAGTTAAACTATTTCACCTGCGGGATGAAAAGAAAATAGCTGTCAAAGTTATATGCCCAAAAGACATTTTAAAAAGACATTGTAGGCAAGGTTAGTAAAATACTGTTATTTAAAATTAACAGATCTTTGGAAGTTTCCAATTATGTCTTTTTGTTTTGTTTTTAATATTTACTTATTTATTGGATAAATACAGAAATCGAGAGGGAAAGGAAAGAAATGCTCACAAAGCATTCTTCCCTTCAGGTGGGAAACTAGAACTTGAACCCAGCTCCTTGTGAAGTTTTAACTGGGCTCAACTGGTTCTGCCACCACCCAGCCCCCCTATTTAACTCAAAAACTAAAACATTATTTTGCAAAGTTACTCTGTTCTTATTAAATGAAAGGGCTCAGAATTATAATCAGTGGGGGCTATAGAGCACATATATAGGGATATAGAAATGCATGTTTTCTGTGCTTGTTCTTCCCTTCTCCCCAGGTACCCCCAAAACAGTTTCAGCTTAGTTCATTGTATGTGCATTAAAAATTTTTTTTATTGGGGGAAAGTTATGATTTATAGGGCAGTTGATACATGTGCACAGTTCCCCCACATATACACCCCACCAGGCTTATTGTGGGGGATCAACAAATCGTTGCACAATTTCACCTTTTTTGGAGACCATTTTTTTCTTTTTTCAGGGGAGGTTAAGCTAGAGAAGAGACACCTGCAGCACTGCTCCTTTGTTCCAGAAGCCTTTCCCTGTAGATGGGGGGACCAGGGTCTTGAACCCAGTTTTCACATGGTAGCATGTGTGCTCTACCAGGCTTACCACCATGCCACATAGGTACTGTGTACATCATTCCCACCAGTAACTTAAGGTTTTTTGTTTTCATATTTATTTATTCATTCACTTTTGTTGCCCTTGTTGTTTTATTGCAGTTATTATTGATGTCATCGTTGTTGGATAGGACAGAAGTGGAGAGAGGAGGGGAAGAGAAAGATAGACACCTGCAGACCTGCTTCACTGCTTGTGAAGCGACTCTCCTGTAGGTGGGTGGCCAGGGTCTCAAATTGGGATCCTTACTCATGTCTTTCTGCTTTGCCGCCACTTGTGCTTAACCCGCTGTACCACCATTCTTTTTTTTTTTTTTTTTAAAGAGTACTCAGTTCTGACTTATGGTGGTAACCGTAACTGGACCAAATTCAGACATTCTAGCATGGAAGTCTTTTTGCATAACCATTATGCTATTTCTGCCACTCCCAACTTAAGGCTTTCTCTACCATCATGCACTGACCCCCCACTTCCCTCTTGTTAATTTTTTTTTTTTAAGATAAAGCCAGAAATCGAGAGGGACGTGGGTGTTATAGAAGCAGACAGAGACACCTGCAACACTGCTTCACCACTCTTCTACAGATGGGGACTGGGGCCTCAAACCTGAGTCCTTGCACATTGTAATGTGTAAACAGATGTGCCAGCACTCAGCCCCGTCTATCTGCCTCTTCAACCCCTCCAGTGTTGCTCACCCTTAAAGTCCTTTGCTGTGATTCAGTTAACTTCTTTGCTAATTAAAATTTATTTTAATTTCTTAGACAAGAGAGGAATTGAGAGAGACAGTGGATAGAGGAGAGAGACCTGCAGCACTGCTTCACCACTTGTGAAACTTTCCCCATGAAGGTGGGAGCCAGGGTCTTGAACCCAGCTCTTTGTGCATGATACTCTTTGCACTTAGCCAGTTGCCTGGCCCCTTAACTTCATTTTTAAGATCAAAGTGAAGGGCCAGAAAGCTGAATATGCCCAGATTAGAACTCTGGCACTACATTGGGAGTTGCCATAGCACTAGGAGATGCTCTGGTCCTGTAGTGTGTCTTCCACTAACTGAGTAAAATACACATTTTATTTCTATTTTCATAATACTGTCCCGTTTCTTTTGGTTTTTTTTTTGTTTGTTTGTTTTTTTGTTTTAGAATTTGTGTTGAATACAAAAATTGTTTCACACAGAAGCCCAAAAAGATGAATTTTGAAAGTATTTAGTATTCCATGTAAATTCCTAGCCGGGAAGTTGCTTGATTGAAAAGAATGTGAGTTGGGGGCCAGGTGATGGCACACCTGGTTGAGCTCACGTGCTACAATGCTCAAGGACCCAGGTGTAAGCCATTGGTCCCCACCTGCAGAGGGAAAGCTTCATGAGTGATGATACAAGTCTGCAGGTGTCTCTGTCTCCCTCTTGATTTCTGGCTGTCTCCAATAAATAAATATAATAACAAAAAAATTTTAAATAAGAATGTTAGTTTATAGGCATTTTTCTGTATTCCAATTGCCTTCCACAGAGCTGGTAACAATTTAAAATCCCTTTGGTAATTCTCAGAAAAGTTCTCTTCCTCACATTATTTTAACACAGTGCTACTACTTTTAAGTTTTTGTCAGTGTCCTTAGTTTAAATAATACCATTCATTGTGCAAGGGTGTGTGAAGTGCAGGCCTCATGCATTTGCAGTTTCTCTGGACTGTTCTTTCATTCAAGTAGAAGGAGAGAAGACTTGAATCTGGGTCCTTGAGTATGGTAAGGTATGTAATCTATCAAATGAATTATATCTTGACCCTTCAAGTAATTTTGATATAATAGTGAAATTATAATTTATGTTTGAAAGCTAAGACACGTTTTAAGATGAAAGACCAATATTTTCAAATACATGTAACATGTTAAGATTTTCACATAGTTGATCAAACATAATTTCCCACTTAATCTTGTTTGCACAAGGATGTTTGTTTTGTAGGATTTTGTGTTGTTGAAAAGTTAGGCACCAGTGGTTTGGTAGATGACACTATAGATAAATCATTGTAGCCTCATGCATGAGGTCCTAAATTCAAACTCCAGCATCACATCTGGCTTCCTTTGGCCCCTCTTTCTTGTTAAGCCCCCCACTCCTATTATATACATGGGAAAACTTGTTTCATCATATGTGTTACATAGGGTTGTGGGAAAACTCAGGATGCATATTTGCATAGGAAAACAGAAGAATAATGTCATAACTTTTCTGACAACCCAATTATATTTTTAAAGATTAACTTTTAAAAAGAAGAGAACCACAACGTGCTTCCAGCCTGTGTTGTCCGGTTTTGACCTTGGGGCCTGGCTCATGGGAGTCCTATCTTCTGTTCACTGATGACTTCCTGACTGTTGTGTATTGTATTTTTGTATTAACATTAGTGGAGAACGCATAGCAGATAATATTGTATTAGTATTAGACACTTAAAAAGCTGAGTTTAATAACAATAGCATAATTAAATGCTTCATAAAATTTGGTGTTCCAAAATTCACGCGTCCCTATCTGTCTCAACGATAGTTTGAAAGCCCATTCTTAGTTTTGTTTATTGTCTTGTTTGTTTCCATGTTGGGGGATGATAAGAAATTATGTGAAGAAAAAAGCAATCATCTTATCTTTCCTTTTATTTATTTATGGATGTATTATCTTTGTCTGTCCTTACCTCAGGCTTAGGTAATTATTATGAAAGGGTTATGGGGGGTCTCAGCTTTGAGAAACTGGACATTAGGCAAATCTTTCCTTTATCTGTTATAGCCTGATAATCCAACAGCTCCGTTGTCTTGCTACATAATGTCTGAACAGAAGTTAGTCCTGTGTGAAACTATATATTGTAATCTTACAATCTTCCAACATACTATTAATAATAAATTAGGATCCATTAGAAGGAAAGTGTCTTTTTTTTCAGTTTGTTTATTTTGTTTTGTCGTTGTCCCCCCACTCCCCCCTTAAGGCAGAATGCTGCACAGCTCTGGTTTGTGGTGGTGTGGTGGATTGAAACTGGGCTTCAGGCAAGAAAGTTTTTATTATAATAATTTTGCTGTCTTCTCCACCCAAAATAAACCATTTTTATTTTATTTATTTATTTTTGTCCCCCGCAGTCTTTCTTTTTCTGTGACAGAATCAGAGAGAAGGGGCTGGAGCGGATGTGCAGCACGGCTTGCTCCTTGGTTTGTGAAGCTTTCCCCCTGAAGGTAGGGACTGAGGACTTGAACCTAGATAATTGGACATGTTACCGTGTGCTTTAACAACTGGCTGGTTTGTCACCTGACCCCATGAAATCAATCTTTTATTATTTATTTATTTGTGATCAATGAACTTAACTACTTCAGACCAGGTTTTCTGTTAGAGAGGAGCAGAGTCTGCATATCTTAACACTAAAGCTTCCCCCAGTGTGTGGGGATAGCACAGATTGTAAAGTAGTTATACTCCCAGTGGATTGTCTAAAATAATTTGAATTTGTGGAGCAGTGGGTAAAGTGTTGAACTCTTAATTCTGAGGTCCTGAGTCCTGTCCCCCATATTATTTTGCAAAATGCTATCAAACATTTGAAGAAAACAAAATATAAAAAAATACAAAGTAAGCATTTCAAACTATATAAATTTAATTTCAGGGGAAGAACATGCTTTTATTTAAGATGTATTCAACTTCACTTTTTTATGAGCAAAAGCTACCAGAACCCTGCTCTGGTATGTTCAGAGTTAAGGGATTTAACCCAGGAGAGATCCCACATGTGGAAGTCTTGTGCTCTACCTGCCAAGACACCTCTCCTCCCATATTTGTTTTTGTAGAAATGCATTCAGCAACGAAGAAAGGAAAAAAAAATGTAAAAATGTAAGTACTAGTAGACTAATAAACATTATGAAGATTATAAATATTAAAATAGTAGCACTGAATCCATCAAAATAGTCACGACTTCAGTTTTTTTATTTACATTTTATATTTATTAATGAGAAAGATAGGAGGAAAGAACCACATATTACTCTGGTACATGTGTTGCTGGGGATTAGACTCAGGACCTCATTCTTGAGAGTCCAATGTTTTATCTACTGCACCACTTCCCAAACCACAAAACTTCAGTTTTTTAATATGGCTGTCAAAAGGGCAAAATTTACATATTTCAATCTCATTTATTTGACTTATTATTCTCTATTCTAGAGAGACATGCAGAAATTGAGAGTGAGGAGGTGATAGGGACAGAGACAAACACAGAGACACCTGCAGCACTGCTTCACCATTCATAAAGCTTTCCTTCTGCAGGAAGGGATTAGGTCTTGAACTCGAGTCCTTGCACGTTGTAAAACGTGTGCTCAGTGCACCACCAGCCGGCCCCATTTCTTGATTTTTCTACAGTTTTAATTTTTATCTTAAATTTTCTTTGGTTTTCACAAATAAAATTTGTAGTTAATGCTTTTTTTTTTCACTTAAATCTCCACTCTTTAATTTGCTACCTGAGAAATAAAAACATGTTTATTTTCAAAAGAAATAATGAAAACTAAAATTCATTTGGGTTTTCATAAGAATTTATCTAATCCATGTGAAAAGCTACCTAGAAAATAGTTACTTTTTTAAATATTAATTCTCTTGTTGCCCTTGTTTTATATTTGTAATTACCATTGTTGTTGGTCACTGTTGTTGGATAGGACAGAGAGAAATGGAGAGAGGAGGAGAAGACAGAGAGGTGTAGGGAAAAATAGACACCTGCAGACCTGCTTCACCACTTGTGAAGCGACTCTCCTGCATGTGGGGAGCTGGAGGCTCAACCGTGATCCTTGGCTTGGCACTATGTGCACTTAACCCGCTGTGCTACCTTCTGACTCCCTGAAAATAGTTATATTTTTAACCAGTCCTTATTCATGTTGTAAAACTTTAAGTTGTGTTGACAGACAGTATATACTTAACACTCTCTCTGAATCTTTTTTTAAATATATTTATTATTGGATAGACCCAGGGAAATTGAGAGGACAGGGGAGAAATCTACAGCCATGCTTCACCACTAGTGAACCTTCCCCCTGCAGGTGGGGTCCAGGACCTTGAACCCGGGTACTTGCACACTGTAGTGTGTGCGCTTAAGCAGGTTTACCGCTACCTGACCTCTCTGAATCTTGACTGAAGTGAAGTTTTGGGTTTTTAATGATTCTTTTTAAAATCTATTTCTGAGAGAGAACCAGGACATCACTCTGAGGTATTCAGACTAAGCAAACACTTGGGACCATGAGCATGCAATAATTCTACAAGTTTACTTTAAATAATTGTGCAGTGATAGATATCCCCCCCCCAATTTTGTTGTAGGAGGAAGGGATGGGATAATGGTTTGCAGTCCAGTTGTTGGCACGTGGATATCCAGTGATTGGGGTGGAAATTGAACCTGGGGACTCTTATAAGTTCAGTGTGGGCTCTGCTTCTGAGTTCTATCTCTAGCTTCTGGTGTGATTTATTTACGTAATGAAGAGAACCAGAGCATCACTTTGGCATACGTGGTACAAGGAATCAAACTCAGACCCTATGCTTTTAAGTCCTTGGCTCCACTGAGTCACTTCCCTGACCTTGTGGTAGATTTTTACTTTATTTTGTCACCAGAGTACTTTTCAGTTCCAGCTAATGTTGGTCCTAAGGATAGAATGTGAGTTTGTGGAGCCTCAGGCATGACATTGGTTTGGTTTTGTTTTATTTGTTTGTTTTTGCACAATCACTATGATATCTATTTGGCTCATTTAGCTGAATTTTAGTTATGATTCTGCTTTAAAATGAGTTGATAAAATTAAGTGCTATAACATTGAAGTTTTATAGTAATGTTTCACTTTTTTTTTTTTTAAGGGAGTAAGATGTCTTTTATGAAAACTTCTAAAACTGTTTGACAGCTGTGATTTGTTCCAGTTGAAGCAGTGGAATAACCAGGCTTAGTGAGTAGAGTGCAGACTTCTATGTGTGAGGGAGGCCTGGGGTCAACCCCTAGCTACACATTTGCCAGAATGATGCTCTGCCCTCTTTCTCATGTGGAATCTTTCAAATGAGGCAATAAAATTGTGTATATATGGGATACTGAAAAGTACAGTTATTATAGTAGGCCTACATAAACAGTTATTGAAGATAAATTTCTTGACAAATTTTTGAAAGTCTTAAGTTTTTATCATTATAAGAGGTGGGGGCACAGTGGCACACTTGGTTGAGCGCACAATCTACAATGCACAAGGACCCAGGTTCAAGTCCCCAGTCCTCGCCTGAGAGAAAGCTTCACAAGTGAAAGCAATGCCACAGACATCTTTCTCTCTTCCCCTCCCATCTCTCTGTCGCTATCCAATGAGGAAATAGTTTTTTTTTTTTAAATCTATAAGATGGGGATAACCAGAGGAGTACATTTAGTCTTTAGAAATTGATATTTGGGGGTCCAGGTGGTGACACATCTGGTCGAGCACATACCTTACTTACCATGCACAGGGAGGGACCCAGGACCAAGCCTCTGCCTCCTACTTGCACGAGAAACACTTCATGAATTATGAAGCAGTTCTGCAGATGTTTTTCTTTCTACCATTTCCCTCAATTCCTCTCTGTCCTATCAATTAAATATAAAGAAGAAAAGGAAAAAATGGCCTCCAGGACCAGTGTACTTGTGACAACACCAAACCCCACTGATAATCCTGGTAGCAACAATAAAAAGAGAAAATTGTATTTCACTTTCAGAGGTTGCTGACATAATCTTACAAAGTGAACCAGGTAATGAGATAATTTTTAGAAATAGGATTAGATAGTCTTAAAATAAAAATAAGCTCTGGGTATAGAGTTAAGAAAAATTGGAATTGAGTCAAAAATACAAATGATTTTCTGGGATAAAGCTTTAAAAAGTTCTGTATAACTTAGAAAAAATCTGATTTTAGAAATTTTTGATTGGCATCATTGATAAAACTTAACCCTGAGAAATATGGATGAGTTTTGCAGAAAGTGGAAGTGGAATTTTTCTACAGTTGTGGCTCTGAATTGGTAGGAGTAATTGTAGAAAAATATAATCTACTTATTTTTTTAACGTTTTGTTTCTTTAAATCTTTATTTTTTATTGTTGTTGCTGAATAGGACAGAAAGAAATCGAGAGAGGAGGGGAAGACAGGGGGAGAGAAAGATACCTGTAGACTCGCTTCACCACTTCTGAAGCAACCCCCCTGCAGGTGGGGAGCTAAGGTCTCGAATCAGGATCCATATGCCAGTCCTTGGGCTTTGAGCCATGTCCACTTAACCTGCTCCACTACCGTCCGGTCCTCTTAACATTTATTTAAAGATTTTATTTACTTATTAATGAGAAAGATAGGAGGAGAAAGAACCAGACATCATTCTAGCACACGTGCTGCCAGGGATCGAACTCCGGACCTCATGCTTGAGAGTCCAAAGCCTTATCACTGCGCCACCTCCCCGACCACTCATTTATTTTTAATGACAGATACAAAAAGACAAGATATTTTTATTTATTTTAATGAGAAAAATATAATTACTAAGCTCTGGCTTATGATGGTGCTGGGGAGAGAATCTGGGGCATCAGAGCTTCAGGCATGAGAGTCTTTTGCATATTCATTATGCAAAATATGTAGGTTATTATTCACTCCATCCCAATCAACTTAATTTTTTATCCAATTGACTGTAGAAATTGAATTACGCTTTGGAAGAGTGGTTTTAATAAAAAGCTTAAGTAAGACATTACTTTGTGTCTTGTATAAACGTGCTTGATTCAGAAATGTAAAAGTGGGAGTTAGGCAGTAGCGCACAGGTTGCGCAAAGTGCAAGGACCAGCCCCCGGCTCCCTACCTACCTGCAGGGGGTTCGCTTCACAGAAGGTGAAGCAGGTCTGCAGGTGTCTGTCTTTCACTACCCTTCTCTGTCTTCCTCTCTCTCCATTTCTCTCTGTCTTATCTAACGACGACATCAATAACAATAATAACTACAACAACGATGAAAAACAACTAAGGGCAACAAAAGGGAAAATAAGTGTGAAAGTGTATAGAGGATATGTAAGATGGTATTCTGATAGGAGCCTACCTGAGCATCCTGTTACCTTACTAGTAAGGCTAGAATGATATACAGTACAGGAGAGACTATTGACTAGAAGCAAAGTGTTTAGACATTAAGTAAAGCAGACTATATATATTGACTATTGTTGGCAGATCACTGGGGCAGAAACAAAACTAAGTCAGCTCTTGCCTATCATATTGTTGGTTAAATTAACTTTCCCTGAATTGCTTATCTAAAAATTAACTTGTAACTTTGTATGCTTAGCTAAAAATGTGAGAACATTTTAAAATGGATTTGAAGTGGAAGTATTTATTACTATAGAAAAGCAGTCAAGGAGCTATTCGGAATAAACTCAGACCAGCTGTAATTCTCTGTGTCTTAAAAATCCCAATAATTGGGAGTCGGGCGGTAGCACAGCAGGTTAAGCACACGTGGCACTAAGCACAAGAACCGGCCTAAGGATCCCAGTTCAAGACCCCGGCTCCCCACCTGCAGGGGAGTTGCTTCACAAGCGGTGAAGAGGTCTGCAGGTGTCTATCTTTCTCTCCCCCTCTCTGTCTTCCCCTCCTCTCTCCATTTCTCTCTGTTCTATCCAACAACGACGACATCAATCATAACTACAACAACAAAACAAGGGCAACAAAAGGGAATAAATAATAAATATGAAAAAAAAACCAATAATCTTCCCTTTAATTTTTTTTTTACTTGTTTATTATTGGATAGAGGAGGGGGGAGATAAAGAGGGAAAGAAACATCTGGCAGCCCTGCTTCACCACTCGTGAAGATTTCCCCCTGCAGGTCGGGACAGGGGGCTTCAACCTGGGTCTTTGTGCACTGTAATGTGTATTTAATCATATGTGCCACTTCCTGGCCCCTTAATTTTCTTTACTACTGTGATACTGTGTTACAGAAATAATTTGTGTTAGCTAATATGTGATCTCTATATATTTTTTTAAGTATTTATAGGAAAGATAGGAGAGAGAGAGATAAAGAACCAGACATCACTCTGGTACACGTGCTGCCGGGGATTGAACTCCAGACCTCTTGCTTGAGAATCCAATGTTTTGTCCACTGCGCCACCTCCCCAACCACTGATTTCTTATTTTCTATTACTAATACTTTTGTGTTTTTCTCCTAAATAAGTCTTTTGCATGTGAGATCGATGAGTGTAGGTGAATGTGTATATATGTTTAAAATTCTACTTAGGGAGCCCGACAGTACCGCAGCAGGATAAGCGCAGGTGGCACAAAGTGCAAGGACCGGCGTAAGGATCTCTGTTGGAGCCCCCGGCTCGCCACCTTAGGGGAGTCCCATCACAGGCAGTGAAGCAGGTCTGCAGGTGTCTATCTTTCTCCCCCCCCCCCTGTCTTCCTCTCCTCTCTCCATTTCTCTCTGTCCTATCCAACAATGACAACAATAATAACTACAACAAAAACAAGGGCAACAAAAGGGAATAAATAAATATACATATTTTAAATTCATATATATATATATATATATATATATATATATATATATATATATATATATATATATATATATATATATAGTGTGGGACTGGTAGGTAGCCCAGCCAGTAGAGCGCACATTTTGCCATGCCCAAGATTTGAGTCCCCAGAACTACATATGAGAAGCATGGTAGGCACCAAGGGGAAACTGAATGGTGAAATGGTGCTGTGCTATCTGTTCTTTCCCTGTCTAACTGAAATTAAAAGAAAAAAAAAAAGTCCACTGGGAGCAGTGACTTGTGCAAGCAAAAGGGCTTGGAAACAATAAATAAAATTAATAAAATAGGCATAACCATTTTATTTTATAAACATACATCATTGCTTTTAAAGATGGGGGCTTGCAGGGGTAGATAGTAGATAGCATAATAAATTATGCAAAGAGACTCTCAGGCCTGAGGCTCCCAAGTCCCATGTTCATCCTCCTGCATCACCATAAACTAGAGCTGAGTAGTGCTCTTGTTAAAAAAAAAAAAAAAAAAAAAGAAGAAGAAGACAGAAAAAGCAATGTTGTGAGTGTGTGTATCCCATCTCATTGTTTGGACAAAACATTTGATACATTTTATTGATTATAATATGAGCATTCTTTCAATAACTCATTTACTTGTTGAGAAGCAGTGTATGTAGATAAGACCTCAATTGTGTGATCATGGACAGATTACTAAATCCTTATTTTTGAGTTTTCTCCTCTTAAGTAAAAAGTAATAATTCTTAAGTTTAACCATTTCTCCAGTCACCAAGTCTGTTTTGTCTCTCATTTTAAATATTGATCTTTGACTTCTTAGATACAACTTCATTTTTCTCTTATCTCAAGTCCACTTTTGAGTTTCTGCTCTTTCCCTGGTGATTCTCTGCTTCAGACAGTATACTTAATATCTTAAGTATTTAGATAATTTGGGTGTGTATATTAAAAGTTTTGGAGGTAATGTGACTCAAATACTCAACTTTAATCCTACTGTTTGAAAGCCAATAGCTTTTCTCCTCACTTTAAACAATCTACCTCATTCTATATCCAATAAAAGTACATTTGACTATAAAACAACTTTCATGACATTTTTAAGTTTTTGTTCCCATGGCTCAAATACCTCTTTTTATTGTCTTTTCAAGTGTGTGTGTGTGGGGTGGGGCTTCCCTCACTACGCTACTGGTTTTCTCTCTTAACCCTTTCCCAAAACTAGACTAACTACCCCACTTATGGATGATGACAACAACTTTTCTACCATTTCTTTCAACAAGGTACTATTTGCTTTATCCCACAGCGTTGAAAGCCACCTGTGTATTTTCTGTGTCCATCACCATACTGTGGATGAACCACCATTTTTAGACATTACTAATGGGTGATACTTAATTTTGTATGTCAGATTTTAGGTACTTTAATGGACCTCAGCCATAGTTAGCTAAACAGTTTTTCCAGTTCGATTTCCCCACAGAAAATTTCATAGAACTATCCTTTCAGGTCTTACACTAGCTTCACATTAGTGGCCTAGATTCCACTTCCTCGGTGAAATTTTCTTTAGTACTTTGAATTGGCATGCAACATATTGGTAAAATTTAAGTATGTACTACAGATGCTTTTTAGTTGGTTCATGAAAGCAAAGATTAATACTTAATTTAGTAACATTCAAACAATATGGATAGTCCTATTTTGCTTAACACATTTTTATTTCAACCATAATGAGATTAAGTTGTCCATACTTTCACTGATATTTAACTAATTTCATTTCTGTGACACATTTTAAAATGCCTGGAGGATCTAAATTTATGAATTATCAACTAGTTTAAAAGTCATAACTACACCTCTCCAGAGCTGGGGTGGGGGCTGTTACATAATATAGACAGATAATTGCTGGGAGATAACTTAGTCATGTTTAGGACCTGGATTCAAACCCCTGACATCACATGGGAGCACTCTTGCCTATCACTGACCTGAATGGTGGAGTGGGGCTGTGGTGTTTCTTCTCCCCTTTCCTACTTTCTCTTTTGAGTAGGGTGTGGAGAGAGAGAGAGAGAATATCAGAAACAGTGAAATCCCAAAGATGTAAGGCCCTGGGAGAAGTTAGAAGATTTTTGCTGACACTTCCTGATATCTTTACTTTAAAACAAATTCATTACAATCCTTAAATTTGCTGTAACTGATTCATGCATATTTTTCACATTACTAGTGGAACTGAAGAAGAAAAAGAAATGGAAAAAAAAAGCATCTAGCATTTGGTGTTAGAAGAACTTGCAACTCTGTGTTAGCAATTTAAAAATCTGTTGGTGGATCTAGATAGTTTAGATAATTTGCTTGCATTGTCATGCATTTGACCAAATTTCTAGCCTGGCTCTTACTGCACTGAATAAAGCTTCTGTGCTGTGGCATGTTTCCCTGTCTGTCTCTGTCTGTGGAAAAAATAGGCCTTGGGCAGTGAAACCCAATGATGACCAAAGACTATTAATTGGAACACTGTGTATGTGTTTGTTTGTGTGTGTGTGTGTGTGTGTGTGTGTGTGTGTGTGTGTGTATTTATTAGTGAAAGAGAAGAGGAACAAATCATTATTCTGGTATATGCAATACTGGAGATCGAACTCAGGACTCTTCAGTCCAGTGCCCTAACTGCTGTGCCACTTCCTAGGTTGCAAAAATGAGGTTTATATTTAGCATTTCACGGTAGGGACTATAACTTTTTTTTTAATTTCTTTATTGGAGAATTAATGTTTTACATTTAACAGTAAATACAATAGTTTGTATGTGCATAACATTCCCCAGTTTTCCATATAACAATACAACCCCCACTAGGTCCTCTGTCATCCTTGGACCTGTATTCTCCCCACCCACCCACCCCAGAGTCTTTTACTTTGGTGGGACTATAACTTTTTAATAATTAAGCAGAAACAAATAGCTGTTACAACTCATTCTATTTAAATTGATTGTCTTAAATTTCACAGAATTGCATGTATATAGATTACGAATGATGCTGGAACAAATTAGGAATGTGGGTTTACAATTCACTCATTGTTAAAACAGCTGCCATGTATATTCTCTTGAGCTGAGTTCTAGCCCTATCTCTGCTATGTAATATCATCAAACATAACTATTGACTTAGTTACTATGAACTAGTCTGTGTTAAAATACATAGCTACTTTCCATTAGATTATTTTTACTTTCCTCTATAGCAGTGGTGGAGAAGCTTTTTTCTTTTTTTTTTTTTTTTTTCCTCCAGGGTTATTGCTGGGCTCGGTGCCTGCACCATGAATCCACCGCTCCTGGAGGCCATTTTTCCCCCTTTTTATTGCCCTAGTTGTTGCAGCCTCATTGCGGTTATTATTGCCATTGTTGACGTTGCTTTGTTGTTGGATAGGACAGAGAAAAATGTAGAGAGGAGGGGAAGACAGGGGGCGGGGAGAGAAAGACAGACACCTGCAGACCTGCTTCACCACCCGTGAAGCGACTCCCCTACAGGTGGGGAGCCGGGGGCTCCAACGGGATCCTTACTCCTGTCCCTGCGCTTTGCGCCACGTGCGCTTAACCCACTGCGCCACCGCCCGACCCCCGGAGAAGCTTTTTTCTTTGAGGGCCATACAAAAATATCATTTTAAAAATTAGCATTTAGTGTTGCTATGAAGAAAATCCCTAAGTTTACTAAATTTTGAATTCTGCCTGTAGTTACCTTGGCCAAGCCAAACCAAGTAATTTCACAGGCCTTTCATTCCCCACCTCTGTTCCATTATGTTTAGTTCAATTGTCATATAGGGTTTTAAACCATCTAAAAATTATTGTAGAGTAAAAAATAAAACTTAAGGGAGTCAGGCAGTAGCATGGTGGGTCAAGCGCACATGGCGCAAAGTGCAAGGACTGGAGTAAGGATCCCGGGCTGAGCCCCCAGCTTCCCACCTTCAGGGGAGTTGCCTCACGGGCGGTGGAGTAGGTCAGCAGGTGTCTGTCTTTCTCGCCCCCTCTCTGTCTTCCCCATCTCTCTCCATAATAACTACAACAATAAAAAACAAGGGCAACAAAAGGAATAAATATTTTAAAAAATTAAAAAACTTAAATGTACTTATTAATAACTGATTTGGATTATTTTTTTTAAAATTATCTTTATTTATTTATTGGATAGAGAGACACCTGCTCACCACTCGTGAAGCTTTCCCCCTGCAGGTGAGGACTAGGGGCTTGAACCTAGATTCTTGTGCACTATAATGTGTGTGCTCAACCAGGTGAACCACCATTTGGTCCCTTGATTTGGATTCTTAAGTATTATAATAAGGAAAAAGTTGTATGTGAGAAAATCATAGTCAACATATACCATTTTAAATAGTTTTTTAAGAATTAATGTTTTTATCTTATTTATTGGATAGAGACCCAGAATTGAGAGGGTAGGGGGTTATAGGGAGGGAGACAGAGAGACACTTTAAAATACCACTTCACCACTTGCAAAGCTTTCCCCCTGCAGATGGGGGTTGGTGGCTAGAACCGAGGTCCTTCTGCTTTGTAACGTATGCTCAACCAGGTACACCACCACCTGGCCACCCAGTTTATTTCTCTAAGAAAACATTTTTATTTCACTAAGCATAATCACCTTCACTTCCATCCGTTTTGTCCCAAAGGACACAATCAGTACCTTTTGATTACAGAATAGTATTCCTTGGACTACATATCCCATAACTGCTTTGTCTAGTCATCATCTGTCCTTGAGCATTTAGACTGTTTTCTACTCTTTGATTTGTCTTTGAGAGTTTCTGAGAACTATGGCGGAAGGGTAGGGGCACAAAACTGGTGTTGGGTAGTGTGGGACTATACCCTATAATCTTAGGGTCTTGCAAAGTGCTACTAATCACAAATCAAAAAATTATTTAATAATTTTTTAATTATTTAAAGAAAAATTGTTACTTTTATATGCAGTTATATCAGTGTTTCATAAGGTGCTCAATAGGGTATTATTAAAAAGCTAGTGGTAAATTATTTTGAGTAGTTAAATATTGTGGTTTCTTGTGGGCCAGGCAGTGGCATATCTGGTTAAGTGCACATATTACCAAAGGCAAGGAGTTGGGTTTGAGCCCTAGTAGCATTAAAACAAAAACAAAACAAACAAACAAATATATATTATTGTTTCTTTAGATGTCCTTATAAAAACTTTCTAGGTAAGTATTATAACTGACCTCTGTGTATTAAAAAATGGGTGTTCACAAGTCTTGTAAATCAACATTTCCTCAATAAAGTGATCTATTTAAAAAAAAAAGACATTACCACAGTTGGTTGAAAATTGTTTGACTTCTTCTGACAAGGCTGACATTTTACAAAATGAAATGATCTGCTATGGGGTCACTAGTTCTATTTTATTTTAACGGAGAGAGACCAGAGCACTGTTCTGCTCTGGCATATGGTGGTGTTGAGGATTGAACCTGGCACCTTTGGTGCCTTAGGTGTGAAAATCTTTTGCATAATCATGCTGCCTGCCCAGCTTGATTATTGGTTCTAAATGCACAGAAGATAGCTTTAGTTCCAGAACACAATATTCATTACATCCATAGAACATAATTGTGAAAATTAACAAGGAAAATGGGAATTGTTCAAAAGTATCAGGAACAGACATTTGTTTACTCAGTGTGTTACAGTTCTTTTACTCTGTGCTAAATAACTCATTCTAATTAAAAAATGAATCTTGGTAGCATTTCTAACTATCTTTTTACTGTATAAAATGTTTATTAAGGGAGTTGGGCGGTAGCGAAGAGGGTTGACTGCACGTGGTGCAAAGCGCAGGGACCGGCTAAGGATCCTGGTTCTGGCAAGGGCTCCCCATCTGCAGGGGAGTCACTTCACAGGCAGTGGGGCGGGTCTGCAGGTGTCTATCTTTCTCTCCTCTCTGTCTTCCCTTCCTCTCTCCATTTCTCTCTGTCCTATCCAACAACAAGGACAACAATGATGACTACAACAATGGAACATCGGGGGCAACAAAAGGAAATAAATAAATATAAAAAATAAAATACAATAAAATAAAATATTTATTAAAAAGCTTAGAATATTTTTTATTCTTGTCCTTTTTCATATAAGAAACCTGTGACAGCAGTCTTATAAATTTTGATCTCCCACAAATGATTTTATTTATTTTAAAGATTTTATTTATTTATTCATGAGAAATGATAGGAAAGAGAGAGAAAGAACCAGACATCACTCTGGTACATGTGCTGCCGGGTATTGAACTTGGGACCTCATGCTTGAGAGCCCAAAGCCTTATCCACTGTGCCACCTCCCGGACCACAAAGTGATTTTATTTTTTAAAAAATGCAGAAATTCACACATTAACAATCACCTTAGTACCATACCTGGAAAAGCTCACACTTTACAAGTGTGCAAGAACTTGAGTTCAAGCTCTTAGTCCCCACCTGCAGAGAGTAGCTTCACAAGTGCTGAAGCAATGCTGTACTTGTCTCTGTCTCTCCCTACTTCCCTTTACCTTTCTATCTCTATTAAAAAAACAAATCACCTTGAATGACTGAGTACACATTAAAGTTTGAAAACTGGGACTGGGTAGTGGCATACTGGGTTGAATGTACATATTACAGTGCACAAGGGCCTGGGTTCAAGCTCCCAGCCTCCACCTGCAGGGGAGAAGATTGATGAGCGGTGAGGAAGTGCTGCAGATGTCTCTCACTCTCTCCCTCTCCTTTCCCTCTCAATTTCTCAGTCTCTATCCAATAAATAAATAAGAAAATATTACAAAAAAGCTTGGTAACTAAAGACTAAATACAGATTTCTTTTTTAATTTATTATGTACTGGATAGGGACAGAAACCAAGAAGGAATATAAATGAGTATATAGAAAGAGACAGACAAGATACCTGTAGTACTGCTTTATTGCTCATGAAGCTTTCCCCCTGCAGGTGGGGACCATGGGTTTGAATCCTGCTCCTTGCACATGGTAGTGTGTGCACTCAAATCAGTTGCACCACCACCCTTAATCCCTGTAATATTTAAAATACATTTTTATTTGTTTTATTTTTTAAAATAAAGTTTACCTTTTTTAAATATTTACTTATTCCCTTTTGCTGCCCTTGTTTTATTGTTGTAGTTATTATTGTTGTGTTGATGTCATCATGGTTGGATGGGACAGAGAGCAATGGAGAGAGGAGGGGGAGAGAGAGAGACACCTGCAGACCTGCTTCACCACCTGTGAAGTGACTCCCCTGCAGGTCAGGGAGCCAGGAGCTCAAATCAGGATCCTTACTTACTCCAGTCCTTGCGCTTGGCGCCACCTGTGCTTACCCCCACTGCACTACCACCCGCCTCCCTATTTGTTTTATTTTAATGAGAGATATAGAGAGAAAGACTAGAGCACTATTTAGTTCTAACTAACCATGTCGCTGGGGATTGAACCTGGGACCTCCGAGCCTCAGGCATGCATAACCATTATGCTGTCTCCCCAACCCTAGTCCCTGTAATTTAAAGTTAAGTTATTTTTTAAAAATTGGAACCAGGAGATACCTTGCTATGTGTCAGAATCTGGATTTGAGCTCTGCCACATGGAAGTATCATGGAAGGTGGGAGTGACTCTTTGATGTCTCTACTCTGCTTACCCTAACTCTAAAATAAACAAATAATTGGGTCAGGTTGGTTGCTCTACATTGTGCATATGTGAAGTTCTAAGTTCTAGTTCTTCTGTTGTCATATAACAAAAAAACTGAAATTTCATTTCATTTTTATGAACACACACACCCATACACACTATCCTTTTCCTCCTATATTCCTTTCTGGTAACTACTTACCAGTCTTATAACTTTAATTTTGTTTCATTTAATTTTTTTTTTAAATATACTACATGTAAATGAAGTTATACAGTATTTGTCTTTTTCCATTTGACTTATTTAACTGACTACATGAACCTCCATGTTCACCCATGTTGCAAATGGTGGCATTTCATATTTTTTATAGCAGCATACTCCAGTGTGTGTGTGTGTGTGTGTGTGTGTGTGTGTGTGACATCTTTATCTGTTGATGAGTATTTAGATTTTTCCTTACTATTGTGAATAAGGGTGCAATAAACACATGAGGGGGTGTTTTAAACATTTCTTTCTCTTTTTTTATTTAATTTTTTTAAATCTATTTCTTTATTGGGGAATTAATGTTTTACATTCAACAGTAAATACAATAGTTTATACATGCATAAGTTTTAAACATTTGATTGATGTTTTTGAATTTTTCAGATGAATAGAAATGGGCTAACAGGATTGTATAGATTTTTTTCATTTCTTTAGGACTCTCCATGTTTTCCAGAGTGACTGTACCAGTTTACATTCCCATCAGCAGCGTACAAGGCCTAGACTAGCTACCTCTTCCCTGACAGCTATTTTCTGCCTTTTGGATAAATAGCATTCTCAAAAGTATGAGATATTTCATAGTTGTTTTGATGTGTAATTCCCTAATACTAAGAGCTGATGAACATTAATTTATGTTCCCAGTGGTTGTAGTTTGTTTTGTTGTTGATGTTGATATCACCAGAGCTCTCTTTAGCTCTTGCTATTGATGGTGCCAGGATTCAGACTATCCCACGCAAATTCTGTGTGTTGCCACTGTGAAGCTCCCCAGCTCTAGATCTGCCTTACTTTTATATTTATTATTTTTTACCAGAGCAATCTCAACTCTGATTTATGGTTGTGGCAGGGTTTGAACTGAGGACCTCAGAGTCTCAGACATAAGTGTTTTTGCATAGCCATTATGTGCTTATTTTATTTTTGGTTTAATTTAGATAAAGACAGAGAAGGCACTACTTCACTGCTCATGAAGTTTTCTCTCTCTGAAAGTGGAGGCCAGGGGCTTGAACCTGCATCTTTGCATATGATAATGTGTATGTTTAACTGGGTATACCCCACCAACCCTTGTTTAAATGTTTTTTGTTTACCAGAGCACTGCTCAGTTCTGGTTGATGGTGGTGATGGGGATTGAACCTTGGACTTTGGAACCTCAGGCATGAGAGTCTCTTTGCATAACCATTATTATGCTGTCTACCCCTACCTTCTTTTTTAATTCTTTACTGGGAGGTTAATAGATTACATTGTTAAATCAGGAGAAAAATCCAAAAGGTCACAGACTTTGAGAATAGATCAAGGAGATTCCACTTGTTGTTAGGCGTTCTAGGAGGTAAAGAATAGAAAAAACAAAGGCAATAATTTTAAAACATGAAAATATGTGAACAAGGTTATTCAGGAAGAATTTGTGGCAGTAATAAATGACAGTGATTATCATGTTCTCACTCTGCCAGCTATGTTCAAATGACTTCATGTTAACTCACTGAATTCTCATAAGAGCCCTAATTAATGAGTACTCTTATCTCCTTTACTTATTCATCCATGAGGGGAAAAAGAGTGTTAAGTGGGTAATCAACATGTGAATCTAGTTGGTCTGACTGGAGTCTTGACTAAACTACTTTAAAGAGCAAAGGCCTGTCTTTAGTTATGTCCTTTAAAGGTTATGTATTATGCTTATGGTTATAATTAAGTGGAAACTTCACCAGCTCTAAAGAGAAATTGCAAGTCATTAAAAGAAAGTTCAGTTCTCATACTTAAATCAGAATAATATGGGAATACTTACGTATACAATTGAGAGTAAAGGGCCACAGCCACAGATTTCTCTGACCAATCACATTATTCACCTGTCAGGGTGAAGGAAGGATTTGCTGATACGCCATAGTAGATCTAACTAAGCCTTCCATTTGGTGAAAATGAAAGTGATGTTTTGTTTAGTTTTGTCTCCAGGGTTATCACTGGGGCTTGGTGCCAGCACCATGAAGCCACAGCTCCTGGTTGCCTTTTTTTTTTTCTCCTCCTCCCTTCCTCCCTTCCCCCCCCCCCATTTTATTCTATAGAACAGAAAGAAATTGAGAGGGATGGGGAGATAGAGATGAAGAGAAAAAGAGACACCTGCAGACCTGCTTCACCACTTATGAAGCTTCCCTGCTGCGTGTGGGGAGGGGAGTCTAGAACCCTGGTCTTTGTGCATAGTACTATGTGCACTTAACCGCATGTGCCACCACCTGGCTCCCCAAGAAATGTTTTAGCACATGCTATTCCTTCTACTGTTCCCAGTTTAGTGCCTCATTCTTTAGTTTAATTTTGTCTTAAGTCTGACTAGTATGCTCTTAAATGCTCCCATAATGCTCTGTAGCTCCCTTATCTTGGCACCTATCTTCCTCATAAAAGTGTAAACTATGAAGACTCATAAATGTCTTGTTCACTGTATTAGCCACTGTGCCTGGCACAGTGCCTGGAATGTGGTAATTACCTAAAAATTATGGGTTCTTAAATTTAGCAAATCCTTTTTTTTTTTTTTTTTTTTTTTTTGCTATTCTACTCAGATTTTCTTAGTAGCTCTAAAATCTAAGGAATTTTCACACAAGTATGAATATTATATGGAATCAGTTTAGAAAAATGTATTTATAACACATATCCATGTTATATTGAGTTCAAACTTTTAGTTGTGGGAATGGATATGCAAAGTCAATTTTTAAAATACTAAGAGATAGTACTATAGTATTCTAGAAAAATAATGTTAAGTCTTTCTATTTCTCTTTAGATTAAAGCTAAAAATTATGACAAGGTTGAAAAGGTAAGTTGTCAAGTATATTTTGAATTTTACCACATAAGGCAAATATAACAAGTTAACAAATATTGTTAACTAAAGATTGTTTATATTGGAGCACATTATATTTTTGCAGCATTTTGCATGGTTGAAAACATGCATAATTTTGGGAAAATATTTGCAGATAAATAATGGAAATGGCTTTGATCTAAATTGAAATGAAGGAATTCTTTGTTATTTACTTATAAGGTAAATTCACTAGAAGAAGCAAATTGGCCTGGGAGATAGCATAGTGGTCCTGCAGATGACTTTAGTGTTTTAGTATCTGAGGTCCCAGATTTAGTTGTTGGCATGACCACAGCCAGAGATGAGCAGTGATCCGGCTAAGGTGTGATGACTTACACAGCATGGATAGGTGTGAAATTATAGACCTGAAATTTTACAGTCCTTTTTTTTTTTAACACTGTTAAATCATTAATTTTAAAAAAAGACTAACAAAATAGCTCTCTGGATAGTGCGCCGCTTTAGCATGTGGGTAACCCAGATTTGAAATTGGTCCCCATCACATTGAAGGAACCTTCGATGCTACGGTCTTTCACTCTCTCCCTCTGCCTATTTCCCTCTCTTTCCATCCTTTCCAAAAGAAAATATGAAAAATAGAAAAGAAAAAGAATTAAATTTTTTTTCTACCCCATGCACATGAATTTTAATTGGGAATTTTGATAGTATATTCCTGTATTTGCAGTTATTTCAGAGGTGCCTCATGAAGGTTTTGCACATTGATTTATGGAAGTGTTATCTTTCCTATGTCCGAGAAACCAAGGGTAAACTACCAAGTTACAAGTAAGTTAATCGGGATCTTGAAAATGTATGCATGTGGGAGCTGAGCAGTGGCATACCTAGTGAGCACACACATTACCATGTGCAAGGACCCTGGTTGGGGCCCCCACTCCCCACCTGCAGGGAGAATATTCACAAGTGTTAAAACTGTGCTACAGGTGTCTGTCTTTCTCCCTGTCTCTCTTCTCCTCTCAATTTCTCTCTGTCCTATCAAATAAAACAGAGGAAAAGAAAAAGCAAAAGAAAAGAAGAGAAAAGAAAAAAAAAAAAAAAGTGACCACCAAGGCAATGTATTGGTAGTGCTGACACTGAGCTCCAGCGGTAACCCTGGAGGCAATAAAAATTAAAAATTAATGCAAGTTGCAACTCAGGAGGTGGTGCAATGGATAAAACACTAAGGCTCTTAAACATAAGGTCCAGAGTTTGATCCCTGGTATCACATATGCCAGATTGATTCTCTGGCTCTCACTTCCTTCTCTCTCACAAATCTTTTTTAAAAAATGCAAGTGTGGTGGTCCAGGAGGTGGCGCAGTAGATCGGACTCTAAAGCATGAGGTCCTGAGTTCAGTCCCCAGCAGCACATTTACCAGAGTGATGTCTGTTTTTTTCTCTCTCTCCTCCTCTCTTTCTCTTTAATAAACAAATGAAATCTTTTAAAGAAAAAAATGCAAGTGTGGCAAAGGAGGTGGTTTAGTGGATTAAACCTTGAACTTGGGAGTCAGGGCGGTAGCGCAGCGGCTTAAGCGCACAGACCCGCTTAAGGATCCTGGTTCCAACCCAAGGTTCCCCACTTGCAGGGGAGTCGCTTCACAAGCGGTGAAGCAGGTCTGCAGGTGTCTTTCTCTCCCCCTCTGTCTTCCCCTTCTCTCCATTTCTCTCTGTTCTGTCCAACAACAACGACATTAATAATAACTACAACAATAAAACAAGGGCAACAAAAGGGAATAAATAAATAAATATTTTTTAAAACCTTGAACTTTCAAGCATGACGTCCTTCGTTTTATCCCATCCCTGTATATGCTAGAGTTATGCTCTGATTCTTTTTTAATTATTTTGTTGCCTTTGTTGTTTTATTGTTGTAGTTATCATTGTTGTTTTTGATGTCGTTGTTGTTGGATAGGACAGAGAGAAATGGAGAGAGGAGGAGAGAAAGATAGATAGACACCTGCAGACCTGCTTCACCGCCTGTGAAGCGACTCCCCTGCAGGTAGGGAGTTGGGGGCTTGAACAGGGATCCTTACACCGGTCCTTGCGCTTTGTGCCACCTGCGCTTAACCTGCTGCGCTACCACCCGACTCCGTTATGCTATGATTCTATCCCCATAGTCCTATATTTCTCATGAATAGATAAATAAATCCCGTTATAATGAACATCTGAGGCCAGAGATTACTCACTAGGTAGGTGCATGAGGTAGGATTCATAAAACTTGGAAAAAGTGATTCAGACAAAGTCACCAGTATTAATCTTATTGTAGAGAACTGAATCATCCAAGCCCATGTCAAACTTAATTTAAAAAAAAAGAAAAATCTTATTACTTGTGTACGGTACCACTTTTGTCAGATTACAAAGCACTGTACTACCTGAGGATTCCAAGGTGTCTTGGACAACTATTTGGTCATGTAGCTGCCCTTTCCATTATGAATTACATATGTGTCCATGTTTGCTGAATCTGAATGGTGAACCATTCAAATACTTATACATAGGCATGTTGTTCTATAACTTGAAGTCTATGTTAAATTCCTTTTCCCCCATTATCCTTTTGGAACTTTTCCCTAAATTTTATTTCAGAGCTAATAGATTGTCAGATATAACTTACTTCCTTGATCAAAGAACCGGTTGTTTTTACATTTGAATCTGCTGTACATATAAGGTGATTGAAAGGACAGAAAGAAAAGCAAAAACATGGGCTTTATCTTTGATATACTCACAAGCAGTAGGAAAAGGAACAGAGCATATAAACTAATAGTAATTTTAACAATAAACTACTTTATTTATCTTTATTTATTTATTGGATAGAGACAGCCAGAAATCAAGAGGGAAGTGGGTGGTAGAGAAGGAGAGAGACAGACACCTGCAGCACTGCTTTACCACTTGCAAAGCTCTCCCCTTACAGGTGGGGACCAGGGGCTCAAACCCAGGTCCTTGCATATTGTAACATGTGTGCCACCACCCGGCCCCTAAAGAACTACTTTATATACTTGCAGAAAATGTCTTTTTAGAGAAAACATTCAAATTCTATTCTTAACTTGTGAATAGAAGTTATATTATGTTTTAATTTTAGATATTTGTTCATAACACAATTTTAAAAACACCTCAATTGTTTTAGAGAAAAAATGGCTCAAGCCTATGACTTTGCACTGGACAAAATTGGAATGGAAATTATGTCTTATCAGGTAAAGTTAAATTTTTTATTCTGTATAATTTGTACACTTGAAAATATCTAGAAAGATATTAATATATTATTTTTTTCCTCCTTAGATTTGGGTGGATTACATCAATTTCTTAAAGGGCGTGTAAGTGTGTTTATAGTTTTATGTATGTATGAACAGCTTATTTAGCTATATAAATAATTATAATATAGTCACCATATCATACAATTACAATATAATTGATGGCATCCTTTTAATTTAACCTCAGGGAAGCTGTTGGATCTTATGCAGAAAATCAGAGAATAACAGCTGTCCGAAGAGTTTATCAGCGAGGTTGTGTTAATCCAATGATCAACATTGAACAACTCTGGAGAGACTATAACAAGTATGAAGAGGTAAACTAGAACAGAATAGTTCATTGTTATAGCCAAGTCATTTTTATTTTTTTTTAAAAATTTGTTTGTTTGGAGAGTAAACATCATTCAGACATATGCTATGCCAGGGATGGAACTTCGGAAGAATCTCAGTCTTTCAAATCCACTGCTCCATCTGCTGTACCATGGTTCCCATTTTAATTTTTGAATTTGTAGATTCTACCTTTCTGCTATGAGATACCTGAATATCAGTGCTACATGTATCTAATATTTTTTATATTCACTATAATACAAGAGCCATTCCTAATATTTTGGTAAGGTTTCAGAATCATAAGTGATGAGCTATTTTTAGAACATACCATAGAAATTTTTAAAGTAATTTAGTGAGGTTGAGGGGACAGCATACTTGGTAGAATGCACATTAACATCCATGAGGACCTGGGAGGGAGTGCTTGTAAGGGGAAACTTCATGAGTAGTGGAGTGATTCTGTGGTGTGTCTCCTTTCTGTCACATACTCTAGTTCTGTCTTTCACCCTCTAGCTAGAGGATACAAATGAAAAGAAAAAAAAATAGGTGACTATCAGGAGCATTGTAGTTATTTAGTCACTAAGCCCCACTGACAACCCTGGTGGCTAAAAAATAAAGAAAAGTAAAGTAACTTAATAAATGAGGGGCTGAGAAATCTGGTAGAGATTTCTGGTAGAGATTTCACTTGGCCTTGAATCCCTGACCACCATAATGGAGCATTTGCATGGTGGAAGCTTCATGGGCAGCAGAGCAGTGCTAGAGTCTCTGTCCTACTCTCTCTGTGTCTCCCTCTATTTGTCATCCTCTATCTGGGTAAAACAGTAAGTGCTGGGAGTGGAGGAGTCATGTAACCACAGAATCCCAACAATAACTATGGTGGAAAAATAATAGCAGTATTAAAAATAACTTAGTAAATGAATAAATTGACTGTTGTGCCAGTATTAAAAGTATATTTATCTTTTAAATGGAGCATGTTTTTCTTTCTTGTTGCTTTTTTCCATAGGGTATCAATATTCATTTAGCAAAAAAAATGATTGAAGACCGGAGCAGAGATTATATGAATGCTAGGCGTGTAGCAAAGGTATGGATTTCCATCAGGTCACTTACTTTAATTATTATTATTTTTATTTATTTATTTGCCCATGTTTTATTGTTGTTGTAGTTATTGTTGTTGTTGGATAGGACAGAGAGAAATAGAGAGAGGAGGGGAAGACAGAGAGGAGGAGAGAAAGATAGACACCTGCAGACCTGCTTCACCGCCTGTGAAGCGACTCCCCTGCAGGTGGGGAGGCTAGGCTCGAACCCGGATTCTTACACTGGTCCTTGAGCTTTTTCGCCATGTGCGCTTAACCCACTGCGCTACCACTCAACCCCCTTCAATTATTATTTTAAGTGTGTCTACAGAAGAGCTTTCACTGTCTGTTATTGCTTGTAATATTTTTAATTATTCACAGTCTTAACTATCAGTTTTAAGTATATCAGCTAATATATTTGAAATGAAATACCTCTTTATAGATATGGTGAAAAACAAAATATAGTAAGTCAAGTTTGGAAGTTTTTCTTTTCGTATAAAAGAAGGTTGTACATTTACATTTTAACATACTCTGGATTATACCTAAAGTTGATAAAATACTTATTTTTTATTTAAATTTTTTTTTTTTTTTTTTTACCCAAGTACTGCTCAGCTCAGGCTTACTATGGTGCTGGGGATTGAAATGGGATGAATCTGCTTATGTGGATACTGCTCTGTCTTTGAGATAACAACTTTCGGGACCAGGTTTGGGGTACTGTTAGAACTTAAGGAAAATACCTGAGTAAAAGTCAGATTGACCCTCCAAAGATTGCTCTACTGATGCCATAGGGCTGTCAGTCATTAATCTGTCAACTCCTCTTTCCTAGAGAATGATCTTCTGATCACCTACAGAGGGGACTCATGATGTCCTATTTTATCACTCTGTCCTGGGATCCTGTTCCTGGGTGGCTAATTCTTTTTATCTTTTTCCCTATTCTTAGATTAAATTAACAAAGAGGTATTTGAACTAAACGGATACTTTGAAGTGCTACAAGCTGTCTTTGTGTTCTATATTTGAGTTGTTTGAGGCTTACCATAGTATTTTCAATGCTTATTTAGGAATATGAGACCGTAATGAAAGGTCTAGATCGCAATGCTCCCTCAGTACCTCCTCAGAATACTCCTCAAGAAGCTCAGCAAGTGGATATGTGGAAGAAATACATACAATGGGAAAAGAGTAACCCTCTTCGTACAGAAGATCAGACCCTTATAACAAAAAGAGGTAAGAGTAATCATCCTGAGACTCCAAGTATAAGTATGTTTGACCATTTAATTTTTTAAGGTTCTCCAAATTCAGTAATTTATATAGATCTCTGATCATATTCAAACTTTTTTTTTTTTTTTTTTTTTACCAGAGTACTGTTCAGCTACGGCTTATGGTGCAGAGTGTGTGTGTGTGGGGGGGGGACCTGTTCTCTCATTATAGGTCTTTGAACATACTGTTTTCCTTATTAAAACCACTTTTTATTTTGTTTCCTCTACAGCACTTACTGTCTCATTAATAGAAAGAATACTTTGTTCTTTAACTTTTCCTTTAAGATGCCAGTTCCATACTGAAATCTTTTTTTTTTCTTTTTTAATTTCTTATTATATTTATTTATTTTAAAAACTTCTTTTTTTTCCCTTTTGTTGTCTTTGTTGTTTATCGTTGTTGTTATTATTGTTGGATAGGACAGAGAAAAATTGAGAGAGGAGGGGGAGACAGGGAGATAAAGACAGACACCTGTACCCTGCTTTACCGCTTGTGAAGCGACTCCTCTGCAGGTGGGGAGCCCCCCTGCAGGTGGGGAACCGGGGCTTGAACCTGACTCCAAATGCCGGTCCTTGGGCTTCACACCATGTGCACTTAACCTACTGCACAGATATTTAGAGGAAAGAGGGAGAGTGACAGAAAGACACCTGCAACACTGTTTTTACCACTCACAAAGCTTTCCCCCTGTAGTAGAGACTGGGGGTTTGGACCCAGGCCCTTGCTCATTGTAACATGCGTTCAACCAGGTGTGCCACCACTCGGCTCCTAAAAACTTTTTTGACTCCTTAAGCTATGTCAAGTACTGCTGGCATGAAGTACAGTACTAGTGGGTTTTGAGAGTGCTGCAGGTGGCTCTCTCTCTTCCTTTCTATCTCCCTCTGCCCTCTTGATTTCTGACTGTCATAAGCAAAAATAATAAAAAAGAAATAACAAAGTTCAATACTACACTCTACTTTCCTCTACATAATCACCTACTATATTTTATAGTTGTTTTCTCTTTCTTTCCTTGTTTTCTTCTCCTTTTCCTTCTTCTTCTTTTTCTTCTTTTATAGAGAGAGAAATTGAGAGGTTAGAGGGATAAAGAAGGGCAGAGAGAGAGAGAGAGAGAGAGACCTGCAGCCCTGCTTCCTCTCTTCCACTCCCCCAACACCGCCAGTAGATGGGGATTAGGTGTTTGAAGCCAGGCCCTAATGCACGGTAATGTGTGTGCTCTACTGGGTATGCTAATACCTAGCTCCTATAATTGTTTTCTTAATGTTTGTCTTTCAGACAGTGTAGACTGTTTGAGTGCAGGAAATCTTATTCAGTGGTAAAGCCACTCTGTCTTTCACATTTCCTAACAATATAGTTGACTCTCCATAAATATTTAATCAAGGATGAATAGATGGACTTAGGTAGATAGAGATGTCATAAATCTTTCAAAACTTTTTTTTCTAATTATCTTTTTTAAAAAATATTTTTATTTAGTTTATTTTAATGAGAAAGAGTAGATACAGAGAGAGAGAGAGAAAGAGACCAGAACATTGCTCAGTTCTGGCTTACTCAGTTCTGGCTTATGGTGGGACTGGGGATTGACCCTGGGACTTCAGAGCTCTAATTATATTTTGTTATTGAAGGTCCTAATAATTTACTTTTGATACTTATATTGATAGATTTTTATGTAATTTTTTTATTTAATATTGTTTGTGAATGTCTTCTAGTTATGTTTGCTTATGAACAGTGCCTCCTTGTGCTGGGCCATCATCCTGACATTTGGTATGAAGCTGCTCAGTATCTTGAACAGTCAAGTAAACTGCTAGCAGAGAAGGGGGTGAGTTCCTTTTCCTACTTCTGACCTTCTTATCATTTTTATGTCATCTGCTAAAAATATAACCCTGGCTACCTAGGAAATGGTACAGAAGTAGAACTTTAAACTTGTAAGCATGAAGTCCTGAATGTCGTGCATGACCCTTGCCTCTTTATCTCAGTTTAGTTTCTCTGTATATCTCTGTCTCATGAAAAAAATCTCCCTCTAAGTGTGAATATTTGTGTGTGTTGCTGAATTTTGGCAATAAAATGTGTTAAATATTTTAATCTCAGTGTGTCTTAATCCCATTATGTGAGCAATACTATAAGAAGACCCTTGTAGGGGGCCAGGTGGTAGCACAGCAGGTATGGGGCACATGGCATAAAGTGCAAGTATCCTAGTTCAAGCCCCTGGCTCCCCACCTGCAGGGGGGTTGCTTCATGGGAGGTGAAGCAGGTCTGCAAGTGTCTGTCTTTCTCTGCCCCTCTCTACCTTCCCCCTCTCTCTCCATTTCTCTCTGTCCTATCCAACAACAGCAGCAGCAATAACTAAAATAACAACAACAAGGGCAACAAAAATGGTAAACAATGGCCTCCAGGAGCAGTGGATTTGTAGTGCAGGCACCGTGCCCCAGTGATATCCCTGGAAGCAACAATCACAACAAAAAAAAAGACCCTTGTAATAACTGAAGCTGATAGACCGGAATACTTGATTAGACATGAGGAACTGGGCACATCTTCACCTATGTACCTTTCCTTCCTTTTTTTTTTTAACCAGAGCACTGTTCAACTCTGGCTTATGGTGGTGTGGAGGATTGAACCTGGGACTTTGAAGCCTCAGGCATGAGAGTCTGTTTGCATAATCATTATGCTATCTACCCTCCGCCCCCTTTTTTTTTTTTTTTTTTGAGGCTATTTTTTTTCCCCTTTTTCTTGTCCTTATTTATCATTGTTGTTGTTGTTGCTGTTGTTGTTGTTGTTGTTGTTGGATAAGATAGAGAGAATTCCAGAGAGAAGGAGAAGACGGAAAGGGGTAAAGAAAGACACCTGCAGACCTGCTTCACCACTTGTGAATCGACCTCCACCCCACAGGTGGGGAGCCGGGCCTCGAAACAGGATCCTTGCGCCATGTGCGCTTAACCTGCTGTGCTACCACCCGGCCCCCCTTTCTTTCATTTCCTTTCTTCCTTCCTTTTTTTAAAGATTTTATTTATTTATTAGTGAGAATGATAGGAGGAGAGAGAGCAAGAACCACACATCACTCTGGTACATGTGTTGCCAGAGATTGAACTCAGGACCCCATGACTAAGAATACAATGCTTTGCCCACTGCACCACCTCCAGGGCCACTCTTTTTCTCTCCCTTTCTTTCTTCCTTTCTTTCTTTGTTCGTTCCTTCCTTCCTTCCTTCCTTCCTTCCTTCCTTCCTTTCTTTCTTTCTTTTTCCACCAGAGTTAATTGTTATTGTTGGAACTCAGTGCCAGCACTACAAATCCACCACTCCCCCTAGTTTTGTTGTTGTTTGTTTGCTTTTTCCTTTCTTGTTTTATTTGACAGGAAAGAGAGAACTTTAAAGGGGAGGAAAGATAGAGAGGGGGAGAAAAAGAGAGACACCTGCAAACCTGCTTCACCGCTTGTGAAACATCCCCCCTGCAGGTGGGGAGCAGGGGCTGGGAGCCGGGTCCTTGTGCATGGTAGTATGTGCTCTTAACCGGCTGTGCCACCACTTGCCCCACCCCCCAGATTTCTTTTTAATATTTTATTTATTTGTTGGATAGAGACAGAAATTAAGAGGGAAGCTTAAGCTCAAGAGGAGCGAGAAAGACACCTGCAGCACTGCTTCATTACTCATGAAGCTTTCCCCCTGTAAGTGGGGATTGGGTGCTTGAACCTCGGTCCTTGCACATCATGAGTACTCAACTGGTAGTGCCACTGCCCAAACCTTCATTATTCATAATTTTTTTATTGTGTGAATTGTTTTCATATTGATTTTATCTCCTTGGAGCATGTCAGTTCCCATTGAAATTTAAACTAAAAGAATTTTAGTGACTCATAATTAGGCTACTTTAGTCAGAATTAAAATATTGTGGTTGTTTTTTAAAAGAATAAATTTTTGAGTCATTTAATGTATATTAAATAGTGGAGGGCTAAAAAAAAAATAGTGGAGGGCTAAGGTGGTGGTACAATGGCAGAGTAGACACAGAACAGTGCTCGAGGACCCAGGTGCAAGCCTCCAGTCCCCACCTGTAGGGGGAAGGCTTCTTGAGCAGTGAATCAGTGTTGCAGTTGTCTCTGTTTCTCTCTCTCTCCCTTCCCTCTCAATTTCTCTGTCTCCATCCAATAAATAAATAAAAATAATGGGAAATATATAAGGAATATTTTTAGAATCCAAAAGTTTTTATCTGTGCATATGTATATAAGAAGTGTGTGTGTATTATATGCAGTTAATTTAATTCTTTTATTTATATTAAAATTATTGAGTAAACTTTTTTTATTTAACTCTTAGGATATGAATAATGCCAAACTATTTAGTGATGAAGCTGCTAATATTTATGAAAGAGCCATAAGCACTTTATTGAAGAAGAATATGCTTCTTTATTTTGCATATGCAGATTACGAAGAGGTGAGTTTAAGTATTTAGAACTTTCTTAGTGGGGATTTTTTACTTTATAACTATTTTTTTCTTTTTCTTTCTTTTTTTTTTTTGTGTGTGTGTTTTTCCAGTTGCTTCTTTGTCAGGCATTTGTTTTTGGTAGACAGAGATGATGCAAAACAGTTATTAGTCCTTAGCTGACTGTATATTTATGCTCAAAGCAGGTGCCATTGTGGGGTGCAGCCTCTGGATTCCTCAGAGCTCATATCCTGCTAGTCTTTGAATATATATTTAAATCCACTTCTCTCTACCATCTTAGAGTCGTATGAAGTATGAGAAAGTTCACAGTATATATAACAGACTTCTGGCAATTGAGGACATTGACCCTACCTTGGTGAGTAATTTCATAAATCTTTTTCTACTGCTGTAGCCTGTTTAAAATTTTATATATAAGGAGGCGGGCGGTAGCGCAGCAGGTTAAGCCAGGTGGCGCAAAGTGCAAGGACCAACGTAAAGATCCCGGTTCAAGTCCCCGGCTCCCCACCTGCAGGGGTGTCACTTCACAAGCGGTGAAGCAGGTCTGCAGGTGTCTTTCTCTCCCCCTCTCTGTTTTCTCCTCCTCTCTCCATTTCTCTCTGTCCTATCTAACAACAACAATAACTACAACAATAAATAAACAACAAGGGCAACAAAAGGGAATAAATAAATATATATATAAATAAATAATTTTAAAAAAATTTACATGTAGTAAAATTTGCTGTATTTGCTATACATATAGCTCTATGAGTCTTGACCAATAATATCAAGTCATGGAACCAACTTCACAATTAAGACGTAGCATGCCAGGCAGTGGTGCACCTGGTTAATCATTCACATCACAGTGCACAAGGACCCAGGTTCAAGCACCTAGTCCCCACCAGCAGAGGGGAAGCTTCACAAGTGGTGAAGTAGGACTGCAGGTATCTCTGTCTCTCTCCCTGCTCAGTTTCTCTCTGTCTCTATAATAGCAAATAAATAAATAATAAATAAAAACATTTAAAAAGACACAAAACATTTTGATCATCCTCAGGGGGAAAATGTTTTTATTTATTTACTTACTTATTTATTTATATATTTATTTATTGGATAGAGACAGCCAGAAATTGAGAGGGAGGAGGGGTGATAGAGAGGGAGAGAGAGACACCTGCAGCCCTGCTTTACCATTCACAGAGCTTTTGGGGGGACCTGGTCCTTGCACAGTGTAACATGTGTGCTCGACCAGGTGTGCCACCACCTGGCCACAAGAATGTTTCTTATGTTATCCAGTCCCTTGTTTGTTGTTAGGTTTTTTGTTTTGTTTTGTTTTCTCTCCTTAATTCAATAGGAGCTAGGTCAGTGGGATTCCTTTTTTTTTTCCTCTTTTTTTTTTTTTTTTTTTTAGTGATTTATAAGATAACAAATTCCACACTTGTGTTTTAAAGCCATTTATTCCACATACTTGTTGCTAAATGTGTAATTTTCAAAGCCCAGAATTCCTGATGAAATTCTGTAGAGCTTCTTAAGTAAGAGGTGAAGAGAACAGGTCACTGTGTGTGTAGTGCTCTAAACACTTATTATTATTTTTTTTTTTGGCATGGGAGGGGGGAATTCTGTGTCTCCTGAATTTATTAATAATTTTTAAACTTGTTTAGAAAACCACTGTATCTGCTTAAATGCTTCCTGATCCTGCTAAATGTTTCCTCCACAAAGTATTTTTAATAAAATGTACCACACACTTTGCATCAGACTAAATTTTTTTTTAATTTTATTTATTTATTAATGAGAAAGATAGGAGAGAGAAAAAGAACCAGACATCACTCTGATACATGTGCTGCCAGGGATCGAACTCAGGACCTCATGCTTGAGAATCCAATGTTTTATCTAATGCATCACTTCCTGGCCCACATCAGACTAAATTTCTTTCCTGAAGAAATTCAAAACTAATTCACTCCCGATCTGCCCATAATGGGTAACATTATTGTTGTTTTAATGCTCATTATTATTTTTTAATAATCTCTCATTTATTATTTTATTTACTTTAACTACCAGGCTTATGGTGGATTGGTGCCTGCACGACTCTACTATTCCTAGTGGCCACTTTTCACCCTCTTCCTTCCTGCCATCAATCTTTACTTTCTTCCTTTTTATTTATTTATTTATTTATTGTGATAGAGATAGAAAGAAATAGAGAGGGAGAGAGGTGAAAGGAGATGGAGACCAAAAGAGAGACACCTGCAGTACTGTTTCCAAGATGTGGTACCTCTTTGCACATGGTAATGTGTGACTTTACCAGGTGCAACACCATCTGGCCCTGATATTTACGATTTGTCTGAGAGATATCTGGCACATCCGATGTGAAAGATCCAGTCTGGGCCTTCAGGTTTGAATGTATGTCTCCTCACTCCGATATTGTTTGACATGATCAAAACTGGACAAATCAAGACACTACTCATAGTCTCTCTACTCATAATACAGTATTGGCTCATTGATCAAGTATTATCTTTTTTTTTTTTTTTTTTTTGCCTCCAGGGGCTCAGTGCCTGCACCACTGCTCCTGGAGGCCATTTTCCCCCCTTTTCTTGCCCTTGTTGTAGTTATTATTGTTGTTGTTGATGTCGTTTGTTATTGGATAGGACAGAGAGAAATGGAGAGAGGAGAAATGGAGAGATAGACACCTGCAGACCTGCTTCACTGCCTGTGAAGCGACTCCCCTACAGGTGCGGAGCCGAGGGCTCCAACCGGGATCGTTCCGCTGGTCCTTGGGCTTTGCGCCACGTGCATTTAATCCACCGCGCTACCGCCCCACCCCCAATCAAGTATTATCAACACATCATGTATTTGGCACTCTGTAGGGTTTGTCTGTAAAATAACTAATGAGTAATTTGTTGATGAAGTGCCATTACATAGTCTTTTACTCTGTTATAAAATAGAGTAGTGGGCTTTAAGCAGTAGCCCAGGAAAATGTGAAATTAAACATGCTTTGTTAAATATGCTTGTATTAGACGAAACTTTTCAAGCTTTCAAGATGTTGGCGTTCATTAATGGGATGTTTTCCAGTAACTTCACTTTTCTTTTTTTTTTTTATAACTTCACTTTTCATCCCTTCTTAATGTTTAATTCAGATATTCTAGAATTAGGCAATGATTGCACAACCTTGTAAATATACTAAAAAAAAAAACAATCCCTGAATTAGGGAAGTGTTGTTATGTATGTGAATAATGACAATTACAGAAATTAATTTGTATCCATCTTTAACACCAGTAGATTTCCTGGTTTTGGATTTAAATAACAGAACACATACCATCTTTTTGCTTTTTATTTATTTGTACTTTGGGTTTTTTTTTTTTTCAACATTTATTTATTCCCTTTTGTTGCCCTTGTTTTGTTGTTGTAGTTATTAATGTCGTCGTTGTTAGGTAGGACAGAGAGAAATGGAGAGAGAAGGGGAAGACAGAAAGGGGGAGAGAAAGACAGACACCTGCAGACCTGCTTCACTGCCTGTGAAGCGAGTCCCCTGTAGGTGGAGAGCCGGGGCCTGCAACCAAAACCCTTATGCCGGGCCTTGTGAGGTTGTTTTCTTATAGAGACAAATGAGTTAGGACCAAATGCTCTTATAAAGATTACATTTTGCCTCACCTCTAGAAAATAAAGACTTTTCTTCATTGCATAGGTATATATCCAATATATGAAATTTGCAAGAAGAGCTGAAGGTATCAAATCTGGAAGAATGATATTTAAAAAAGCAAGAGAAGATACTAGAACTCGCCACCATGTCTATGTAACTGCAGCACTCATGGAATATTACTGCAGTAAGGTAAATAATAAGATAAAATATAAGAGTACAATAATTTCCTTCGGTTAAAGATAGCTAGTCCTAGCTTTCATGAAGTTTTAGTTGCTTAATATCATAAGGGAAATCTAAGTCTGCAGGTTCCATCCGCTATCAGAAGTAGAGTGTTATTGTGAAACCTTCCGTGAACCAAAATGGCATAAAATGAAAAAGCAATTACTATGAATTCATTTTTCTTTAATTTGTTTAATGAATGAGAGAGGAAATAGCCAGAGCATCATTCTGGCATGGATAATGCCAGGGACTGAGGTAAGGACCTCTTGTAGTGGATGTCTTTCACTCTTCCACTGAGCCTCAATTACTAATAAATCAACTAATAAATCAATTAGCAATTACTTTATGCGGTGGTGGATTTATGTTTGTATGGGAATTGAACCTGGGCCTTTGTAAACTCAGGCATGAAAGTCATTTTGCAGAAGCATTATACCATCTCTCCCACTTTTGGACATTTATATTTAACGTGTTTTAAATATCTACTTTTCTGCAGGGGAGGTACACAGTGTAAGATTGCAAGGTCCTGAGTTTGATAGCTGGTACTGCATATGCTCTGGTTCTCGCTTGCTAATAAATAAAGACTTTAAAACTTTTTCTTTCCATTTAAAGAACTAGAGAGACAGCATGGTGCCTCTGCAAAAATGCTTTCATACCTGGGGCAACAAACATCCCAGTTTCTATCCCTGACACCACCATAAGCCAGAGCTGAGCAGCCCTCTAATAAAATAAATTCCATTCGAACTCCTCATTTCCTTGTCATATTGGGTGTTATAATTCTTTTTGAGTATCTTGCCTGACATTTCATGGAAATTGGCATTTTCCTCTTGTCTTCTAGGACAAATCTGTTGCCTTTAAGATTTTCGAACTGGGGCTAAAGAAATATGGGGACATTCCAGAATATGTCCTGGCCTACATTGACTATCTTTCTCATCTCAATGGTAAGCAGATTCTAATCAATAATAGTTACTTAATAATAATATATTAATGTCATTTAAAAATACTTTTTTATTATATCTATTTGTTGGCTAGAAACAGCCAGAAACTGAGAGGTAAGGGAGTGACAGAGAAGGAGGAGAGACAGAGAGACACCTGCAGCCCTACTTCCCCACTTGCAAAGCTTTCCCCCTGCAGGCGGGGCCAGGAGCTTGAACCCGGGTCTTTGTGCATGAGCTCAACCAGGTGCACCACCACCCAGCTCCTTAATGTCATTTTTAAAAATTATGCTTCTGAGTGGTCTTTTTTTTTTCTTTCTCAAATGTATTATAATTTTGTCAACATACAAGAACCAGATACTTGCACACCAAATAAATATTTGTGGCCTATCAACCACAAATTTACATTTACTAAGTAATGGCAGGAGCTGTTTAACTGCAGCATCGTCTTTAATGCATAATTAGCTAAGTCCTGTCAATAGTAAAGTAAATTTTCTTTACTATATTTATTTGTTTATTGGATAGAGACAGCCAGAAATCAAGAGGGAGAGAGATGGAGAAACACCAGCAACACTGCTTCACCACTTGTGAAGCTTTCCCCCTGCAGGTGGGAGCTGGGTGCTCAAACCCAGGTCCTTGCACGTTGTAACATACGGTCAACCAGGTGCACCACCACCCAGCTACACAGTAAGGAAAGTTGTATCCTCAAAAACTCAGACATGCCCAAGTAGTAAAGTGAAGTCATTTGAGGCTCCTGGGAAAGGTTTCCAAAAAGGAAGATTGTTTATATTAGCATTTTATTTTCCTGTTTTGTTGTAATAATAATGGCCATTCTTTATTTGGGCTTTTTCTTTTACAGGCATTGGCTAGGGGATTCTTATTTACATGCATATTGTAAATGATATATGTATCTCTTAGTGTAGTTAACCCATAGTCTAGGCTATATAATTTCTTGACCAAAAATGAGCTGAAATAAAAGTTGGTTTAAGAGAGAAATATATGCCCCACCTAAATGATTATAGAATTATATGTCATAACTATGTATCAATGATTTTAATGACATTTGAAAAATAGAACATTCTGTATACCAAAATAGTATGTAAGAATGAAATTTAATTATGATTTTGTATTTCAGCTTAGTGATTCTGCACTCTGGAAAAAGACTTTACTCCCAAAATGTGAGATAGTGGAGCACTTACTTTATAAAAAAAAAAAATCTCTTGCATAAATCAATGTCTTTTTTACATGTGATATTTTAGAGTAATTATGAGTATATATATTTGTTATTCTTAGAATCACAATACCTGATTTCAGCATTATTATCTTCCAAAATTAGTGCTTAAAGCAGTTCATTCGTTTATCCATTCACCTAGTTATCCATTGTTTATTTATTTAAATTATTATCATTTATTTATTTACTTATTGGATATAAACAGCCTGAAGTCAAGAGGGAAGGGAGTGATTGACAGAAAAGAGAGAGGCAGATACCTGCAGTACGCTTCATCACTCGCAAAGCTTTACCCCTGCAAGTAGGGACTGGGGGCTTAAACCTTGGTCCTTGTGCATTGTAACATGTCGCTCAAACAGGTGTACCAACACCCAGCATCCCATTATTTATCTAATACCTTCTGGTTACTAGGGTCTGGGGATATAAAGGGAACTAGGGACTCCAGTCTTATACCAGCTTCCTTATGGGAAGTAGGGGAATCAGTTGTATAAAAGTAATTGCATTATTTGGCACTTAATCCAGCATGTATTCTGTGGTTAGGTATCCAATCTTGTTAAAAAGTAATTTTCATAGGCTTGTTGAGGATTAAATTGTTTGTTTTTTTTAAAATGTGTTTGTCATATGGCATGGTGGTAAGCATAAGCATTAACTGTGCTGTGATAAAGATAGTTGTAAAAGAATATGCTAGGGAGTTGGATGGTAGCGCAACAGATTAAGCGCCCATGGTGTGAAGTGCAAGGACTGGCGTAAGGATCCCAGTTCGAGCCCCCGGCCCCCCACCTGCAGGGGAGTCGCTTCACAGGTGGTGAAGCAGGTCTGCAGGTGTCTATCCTTCTCTCCCCCTCTCTGTCTTCCCCTCCTCTCTTCATTTCTCTGTGCTAACAACAACGACATCAATAACAACAACAATAAAAAACAACAAGGGCAACAAAAGGGAAAATAAATAAATATATATATATATTTTAAAAGAATATGCTAAATAGAGGCCTGAATGAAGTATTTTAGAAGTATAGAGAAGTGAGTATAGGGTAAGTTCTAGAGCTATGTGATATAGCTATGGTAATTAGAGTACTTAGTAGTAAGCTTTTTTCTCTTTTTTTCTTTTCTTTTTTTCTTTTTTTTTTTTTACTAGTGATTCAATAATGATTGACAGGATTGGGATAAGAGGGGAACAACTCCATACAAAATTCCTATCACTAGAGTTCCATACCTTATCCCCTCAATTGGAAGTTTATGTCTTTCCCTAGTGGGGTAGGCTCTGGGGCAGTGGTGTTCCAGGACACATTAATGAGGTCGTCTGCCCAGAGAAGTCAGATTGGCATCATGGTAGCATCTACAACTTGGTGGCAGAGTATTGGAGCTGGAGGGTTGACATCCCAGGCAGGCACAGTCTGACGTGAAACATGTCGAGGTGACACTGGTTGCATTGATTTGGTTGAGCTCAGCAGATGCAGTATCAAATGGTATGGATCAAGAGAAGCATGAAGGAAAACGAGCAAAGCCCCAGAGGTTCTAGGACTGGGAGAAATATGGGCTTTATGGAGAATGAGGAAGGCTCCATGCTGTCTTAGAGTTTAAGATGACAACAGATAATGATTATTCTTATCAAATTATTTGGGAATTGAGTTTACTTTGAAAAATCCCATGGTTGGGATTTACTGTACCAAACAAGACCTTACCATGATTTCTGTCATCTCATGCTATTTACAAGTAACTATATCTTATATACTGACAAGACTAGTTGCTTCTGGTCTCCCTGGTCTAAGATTATGGATGATTTGATTTTTTTAAGTTATTAGAAATGCATTAACAATTTAAACCCAGTGTTAAAATTCAGTCAGTTTGCTAATTTGAAATCTTAAGTGATTAGATTAAAGGATATATTCAGATATAGTCAGAACTGAAGTCTGTACATTAAAAAGTTTGAAATATGCAATGTATTTTTCCCTCTCATATTGATTAGTGATTTATAAGACTTTAAGTTAATAGGAGTATATATTAACACCATTCCTGCCACCAAATGTCTGTGTCCCTACCCCCACCCCCCTATAGTGGAACTGAAAAACCTACCCTTCCCCTTGGCCCCCCAGAGGTTTTTACTTTGGTGCAATACTCCAAATTCAAATTCTGCCTTCCATTTCCCATTCTGTTCTTGCTCAACTTCTGTTTATCCGTGGGATCATCCCATATTCATCTTTCTCTTTATGGCTTATCTCACTTAACATAATTCCTTCAAGCTCCATCCAAGATGGGTTGAAGAAGGTGGATTCATTATTCTTAATAACTGAGTAGTATTCCATTGTGTATATACCACAGCATTCTCTGCCACTCATCTGTTGTTGGACACCTGGGTTGCTTCCAGGTTTTAGTGTAAAATAAATACTGGATTTCAATGAGTTAGTTTAGGGGGAAAAAAAAAAAGGAAAGAAAAAGAAAAAATCATGTAAAAAATAAAAATAACTTACTTTTTCATATTGATTACATGTTGAAATGACAATTTATATATATTGGGTTTAATTAAAATTAATTTCACTTGTTCTTACTCTTTTAAATTTGTTTAGCGGGAGTCGGGCGGTGGCGCAGTGGGTTAAGCGCACGTGGCGCAAAGTGCAGGGACCGGCGTAAGGATCCCGGTTCGAGCCCCCGGCTCCCCACCTGCAGGGGAGTCGTTTCACAGGCGGTGAAGCAGGTCTGCAGGTGTCTATCTTTCTCTCCCCTCTCTCTCTGTCTTCCCCTCCTCTCTCCATTTCTCTCTGTCCTATCCAACAACAAAGCAACGTCAACAATGGCAATAATAACCGCAAAGAGGCTGCAACAACTAGGGCAACAAAAAGGGGGGAAAATGGCCTCCAGGAGCGGTGGATTCATGGTGCAGGCACCGAGCCCAGCAATAACCCTGATGGGGAAAAAAAAAATTGTTTAGCTTAAAATGTAGATTACGTATGTGACTTGTATTACTTCTTCTGAATGGTGCTGTTAGTGTGTCATAAAAATACGTTTGAAGGATGAGCAATAATTATCCAGATAAAGAACGAGGAAAAGATGGTACTTGGTCTTGTGCTATGTGTGGTGACATATATCAGGAAGGTGACATTATACCCCTAAAGCATACAGTGTAGCATAATTTACCTGCTCCAGGTTACCTACTTTAAAAAAAGGAAGAAAGAAAGAAATATTTATATATGAGAGAGATGAGGGTGGGTGAGAGAAACAGAGCAGCACTTGACACATACAATGCTGGGGGCTGAACTCAAGACCTCAAGCTTATAGGTCTGGCATTTTACCCATTGTGCCACCTCCTCAATTGCCAGGCTTGAAGGAATTATGTTAAGTGGCATACTTTTGTTCAGAAAGAAACAGGTAAAAACATCATAGCACCTCCCATGTGGTACTGGGGTTTATAACTGAGCAGCCAACTACTGCTATGGATTTTTTTTTTTAATTTATTCCCTTTTGTTGCCATTGTTTTATTGTTGTGGTTTTTATTGATGTTGTTGTTGGATAGGACAGAGAAAAATGGAGGGTGGGGGAGAAAGATAGACCTACCTGTACACCTGCTTCACCGCCTGTGAAATGACCCCTCTGCGGGTGGGGAGCCCAGGCTCGAACCAAGATCCTTACACCGGTCCTTGCCCTTTGCGCCACGTGCACTTAACGTACTGAACTACAGCCTGACTCCTGTTATGGATATTTTAAAACAACTTTATTTATTTTTGCCAGAGCACTGCTCAACTTTGGTTTATAATGGTGCTGGGAATTACACCTGGAACCATTGGTACCTCAGGCATAAAGTTGTTTTTTTTTTTTGTTTTTTTTTTATTTTTTATTTTCCCTTTTGTTGCCCTTGTGTTTTTTTGGTTGTTGTTGTTGTAGTTATTATTGCTGTTATTGATGTCATCATTGTTAAACAGGACAGTGAAATGGAGAGAGGAGGGGAAGACAGAGAGGGGGAGAGAAAGACACCTGCAGACCTGCTTCACCGCCTGTGAAGCGACGCCCCTGCAGGTGGGGAGCCGGGAGCTCAAACTGGGGTCCTTACGCTGGTCCTTGTGCTTTACACCGAGAAGGTTTAACCCGCTGCGCTATCTGCCTGACTCCCTTTCTTTCTTTCTTTTTTTTTTTTTTTTTTGCATAAACACTTTGCTGTCCTCCAGCCCAAAACAACCTTATAGAGTTGTGCTTTAGCAATCAAAATTCATTTTATATAACTAATAAATTTACTACTAGATTAGAACAGTTTAATAGATCTTTTAGATTTAGCAAGAGGCATTCCTTTTAACTTCCAGATATAAAGGAGCTCTCACAACTTTAACCCACTTGTAGTAACTATAATATAGGTTGTTTCATTTCTTTGTTTGTTTGGGTTTTTTTTTTTTTTTCTTGGCTCTCTTTCTTTCTTTATTATTGGGTAGAGACTGAGAGAAATTGAGAGGGGCGGGAGTGAGACAGACACCTGCAGCCCTGCTTCACTACAAGTTAAGCTCCCCTTGTGCAGTTGAGGACCTGGGTTCTTGCCCACTGTAATATGTGCGCTTAACCAGCTGCACCACTGCCTGGTCCCATAGTTAAACATAGAGTAGTTCTATTGCTATGAAATAAAAAACAACTATATCTAATTTTGAGTTTGTCATCCTTCACTCAATGCATTTTTTAAATGTCAGTTGTCTGACACATACAGTGTCAGCAGATGTGTAATTTTTATTATTTCAAAAACATTTTTCGTTTATTCATGTGATAATGGTTTTGGAAAATGAACCCAGGACCTTGCATAATGGTGACACCACTAAGCCACGTCCCCAACCCAACGTCTCTTCTGTAACCTTTTTAAGAGAGAGGGAAGAACAGATAGAGAGAGGGCAAGACACCAAACACTGCTTTATCACCCATGAGCTGCCTCTGGTGCCGTCCAGGGTGCTCCCACGTGATGACTGAGCTCAGGGCCCCCACATGTTAAAGAATCTGCCCCCACTTCTCATTATTATTATTTTATTTTCCCCTTTGTTGCCCTTGTTGCTTGTTGTAGTTATTAATGTCGTCGTCGTTGTTAGATAGGACAGAGAAATGGAGAGAGGAAGGGAAGACAGAGGGGGAAGAAAAAGATAGACATCTGCAGACCTGCTTGACCGCCTGTGAAGCGACACCCCTGCAGGTGGGGAGCCGGGGTCTTTATGCGGGTGCTTGTGCTTTGCGCCATGTGTGCTTAACCGGCTGCGCTACCGCCTGACTCCCCTTATTATTTTTTAAAGTTTTCACTATTAATTTATTTAATAGAGACAGCTAAAGTAAGAGGGGACAAGGAGAGACAGAGACGCTTGCACCACTGCTTCACTACTTGTGAAGCTTTCCTCATGTAGGTGAGGACGGTGGGGGGGGGGGGGACTGAGCCCGGGTCCTTGCTCATGGTAATGGGTGCCCTTAACCAGGTGTGCCACCACCCACCCCCACTTTTCATTACTTTGAAAAGGCTAATAGGATACCTGTTGCAGTGTCATTTTGTTTTACAGGTCTGGTTTTTAGTTGTCACTCTTTTGTGAGTGAGTGACAGTTCAGGTTACTTATTTATTAAACTTCAAAGTACCTCATCTATGAAAATGAGGCTTAAGACTGGAGACGTGGCTCTGGTAGCGCCTGCCACTATGTGTGATGCACGGGGTTTGATCCGTTGATCCACTTTTTTTTTTTAACAGTTACTTTTTGCATAGGATTTTTTGTGAGGGTTTAATAAGATAATGCATGTTTAAGTGCTTTGTTGAATTGTGAGATTGCTTTTTAAAAATATTAATATTTTTTTAATATCCTAGAGGACAATAATACTCGAGTTTTGTTTGAAAGAGTTTTAACATCTGGAAGCCTTCCTCCTGAGAAGTCTGGGTAAGCCATTGTGGAAACTTGTTGGTTGGGTTCAGATGGCAGCTTTAATTGAATTATTATCTGTGGGGTAAATGCATGCTTGAGTGTAGATTCCAGGAGAGATTTCCTTTCTCTCTCAAAGGGAACCTTCTCAACACCTACAGTATGTTAATACTGGTTGAAGATTAGTTTACACATGGTGATGTTCTCTTTCCAGTTTACCATATTCCTAGAAACTGAAATGAACAAATTAGAGAATTGAAAAGTTAGATAATTTCCCATCTTGACATATGGAAAGTTTGTTTTATTTTAGTCTTTGATCTATGATTTTAATGTTAGTTCAGCTAAACAGAAAAACAAAACACCATAGTACAATGTAGTATAGAGGTATAGTCTTTCCACTTTTGGGCTCTTATTTTAGTTTAGCAGATTATGCCTTGAGCAGATTTCATAACCTCACCAGTTCTTTCTCACTGAGTAAAATAATGTCTACCAGTGTAAGACTTCTGTGGTAGTTCTATAGATGCTATATAATGTCACTCTGTGTATTACTTAAATGCAGAAGAGCTTAGTGATATTTAAAGAGTGCCAGAGCATTTATTTTGGTTACTTGGTGTGCTTATGCAAAAGCGTGTTACCAGTAAACTATATTAATTAATTTGGGTGGGGATAGATAGCATAATAGTTATGCAAAGATACTCTTATGCCTGAGGCTCCAAAGTCCAGGTTCAATCCATCACCACACCAAAAACCAGGGCTGAGCAGTGTCTGGTTTAAAAAAAAAAAAAGTACTATATTAATGGAACAAGAGAGGAGTCCTGATAGATTTTGGAATACGTTTTTATTTATACACTCATTAGAGAATGTATTCTACAAAATTCAAACACAGTGCCTATGTGGCACCAGACCTTATATATGGGCTGCGCACATTACAGGGCATATGCCAACCAGTAAGCTTTCTCTCCAGCCCCAAGGATGAAGTGTGTGTGTGTGTGTGTCTCTGTGTGTAATTTTTTTTTTTTTTTAATGAGGAAGAGAGCGAGAACCAGAGCATCACTCTGATACGTGTGATGCCAGAGATCAAATGGTGGGCCTCATTCTTGAGATCCTAATACTTTATTAACTTGCCCATGCTCCCTGGTTACACCAAATAACCAAAATAAATGCTCTGGCACTCTTTAAATATCACTAAGCACTTTACTCGTTTTTAAAATGAGAGGTAGAAAGTGAAGAGAGAGACCAGAGCCAGGAACTGAACCTGGCTCTGAACCTGTGGTGCATCAAGCATGCAAGTTCTGTGCAACAATTTCCCAGACCCACGTAAGGGCTTTTACTATTTTCTAAAAAGAAGGTCACCGAGATAGTTCATGTGACAGGGCAACTGCTTTGCCTTATCTACGACTCAGGTTCGATCCCTTGGCATAGTATTAATGCAAGGAAGTTCTATAGCACTAGGGGAAGTTTTGGTACTGTGGTGCCTCACTTTCTCTGTCTGAAAAAGTAGGCCTGGCTTGGTGATGCTTGGTGAAGGAAGAAAACAGGAATGAGAGGGAGACCATGAATTTAAATGTTTTGGTTTTTTGGTTTTTTTTTTGTAAATAAATTTGCTGCATGCCCAATAGGATAAATTAGCACTGAATATAATTCTGTTCTTACTGCTCTTATTTTTATATTCTTATATTTCTTGTTTTTTAACAGGGAAATCTGGGCACGGTTTCTAGCTTTTGAAAGCAATATTGGTGATCTAGCTAGCATACTCAAAGTAGAGAAAAGACGGTTTACAGCATTCAAAGAAGAATATGAAGGCAAAGAAACAGCCTTACTAGTAGATAGATACAAATTCATGGATTTATATCCTTGCTCTGCAAGTGAACTAAAAGCACTTGGTTATAAGGTATGTACTCAGTATCAAGATGTGGTATAGAGTCCTTTCCCAATGTTTTAAAATAATATATGAATAACTGTCACTCTGAATTCTGAAACAGAAATCAATTTAGATTGAGGATAGATTTGCAGAAGAAAAATATTTACAAATTCTCTTTGAGTTTATGAAACTTTGAATATTATGAGTACTGAACAAAGTGAAAGTTTGAGATTTAACAAAAACTTTCCTTCTTTCCCTTAAAACTGCTGTGACTTGTCTAGTAGGCAAATGAAGGGTTTGTGGTGGGAAGAAAAACAAAAATCTGATAGTCGTCTTATTACATTTTTGTCTAATAGTTTTTAGAACTGGTGAGTGTGTTTTAGCAGAATACCTTAAAGGTAATGTATTCCCTTAACATAGTTTGTAGATATAATAATGTCACAGTTCTGTAAACAGAGATTTGCCAAGTTGTTTGAGGGATTTACTGTTGTTGTTTTTTTCTGGGTTGTTTTTTTGTTTGTTTGTTTTGTTTTTTAATATTTATTAATGAGAGGGATAACGGGAGAGAAAGAACCAGCATCATTCTGGCTCATGTGCTGCTGGGGATTCAACTCAGGGCCTCATGCTTGAGAGTCCAACACTTTATCCACTGTGCCACCTCCCAGCCCACGAGGGGGTTCTTCTGTGGGGCTCTTAAGAGAACTTACATAGGAGTGGATCTTCTCTGTATAGATTGCAGTCATAGTAAAACAACTCATTCTGATACCTGAAATTGTTGAGACCTGGGGAAGAGATTAATACTGACAAAGCCTTAGAAATAGTTCTTACTGAGAAAACTATTATTCTATATTTTCTTGACCTCTCTCTCTATAAACCAAGCCCAAGATAGAAATACAAAGGGAAGCTGTATCCTAGCGTGTCCTTTTAAGCTAACCAGCATTAGAATGTTCTTGACCTAATCATTCTCCATTTTCTCACTACCCTTTTTTGGCCTGAGTCTCACTTTCTGTATGAACTAGAGTAAAACATTTAAGAAACCCTTAATAGAAAGAACTTCAGATATGTTCATTAACAGAAGTTCCAGTCTTGCCTCAGCCCCAAATTTCTACTTTGAACCAAGGAGATACTATAAGATTGCTATGTGTATTACTATAAAAGAAGATTATTATTATGAAAGACTTGCCAAGATAAAAATGGAAACTGAGAAAGTTAATAAAGATCTTACCATTTCCAAGTATAACTATTTGGAACTACTGTTTTTAAGTAGAAAACTTCTTAAACATTAATTTTCCACTTTGCATTTCTGTTTCTCCTCTTGTTTATTTGGGGAGGATTCATGTACTTTTGTGTGTGTAACATATAAACAAGAGAGGGGACACACACACACACACAGAGTTGCCAATAGGACTGAGTACTCATTTCAATTTCCTACAAGCTACATTTGATGTAACCAGCTGCGTTATGAATAAATTTCGAGGAAATTTTCTCATATGCCTTAATGGTGGCAAAAGGCACTTTTGGTTCCAAATGGGTAAACTAATAGTGGGTTGTCTAGAGCAGAGGAACTTCTGAGTTGGGGCCTCTATTGATAAGTGGTCATAACGCTTCTTTTGACATATCTTGGAGAGTTGCTCTCAGCCTGCTGGAGCACTGCTGTATATTGAAAAGATTGGATGGACTTGAGCTCTGAGGGACTTGTGCTCCTAATTCTTTACTTTCTGACTATATGAAGCTGGAAATGCCAGAAGTTTTTTGAGCTAAAGTCCCTGGTAGTCAATGGAAAAGTTACTGCTTCCTTTGTTAAAGGAAAGAAAGGGATCATTAAAACTAATACGATAACAATAGGTTGGAAGTAATGCAAAACCTTATTAAGTAGTTAAGTGATGATGAACTAGTAGCATTCATGAAGCTAGAGACCTTATTTAATCCAACCTTTCTGATGAAGGGAACTGATGTTATTCAAGTCTAGTGAAGGGAGATGTCAGAACAGTGTATGTGCTGCTCACTTTTTACATATTTAGTGAAAAAGGTGTCTATCCTACAAATGACTTCCCTGCTAACATAGCCTAATGGTTCTTTTTTAATTTTTTTATATTTATTTTCCCTTTTGTTGACCTTGTTGTAGTTATTGTTATTATTGTTGTTGTGGGGAGAGAAAGATAGATACCTGCAGACCTGCTTCATCGCCTGTGAAGCGACTCCCCTGCAGGTGGGGAGCTGGGGGCTCGCACTGGGATCCTTACACCGGTCCTTGTGCAGCCTAATGGTTCTTAACTGGAGCTGGGGTCAGTCAGTTTACAGCATACTTGCTTAGAGCCTTTTGCTTTTCCATCATTGAAGCTCTTGCTTACCCCCTCTCCACTTTCTACAGTTTGAACCGAGTGATTCGCAGTATATGCTCAAGATTATAGGATTGCACAGTCATACTCTCTAAGTCCCTTTTTTCAGGTTTAGGATTCTTCTGTTCTGCATTTTCAGGATGTCTCCCGTGCTAAGCTAGCAGCTATAATTCCAGACCCAGTTGTAGCTCCTTCTATAGTGCCTGTTCTGAAAGATGAAGTGGATAGAAAACCAGAGTACCCTAAACCCGACACGCAGCAGATGATTCCATTTCAGCCACGACATTTAGCACGTAAGCCACTATTTGAGATCCAGAGGTATGGGAGGAAAGTAATGTGACCTTTCCATTGTAAGTTAATTCTTAGATTTAGGGTCACTGGGACAAGTGATACTTGGCTATAAACTTTGAGCTAAAAATAAAAATGTTTGGTGGGAGGGAAGCCCTCAAATTGGAGCCAGATTCCAGTAATTCATTTTTGTAGTGATATTTAGGGCAAATTCTTTTCTTCTTACATTTCTACTTATTTTAATGATATAGATACAGAGAAAAAGAGAGACCAGAACACTGTTAAACTCTGGCTTATGGTAGTGTTGGGGGTTGAACTTGAGAACTTGGTGCCTCTGATGTGAAAATTTATTTGCAGAACCATAATGCTATCTCCCGTTGTTGTTGTTGTTTTGCCTCCAGGGTTATCACTGAGGCTCGGTGCCAGCACTATGAATCCACTGCTCCTGGAGGCTATTTTTTTCCCATTTTGTTGCCCTTAATTGTAGTTATTATTATTATTATTTAACTAAGCACTGCTCATCTCTAGCTTATGGTGGTGTAGGGGATTGAACTTGGAATCTTTTGTGCCTCTGGCATGAAATTCTCTTTGCATTATGCTCTCTTCCCCGCATGTACACACACACTCCACCCCTCACCCCCCCCCCCTTTTTTCCTTTTCTCTTAAGAAAGGCAGAGAGAGGGAAAGAGACCACAGCACTGGTTTCCTCCAATGCAGCGGGGACTGGGCTGAAACTTAGGTCACACACATGGCAAAGGCAACATACTACCCAAGTGAGCTAATTCATTTACCCCGGGACTGTTTTTAAAACTTTTGCTACATACAAATTATCTTGGGTGCAAAATTAAAACATCTATTTTATTTATTTATTTTTTAATAACCAGAACACCACTCATCTCTGGCCACTAGTGGTGCTGAGAACTAAACCTAGGCCCTCTTGCATGCAGATCCAGTATATTGTAGCTGCTCCTTTCCCCAGTTACATAGACTATCTGTACAGGTTAGAGACTTACTTCAGTAACATCATTTTGACATTACTTAAACTTACTAGTGGGTAGTAAGTAGCTCTTTCTAGGATTTTTGAAGAAGGTCCATTGGACTAAGTTTTTTTTTTTTTAATTTTTTATATTTATTTATTTTCCCTTTTGTTGCTCTTGTTGGACTAAGTATTTTTTGATGAAAGCTGACTTTAGTTCAGCCCTTGGGCTGTGTTACAGTCACTTACTACTTTTCTGCTTCCAGAGGCCATGGGGTTGAGACCACTTTCACTATCTCATCTACTTGTATTTGGTCAAATGTGTTAAGCACTAAAAGCTTAGAATGTTCGGAACAAAGCAGTCTAGATATAGACTCTCTTTCAGCTGTGAATTACTTGTTTGAGCTCTTGCATGTGAAGAAATTCTTCCAACCTATTTGATTCGCACTTTATTTCTCTTGCAGCTCCTGGTTTACACCCTGTTCCTGGTGGCGTGTTCCCAGTACCACCTGCTGCCGTTGTTTTGATGAAACTCCTCCCTCCCCCAATCTGTTTTCAGGTCTGTTCACTATTTTTCATGACAGAGCCTTGCATTAAGGGATATATAATAGTAATTGTATGCTTTTTCTCTTGTGTCATGGGGATTACAGAGTAGTGAGATGACTAAGAATTGAATTTTGTGTTCAAATAGGGCCCTTTTGTACAAGTGGATGAACTGATGGAAATTTTCCGAAGATGCAAGATACCAAATAGTAAGTGATAAGAAGATACAGATAAGTAAGTGATAAGAAGCTTCATTTTTACAGTGGAATTCACACTGCTTCCTAACCAAAAAAGATTGTTACTCTTTGTCACTGAAGTTTCCAGAAGCGTCTAGCCTTCTGGCAGAAATACAGCAAAATACAGAGTAATCCAGAAAGACTTCCTCATATTCTAATTCCACTAAGTAAAATGTCATAAAACCTTGTTGTTTCTATTCATAGGAACATATACTACCAGACTTGGCTGTAAAAACTATTTTTATTTCAACAGCAGCTTTTAACTTTTCCTTCTCTTTCATAATAGTGAATAGTACTATTGCATGCTTTTAAGAATAGGCAGGCTATGAATTCACCTACAAAGTATTCAAAGTAGTACATACACATCTTATAATGGCATCATTTGAAGCATCCTCCAAAGTCCTTTCTGCTTTTATTTTGTTCAATAGCTGTTGAGGAAGCTGTCAGGATTATTACTGGTGGAGCCCCGGAGCTGGCTGTCGAAGGCAATGGCCCAGTGGAAAGCAATGCAGTACTCACCAAGGCTGTCAAGAGGCCCAACGAGGACTCAGATGACGATGAAGAAAAGGGAGCTGTTGTCCCCCCTATTCATGACATTTACAGAGCACGGCAACAGAAGCGAATTCGGTAAAACAGGCTCCAAACTTGCCACTTACAGAAAACTCTTACCCAGGATTCCCTTTTTGCCTAAGTCATATAATTAAGAGACAATGCTTTGTTACAAGGTTCTTGGAAACAAAGTCGTATTGTCATTGGTGCCTCTATCATATGGTTCTTGAAAAAAAAAAAATCTGTGAATTTTAAAATAAGGAACAGACCAATGTTCTAAGCAAAATTAGGCTTTCAAAAAATGTGAGAACAGAACAAAATGCAGAACCACATTTTGTTCCTTTTTCAAGGGTGTCTTTTCTGTGCCACTTGAAGACTTGTGAGTTTCAACAGTTTTATTTTTAAAACTGGATGGCTTACAGATTGTAAAGCATTTTATCACATTTTCTGAAAACAGTTGTTCTTGTTTGCTTATGTAGAGTCCTGCCTTATTGTTTGTTTTTATTTATGGCAGAATGTATGAAAATCCGTTTTGTAGTTGAAAATTTTAAAAACAATCCTTTAAAAAAATAAAAGAATCTCAAAAAAATGTCATGCCTCCTGATACTTTTGTTTGCATCTTATTTGAAAACAGCTACTTATATTACTCAACAGTAGCATTTAAAAATAAGTAATCATGAGTTCTGGGGAGAAAGCATAATAGTTAGACAAGGGAGTCGGGCGGTAGCGCAGCAGGTTAAGCGCATGTAGCGCAAAGCACAGGGACCAGAATAAGGATCCCAGTTCAAGCCCCGGCTCCCCACCTTCAGGGAAGTCACTTCACAGACGGTGAAACAGCTCTGCAAGTGTCTATCTTTCTCTCCCCCTCTGTCTTCCCCTCCTCACTCCATTTCTCTCTGTCCTATCTAACAACAACGACATCAATAACAACAACAATAATAACTACAACAACAATAAAAACAACAAGGGCAACAAAAGGGAAAATTAATTGATTAAAAAACAACAGCACACTTTTAAAAAATAGTTAGACAAAAGACCTGCCTGCCTGCCTGAAGCTCTCAGGTCTCAATCCCCAGCACCACCATAAGCTAAGCTAAAGCTGAGTAGTGCTCTGGTCTCTTTCTGTGTATCTTTCTATATTGCTCTCATTAAAAATAAAAATAAATGTGGTCCGGGAGGTGACGCAATGCATAAAGTGTTGGACTCTCAAGCATGAGGTTCTGAGTCCAATCCCTGGCAGCACATGTACCAGAGTGATGTCTGGTTCTTTCTCTCTCCTATCCCTCTCATTGAAAAACAAATAAAAAAAACAAAAATATAATATTTCTAAAATAAGTATCACTAACACAGAGTTGTCTTGTACTTCCTGTACAATGAGCTAGACGTCATTTCCTATTTGGGGGACTGAATGAAAATGAGGGAGTCGTTTTTAAGTCAAAGATTTTATTTTATTTTTTAATCTTTATCTATTAGAAAGAGACAGAGAGAAACTGAGAAGAAAGAGGGAGAGAGAGACCTACATCCCTACTTCACCACTCATGAAGCTGTCCCCGTGCAGGTAGGGACCAGGGGCTTGAACTCTTGTCGCTGCACACTGTAATGTGTGCCCTTAACCAGGTGCACCGCCACCTGGCCCCAAATTAAACATTTCAGAAATCCTCAACTATATATTAATACTTCCACCAATTTATTTAAGGCAGATGGAGGACATTTAATCCTCTTACTCTCCTAAAAGCAGCTTAAGTGTAGGGATTCCTCGAAATACTCATTGTTTAGTTCTCACATAAACAGATCTCATAAGGGCTTAGTGCTCAAAAAAATATATTCATGACCTAAATCAATAAAAGACTTAAATAAAATTACAATGAACAACTATATGCCACCAAGCTAAAGAACCTGGAAGAAATGGATGATTTCCTAGATACCTACCAACTTCCAAAACTAAGTAAAGAGGAAGTAGATAACATGAACAGGCCCATCACAACTAATGAAATTTAAACAGTCATCAAAAATCTTCCCAA